>NC_080595.1:28183269-28525769 GCF_027887145.1 Ammospiza caudacuta
AAACAGGCAGAGTAAGGACCTGCAAAGTGAGAAGTATGCATTTTTTTGAAATTAGTTTAGTGCCATAGTTGGATGAAAAAATAGGTCTTATGTCTCATTGCTTGGGAGGTTCGTTTTTTTGCTCATAAAAGGTTAATTCTCTCCTAAAATCAATGGGTTCCTGTTTCTGAGTTGCTTGGTTCATAGCATCGACTCATGCCTCAATATCTTTTTGTATAAATGGCATTAGCAATAGTTAATTCAGTTTTTAAACAGCTTTAAAACCTATGCATACAACATGTCAATGGGCACAGGTAAGTTGTTATCTTGCCCCCAGGTAGTGATTGAGGCAGATGAGCTGGGTTTTGAGAGGTGTGTAGGCTGCCCTTTGCAGCAGATTCATTAATGGAATTATGCTTATTCTCAGATGAACACCTTTCCCTTTCATTGTGATTTCAGCATGCTGCTCCCCACATCCACATGACTAATGGGAAGGCCTTGCAAGCCAGTGCAAGTGCCATTAAGACCAGCACCATTCCAGTGATCAAGAGACAGAGGCAAAATTGGCTTGATGCTTCAGATGATGGTTTCTTTATAGCTACAGAAGAGACCAGGTAAGAAAACATGAAATCTTAGCAGGGAATGAGGCTTCACTGCATACGTGTTACTGATCCACTATTTCAACAACAGTTTCTGACATTATTATCTGAGGTTGCATTACAGCAAAGAGCCATGCTTGACACATGCCAAACTTTGCATTTCCTATCTACTATTATCAGCATTTCATTAATAACACTTAGTGCTACTTCTTTGTGGCAAAGATTAGAACTTTTAAATTTCACTCCTTTTAGTTCATATACAATGAGATTTAGGGCACCTCTGACCATCCAGCAAAATATAAATGCATCTACAGTGTAGGTTATCCTCAGAAATTTTCAGAACATGAAAAATAGTGTACAGCAGAGAAATATACAGCTGATAGCATCTTTTCCGGGCTAGAAGTTGATTTCCTTTAAAAGCAACTGAGATTATAATCTCCTTCAACCTTTCATTTACAGATTAATTGGTAAAATTTAACAAGCTTTTGCTTTCCCCAAAAGTGCTTGATATCATGGAAGAGTCACTATTTTTCTGGAGGTTCCTCTATTCTGTTCTTGTCTTCCCCTGTCTGGCCTTTCCTTGATTTAATTCAGACTAAGACAAGAAGTTACAGTCTGTTTTTTGTTGTTGTTGTTTTTTTTTTTTCTTTTTTTTAAGGGCCTGTTATTTAAAAACCTTTAATATCTTGCTTAATTACAGCAAGTAACATCAGACTGTTCCTCACTTCTGTGATTATTTCACAAGCCTAGAAAATCTGGTAGTTGAAGAAAAATGTAAATAAGAAAAAGAAGGAAGAGAAAGAACATATGGAAATATAGAGATAAAGATGGAAAATATGCACATTTAATCCTATTAATGGCAGATTCAGTTAGGAAAGTTAACATACTAGCACATGATAATCTGGTGGCTATTTCAACATAATTCATTATGGCACTTTTTGGATTTTTTTATGAGGAACAATTCAGAGAGAGTGGTAAGAGGCTGCTGAGTTGATGAGTTCTTAGGCTTCTGATTCCAGCCCAGATTGATAGCATTTTGAGATGTTTGATACAAAGACTTCAGTAATATCAGACTAATCCCTCGCAATTGGATCCTGAAAGTGGGACTGATTACCTTTTGAAGTTCTGGAATTTTCAATTTAATTTTTCCCCAGTTTTATAGAGAAGTGCCTGTCAAAGGATGAGAAGAGTCTTACATAGGCAGTGATCTCTCCACTGATCTGGGAGGCAGCCCAGACAACTTCCCTGGACTAGACATTTAAAATGCAGGTGGATGAAGTGTAGTGGGATGAGTCCTGGCTTTGCAAATCACTCATCTGTGATAGCTCTGCTTGTTCCCATCCTAGGAAATCCCCCTCCCCACTCCCAGGGCTGCAGACCCCATGCCCAGGCCAGGGAGAAAGCAGAGCTGTTTCTGGCTCTGTGGCCAGGGTGGGCACAAACAAGGGTCTTAGTGCTCAGGGGTCTGTGTCTGCTTCTCTTCTCCAAATAATGGACAGTTTAAAGTAACACTTGAAACCTCCTGGTATGGGGAACAGAGGGAAGTTGGACCTCACTGACACTCCTCAGTCCGGGAGGTGCCTGAACATGTGCTGCTACATCACTCTGGCAGGTGCAGGAGCAGCATAGCAGGGAATGCTTTTCAGCCTTTCAAACTCTATTTCACATGACATCTGTTCCTTGTCTTTCACAGAGGTTTTCCATTTTTTCTTTTAGTTTTTGGTGCTTTCCTGTTCTCATACCATCTCCATTGACTCCTTCCCTCACATGTGTCTCCTTTCTAATTCTTTCCTTTGATTCCTTTCACCTTTACTCAGTGATTATTTAAATCTGGGGTAGCTTGTTCTCCTCTGGGCTCTGCAAGTCTCCAGCCATTTGAGCTCCAAGTGGAAAGCCCTGCCTGGTTCTGCTGCTAGGAATGCCCCAATGTCCAAGAGAACAAGTAAATGCTCCATTCTTTGAGGGCAGCTGGAGACAGACAGCAGTGTCTGCCAGGCAGCCTGTCCTGTGATAGGAGATCACAGCTCAGCACTGCCTGGACAAA
Organism: Ammospiza caudacuta; assembly: GCF_027887145.1. NCBI lineage: Eukaryota > Metazoa > Chordata > Aves > Passeriformes > Passerellidae > Ammospiza > Ammospiza caudacuta. Next base: position 28,185,892 of record NC_080595.1, read on the forward strand.
GTTGGATGCAATATAATTGCAATGGGAAGAGATGACCAGGGAGGAGATGTTTGAAAAAGCAGCACAAAATTTACCCAGTCCTGACACAGAATGAAAAAGAAACCCCACAAAAAAAGCAACAAATAAGAATAAGCTGCCAGGGAGCAGCCATTGGGTTCTGAACATGTTCTGAACACTCAGGTCAGAAATAATCATGCCATCTAAGGTCACCACTGGTTCTTCAGGGAACTTTTTTGTGCTCCATCAGGATCTAGTCTGTTTTATCATGTGAATTTGTTCATTTAAAATACATATGAGAGAGACACATGCTAATTACAGAAAAAGGAAAAATATTTTTCAGTGTAATTGAAGCTTGCAAAAAGGAAATATTTATTAGTATCGTTTGCAACAGTCCACAACAATTTTCATTTCTCTGCCCTAAAATATTTTTTTTGGTCTAGTGAATTAATGTTTAAGATGCACATTTCCATAACATATCAAGCAGGGAGTCTAGAGGGTAAATTTTCACAGAAATTTAGCTTAAAAAGCCAATAATAGACTGTTGATATTTGTGGAGGAAAAAAAAAAGAGTAATAATATTGCTCCTAGACTAAAACAGGTGGCACCAGTCTATTTCATGCTAATCAAACCCAAGATGCACATGAGAATTCTCAATTTTATTATTTATCAATAGATAAGGTAAATATCTATTGTTATCTATAAATATTATTAATGTTATACCATCATTATCTATAAATATCTATATAAGGTAAATATCTACTATATATTTATATCTATTTATTTATCTATTTATAAATATCTATTTATTAAATATTTATTTATCACTCAATTTCAGAAGAAATCTTATTAATATTAATTTTAATAATCACCCCTTCCTCTCTGAATTTAAGCAGCAGTATTATTTCTGTATAGCTCTTTTGTATCTAACTGCTCAAATATTTGAGATATTTGTACCAATGGATGTGAAATATTAAGAGCAGTGAAAATAACTATGGGAATTATATATCATCTGAACTTTCCATGGTAACCCTTGGAGTTACCCTAGAATTTTAGGGCAGTGCCCCTCTCTCTACACTCAGGCCACAGTTCAACAATGCCTGCAGGTAGTCTTAAAAATTAGTGTGAGCTTGTGTATCATGGAAACACAAGGACTGGAGTTTGCATCTAAAGGTGAACATATTTTTGGATGCTAATCTGCCCGTCTGAGTAGAACAGGAGTGTATTCTATATCAGTTGTAATGCATATCCTCATCCATTTCAGCTTTGTTTTTGTTTTTAAGATGTAGATATTTGCAAGCCATTTCCTCCCCCATTGTTTATCCGTTTCTGCACATCTGGGAAAAAATAGCAGCAGAATTCCCATTTGTGTTTCCCACCTTCCCAGCCCGATGCCCCTGCAGAGCTGGCTGCACACTAACACGGTGCTGAGCCCCAGTCCTTGCAGCCCACGGCCGCTCTTGGGGACAGACAGGGTTTTTCCATCTGTCTGCATGTTAGAGCCTTGAAGGGATCACCCTCAGGAGTTTTGTTATGTCTGTATGTGGATGTCCTTCTGACTACTGTCAGCGTGCTCAGTGAATTTTGCCAGTGAATACAGAGGTCCCCAGTTCTGCTGTTTCGTCTCTGGTGACAACCTGCACTCTTCATTCCACACCCTCCCTGGTGCCTGTGTGAGACCAGCTCCCATGGGATTTCCCTGCCCCTGATCAGACAGGCTCATAGCAGGGATTAATCAGGCAGAAAACCACATGGCAGTTTGAGAACACTTACCTTTTGATATTACATGGTAATTTTATTGACCTTTACTGGATTTAATATTTTTATATTTATTTGTATCCTCTTCAAATGAAAAAGAAATTCCTATTCCCTATTGTAAAATTACTTGCTCAAGATTTTATTGTGAAGTGCAAATCTGTTTACACAATTCATTGAAAAAGTCACTCTTTAAAGAGCCTCATGTTTATCACTGCTCACCAGAAGAGTGTCCTTACTTTTTAAAAATATCCTTAGATATTAGTCGCTGGGATTCTCCTAGCACTACGCGCATGCTTTAGGATAAGCCAGAAGTCTCCTAATTATGAAGTATTTTATTCATTTCTTTGTACTAAATCAGCTTTGCTATAAGGAATTTTTTTGGGTGATGTGGATTCTATTGTAGGCCCAATAGAGGTCAACAGAGAAAATTACCGTATGGTGAGGAACTAAATTCTTTATACAGAATTGCTGTTCTGGGAGTTAATAATTGAAAAAAATTGATCATTATCGTCTTCAGAACCTCAGTAAAATGTAATATATTGGCTTAATATATCTTGAGTTATATATGATATAAACATAACCTTTGAATCAAATTAATAATATTACTGTTGAACCATTCAATGTCAAGGGGAATATATCTGTTGATGAAAACTTTTTCTCACCAATGCTAGGTATGCAGTGTGCCTCTATTTCCTATACACAGGCTCTGTCCCTAACAGAGTGCATGTGCATGCCAGTGATCACACTTGTGTAGGGACAGCTAAAACACTGGCTGGTAAATGAATTAATTTTTTTTTCAGCATTTGCATTATAAGAAATGTGTGGAAATGTTTGGCTGCCTGCGCTATAGCAGCGGATTCTATGTGCTTCCCCTTCATGGGCCAAAAAGCATATTTGCATATAGATTTGCAGTTGAATGACTCAATGCTTGTTTCCTTTCAGTGCTGAAGCAGTTAGAAACCTTCTCACGGTAAGTGCAACTCCATTGGGAATGAGTTAACTGCAACTGCTAAAATTAGAACCTGATCTTTAGCTGGTACCAGCAGACATGGCTTCCTTTTTTTGCTGATAAAATGATGTGAGAGGCATCCCTGTGGCAGCATTATAGAGGCAATTTTCTTATCCCTCACTTCATGTTCTGTCTCCAAAAGGCAAAATCTTCCATTGATTTGTTGAGGTGCTGTGTAAGGATATTACAACTGCTGTGATAATTACCTGGTACCACTCATTTTTATTTATGCATGTCTCATAGCACACACAAAAAAGCTTAAAATCTAAAGTTGCATGTGGAGAAACAAGAGAATGTGAGGCTGACAACCATCTTCTGCAGAATGCTGAGTCTTGCTGTGCTGTCAGTGGTCTGCTTCTCATGCAGAAGTGGGGGAGAGCCACGCTGGTGCCCATCACCCTTCGTGCTCCTGCACGCGCTGCCAGCCCTCTCTGCAGTGCAGCTTTGTCCGTGGAAAACCCACCCTGTACCTGGAAACACAAACTGAAAGCCTGCTGGAACCAAAGCCCAAGTTAAGAGTTGTGGGAGACCTGCCCCTGCTCCCTCTCTCTCCCACGTTTTAATCCAGGCTTAGGCAAGGCCGTGCACAGTGCTCGAGTTGCAGCTCGTTGCCAGGAGAAAAGGGAAAACTGGGGGAGTAAGGCTTTGGTGCCTGGGGTCTGATACACACTGCAGAGCTGCAGGTCTACATCTGAGCCAGAGTTCAGTGCTAACTGTTCTGCTCCTCCTTCCTCTTCACATGTACAATTCCTATCACACAAATGTCCACGGGTATGTTTACTCTTTCCTTTACAGTTAGCCCCAACTGTGCAAAAAAAATTGTGTGCCAAAACAAAAAAAGGTGGTTTTGGCCTTTGATTTTGTAAAGATGAGGCACTTTGATTTGATCCTGGTTTTGAACTGCACCACACTTGGATACTGGGCATAGTGTATTTTCATTTCTTACCTGCATGGCACCATGGCCTTTAGACCCCAGTCCTGTAACCAGCTGCAGGAAGATGCCTGGCTGCACTTGGAGCATCAGCTGCAAGCCTGACAGTGGGATGCACCAGCTCTCTAACAAAAAGCCATATCAGCCTCCAAGGATGCAATTTTCCATCTCCTTTACTTCTGTTGTATTATATAGTTGTCATGCATCTTGAAAAGCAGGGATTACAGAATATATCCCTTAGAATTCCATTTAATCCTTGCTGATAGGATTGCAAATATCTTATTGATTGACCACGTCTGAGTCCAGGTGAACTGACAGCTCTCTCCAGTCTGTGACAATACTGGGTGTGAAGAATTTGGGGAGGAATTGTCCTTGCTACAGCTTAGGAGCCATCCTACTTGGTTAACTTCCATTCAAAGCTGTTATATGCTCATGAGAGATCATAACAGTTTCTATGAGATGTTATTTTGATCTTATTTCGTGTGGTCTATTCATGAATGCTGTGCACTGTTCACATCTTCTAAGCCATACTTTTCTGAGCCCCAGCTGAGGTGCTGTGGTATGGAATCACAAGCAGCAGTATAGAAACTAGATCATAATCTCTTACCATTCATTTCTCATTGAGCAGCTTTCACAGATCTAAAGACTTTTTTTTCTTTCAGTATTTACCTACATGATTTGTTCCTGTTGGACCCTTTATAGTACCTACTAAATCACAGTAGCGCTATTGTGATAATGCAAATGTTTGTTTTTAAAAGCAGGTTCATTCCATGGAACTAAAACAACTCATTTGAAGAAAGTGACTATTTTTTTAACTTAGGGAATCATGGCTATATACAAGGAAAACATGTTCACAAAAACCCCTCAGAGCTCAGTGTAAGTTGTGCTGCTGGATAGAGCTGGGAGATTTGAAAAACACAGACTGTTATGGGGTTTGCTTTATCAGTCTTCAGAGCAAATGGAATACAATCCAATTCTGGTTTGGAGCTGTGGATTAATCTTCTCACTGTTTAAATGGAGTTTCAGTGGCACTGCAGTAAGCTGCTTGCCCTGTTTAAAGCCACATGGCAGTGGAAGGATGTTGCATTGTTTGGAGTCTTGCCTAGGACCTGGAAAACCATGATCCAGTTCCCTGCTTCCTCACAGACCTCCCATGACAAGTCAATCAGGTCTTTTAAGTCTGTATCTCCAAGCATTTATATACCTAACTCCTCAGACACAAAATTAAGAAGGTGCTTAAGTGCTTGCTAAAAGATTTGGAAGCAAAGAACAGGTAACACCTGTTCTGAAGAATCGGATGAAGCCTCCTCATTCTTCCAGAGCACTGCTCCACATGGAGCAGGTCAGAAGCCTTAGAGGGAATCTTCTTTCAAAGAAAACTCTTTACCTTTATTGGTAATGAAGTCTCATGGAAATGCCACCCACAGGAATCCAAAAGCTGTTGACTGAAACTGGATGATTTGTTAGTTTCAGGGATGTCTGCGCTGATTAGCAGGTGAAAATTAATTAGCACAGAGCTTTGGTGATGACTGCAGGGAGGCTGAGGCTAGGAACAGATGGCTGTAAATGACCTAGTTACTGCTGCCTGGAAAGTCACACCTTTGGCTCTTGTGAAATGATCCTGCCCTGTTGTGAGCAGAAATTCAAATATGCTGCCTCTCCAGGGGGGCTTGGATACCAAAGTTTGCTTTGAATTTGCATCTTAGGTCAGAGCTTGAATGTGGCTAATTCACATGGCTCAGCTAAAAAACAAAGGTGCATTTAAAAGGGTCACTCAGCCACTTGCAATCTTCTCCACTGCCACTGACAAATGTTCTCTCACATTCATACAGTAGGTGCAGAAATAGCCAGAAAATTTTATATTTGGGAAGGGAAATACAATTTCCAAAATAAGCCCTTTTGTAAAATTTTGTTGTCTTGGGAAACTTGGGAGGGAAACAAAACCTCAACAATTTATATGAAATACAGGGACAATAAATGCATTAAGGATTGCCTTAAACATAGATGTTGCTGGAGAAGCTCCTATACAAGCACTTGACTTTTCCAAAACCAATGTTTTCTTTGGTGGACCTTCCAGACCCAATTCAGCAACGCCCTTAAATCTAATCCTGAGCTCAGTCCATCAGCTAGAGTACATCACGTAGTCACCAATACACCCTATATGTCTGAGGTTAGATTGGGATGCCATGCATCTTTAACCTGTTCTTTTAACCTGTTTTCTTAAAGTTCTTGACAAATTTAGAGTTTCCTGCAGTATGGTTGGCAAGGTTTCAAAAGGTTTTTTTCAGAAGCTGTTTTTTGTGTTTGCACAGAGGATTTGATGTAGCTGAACCCAATCCTCTTTATCGAACGTTTTAACTGAAAGTCTTTGGGCTTAGCTTTTTGTTAGCTTGCTGCTTAGCTTTTTCCTAAATCCACATACCCAGTGGGAATGTGTCATCTTGTAATATTTGGCTGCCTTCTATTGTGGGAGTTAAAACCAATTTGGTTTTGAACAAGAAGAAATTTTTCTATAAATAAGCATCTTTGTATGGGAAGCCAATTTCTCTGGGAAACAAAGCAAAATAAAAATGCAAACTTGTTAGACCAACATGCTTAATATCAAAGTAAAGATAGAGATAACATTAATTATACAATTGTTACCTATAGTGAGGCTAGAGTAACATCAGCTTAGGGCTAAAATTAGTCCACTCTCACCATTCCTATGCACAAACCCTATTAGTTTCTCACATTAGATCTTAGATACTGATGATTGTAATCCTCAAATACTGTTCAATATCACTGTTCAGATATATTTTTCACTTTTTATGATTCCGGTGCTATGTGAGCAATAACTCATAGAAGCTAGACACACAGTTAAGAATTATTTCATCTAAAGGCAGAGAAATACACAGCAATAATGTACATGTAGGCAGGAAAATCATGTAAGTCCTGTGGTGAGCACATTGTTGCTAAAGTTAAATAGCAAAAAAGATTATAAAATTGTACTGTGGTATGTTCAAAAATATGGTGTCAGTGATCCTCACATTCTTAAAATTCACACAGATCTGCCCACTAAATTTAATTTCTAAGTTGTCCTCCATCAGAGTCTTAATTTCAAATTACAGATAGAGGATTTAATTCTGAATTAGTCCATATTTCATTGTATCTGTTTAATAATTCATTCTCAATACTTTCCCTGACAGTTTGGGTTTTTTTTAAACTCATGACCTTCTGGCATAAATGTAGGTAAGGCTACATTTATGTAGGTAAGGCTACAAAAACAAGCATTAGTTGGTCTCTTTTTGTGAAAAAAGCTTGCATAAGTAACTACACAGGCATTTTAAATATAAAATACCATGGAGAACATATTGACTGTGACTGTGAAAGTCAATCACAGAGATAACTAACAGCTCTTGTCAAACATCTAAGGAGATTTGACTGTCTGTTTTTGTAACTTGTGCTATGAGTAGAGGCTAAAACATTTACTTGACAAAATACTATTCAAGTGTTTTTCTTGTAAAGAAAATACAGATCCAAACTTTAAAATTCCGAGGTTGCCTCTTGTTGTGAGACACCAGACAGTAATTTAATTCAGCCTTTCTCTAGCTCCACCATTTTGTAAACTTGAGTGATATTGGTGTACACCTACTCTTTAGGATGCTGTGCAGTTTTTAAATAGCCAGTCCCACAAGAACTATGAGATACTGATGTGAAAAGTGCTGGCCATAAATGTGGAGAACAGGATGAGTGGCAGAAAATGAACTTGACCTTTGCTCGCACAAATATTTTTAAAAATTTTTAAAAAATTTAAAAAATCTTCAACCTTTGACATGAAAATGACGGTAGAGATCAGCATCAAATCATTCTATGGCAAAGCTTTCCTCTGTCGATGTCACACTACATATTTCTAATCCATATTCTGCACTGGAGCTTCTGTGTGTAGAGAAATGCTGATTATGCAAGAGGTTGATGGTGTGAAGAAATGCCCCAGGGGATGGGCTTGTGAGGGAAATTTGGCTCTCCAACTGTTTCTGGTAAGACTGAATAATTTTTATTTTTCAGCCCTTCCTTAATAGCAAGTATCCAGGATGCCAAGAACCTCCTCCAAATATACCCTATTGGTACATATGTTATTCCAGGAAAAGTGTATGCATAATTGATAAAATGGAAGCATATTGTCAATCTTTTTGAGCCTCAGGTAATATTATAAGCTGTAATATTGTAAATCACCGTGTGCTCTAATATTGTAAATCACAGCGTTCAGGCCAAAAACTTCATTGAATAAGCAAGGTAAGAAAAGAAAGACAGAAAAAGACTAATAATATTGTAGAAGTATAGCATCTCTTTTTTTTTTTTTCCTATGAAAAATATAATAGGGAGTTTTCTGTTATCTTGGACTTAAATAAGTATATTTAGTTGACACAACATTTTTGAAAGTTTTCCATGCAGTATTTAATGTTGCTGGGGAAATGGCACTTAATTTTTGTAGCTCAAGGCCGGAAACAGAAGTTGTATATTCTGTACCTTTTTGACATCTTAGAGTCTGGGATAATGCTGTAATTGTGAATTAACATGCAAGGTGTTTGGGGAGTAGTTGAGAACAACATTGTGCTCCACTGTTAGCCAGCTTGCTCTGGTGCACCTTCTCTTTAGGTTCTTGCTTGTCTCAGGAAAAATTATATGCTTCCAGGTGGGTAATTTTTTTATCTCATAGCAGGTGATGTTTAATCAATATACAGAATAGCCATCCTGCTGCAGAATAAATAGATGATTTTGAAAATTCTTCTTGGTAGAGTAGGAATTCATCTTCACCCTGCTGATATAGTTAGGAAAAATAAAGGATTTGCCTTGAAATCTGCTGGTGTTTGTGCCTGTGAGCTGTGGAAGGATTTCTGGCTCCCTGGATTCCCAGAGTGTATTGACACATCTGCAGTGATCTGTGTGTCCGTCCCAGGGAGGAGAGGTTAAGCAACTCTTTATTGGCTAAAGCAGGCTTCCTGCCTTGCAGGCTCTGCAGGGTAAGGTAACTAAGGGGAGGCTAATGAATTTCAGATAAAGTGCAGAGCAGCTGTCCTGTAGTTCAGGTTACAAGTCTTTTGTAGCCTGAGCCATTGTTTTGTTTGAAGGAGTGTCAATAATTTACTTTTTTACCCATTCCATCAAGCTTCCTTTGCTAGGACTTAGTAGTTCTATTGCACTCTACAAAGTTGGATACTGGTGAAATGCCATGAATTCTAAGAGAGGCTTTTCTCCCTTCCTTGAGGGAAGGACTGTTTGAGGAACACAGCCCTGTGCATGGCTCTGCCATCATCACTGCTGTGTGTGAGGTGCTGTCTCTGCTGAGCTTTGCGAGCTCAAAACACAGGGAAAGTTCATGTTCAGTCTGTGGTGTCCATCATTCCTACCAACTAGATCATGGAGTTTTCCAACTCTTTCTACCCCTGGAAGGGCCTCTGTGCTTCTGGCTTCTGTGAGAAGTCAGCCCTGCACCCAAACTGATGTGTCACCTTTGTTGTCTCAGCAGTAGGTAACCTTAGCCTCCTGGTGCTAAATACCAGGCTCACAGGTGAACTGTGAGGACAATCTCACTGCTGATTGTTGGGATGGAGATTTATTCATCATGCCATGACCAGTGTATGACAGCATCTCTTCATAATGTTTCTTAGGGGTTAGAAGTTTTTTTCAGTTCCAGTATTCAACTGAAAAATGAATAGTGGTGCTGAGAGTAGGACTTTGTTTCTTTAATTCCTTCTCTACTAAAGCACTTTAGAATGTTAATGAAATATTTTCAGGGGAAATGAAAATATGGAAAAATCTATTGAACTAGTTGATTGTTCCAAAAGTCATGACAGTTGTTTGCAATTAAACTCTATCGAAATAATTGCCACAGTAGATATTTCAATAGTAGATCAACCTGTTGTTCCAGGCACTCTAGAAATGCACATAAAGAGATGATTTATGCTCCAAGGTGATTTTGATTGAAATCAGCAGCAGGTAAAAAGAGACAGAGGTGGCTTTTACCATACAGTAGGTCAGGCATGGCACAGCCATAGAAGTCTGTGCTTTAAACCCTTGACCTGGGATTTCTCCTCCCAATAAAGAAAATGCTTTAACCCCATTATTAATGGCCTTCTATACATACATAGTATCTATAAGCTCTTGCTTTGAAACACAAAACATGGGAGACCCCCTCAAGATGATGCAGTACTTGAAAAAATACATTATCTTAAGCTGCTTAGGAAGATCTGATGCTGTAATTAGTAACTGATGTGTCTAAAAGTTATTCTTCATAGAGAACAGTGTTCTATTGCTCCATAAATATTGATAAAATAATGGCAGATAAACACTAGCAAAGGAAAACATTTCCTTGCTAGGAGGAGAAAAATAAGATAAGCTCTTAAAACATTTAAATAATGTTGGCGTGTCTACAGCAGCACCTCTTTAATCTCATAAAGGTTATATCACTCTATCTGCCATCTGCATGGGTTTTATAATGCAGCTATGTGGCTCATGGCAACAGCCTTCCAATAGTCCCATGCTTATTAAAGTCTTCCCTTTTGTTTTTATAAATTACCACTTCCTAAGGCCCTTATTTTTAAAAGGTGTATCAGTGTCAACCCACTCCTGCCTTCCAAAACTATTTTTAACTCGTTTCTGTCATGTTGAGGTTCGCTTAAAATTGAATGCAATATGGGAAAGTTTCATCCTGAAATGTTGAGGGGGAAAACAAAATCTAAAGCAGCAAGCCAAAGAGTTAAATGAAATACTTCTCATGAGTCCTTCAGTCAGTAACATGTCAGGTTTCTAAGGATCTGTGCCTACAGCTTCATCCCAGTTAAATTCTCTTTCAGCAGGCAGCACTGCACACATTATGGCATTTCACTACGTTTAAAACCTGTTGAAATTAATAAAAAGCCTATCAACTTTCTAGGATAGTACCCCCTCCTGTAATTTAATTCACTGAATAGTTAAAATATACCTCTGGATAAGAGAAGCCTTCAGAGGAATAAGTGATTATTTAATCTAATAACCACCAAGGAATTATGGTTATTCTTTTAAATACTTGTTTTTTCTAAGTGGCCTTGATTTTGCACCAAAAATTTAGATTGCACAAAATTTATATTGCCCTGGAACAGCAGCAACTTCACAAACATTTCTGTAGAATACGTTTTCTTCCTTGTTTTCTTTCTGAATGGCTCTGTGGTTAGACTGATTGCAAGTTTCACACATAATTTGTGCCAGAACACAAAATTCTGCCAGCGTTGGCAGTATTTATGCATCTAGCACATTTATGTCGCTGTTTACACTTGGAAAGTCGTAGCAGAATACTTCACCCCAATGGAGAGATTATATGGAATTTCAACTATGATTGTGCAGGAAATCAGTTTTCTTATGCCTGCTGCTGACCTGGGGGTGCTCCTTGTGCTCCCAGCAATTGGATAACAATACATTTCCACATCACCAGTCCTTACATATGAGGATGTTGCTCAAATGTCATCAGTCTAAGAAAGACTCAGGCAAAAATATCAAACTAATTTAGGGAGAGTGAGGAAAACAAAACTGCGTCCTTGAGTTTCAGACTCTGTAGCCAGGTTTGTATTAGGTAATAGTGTATTTTTAGTGGAAACAGAGCACCAAAAGCAATCCTGGACCTTGATATTTAAGAGGAGTTATGGGCATCTCACAAGTGTATGTATGTTGAAGGCAATTCCTCTTCCTAGGAAAAGGTTTCTTTCAAAACAAGGTTTGTCATCTGCTGAAATATCAGCAGGCATTTGCATGCAATTAATTTCTTTCACTGTGTAACTTCTTGCATAACTTGTATTTATTTAATATTGCTTCTTAAGTCCTGTTGGTACAGTTGATAAGACCAAAGTCAGTGCAGTCATCACAACTCTGAGTCCAATGCAGAGGAGGCAACATGGATGCACAACAGTTTATATATAGCACACAGTAACAGTCTGTATCAACAAACTTAAAGCAGGCAATGCCTTCCAGTCCTACTAGAAAACGCTTGCAAACACAGTCTTGACTAATGCCAGTTGGAGGCCTCTCTTTATGCGACTCAAGTTTAAAAATTGATGCTGTCGTAGTGTGTGGCAGAATTAGAGAAGGGAACTTTGAATCAGCTTTTGCAAATGTGAAATTTTGCTCCCAGTTATCCTATTCCTGAGAAATCTGGACAGAATAGATTATATAGGATTGTGCTTCACTTCAGCAGATGGTGAGTTACATGGAACACACTTGGATCCTGAGAAAGGGTTGGTTAATTGTAATGACTCTCCCAATTAAATTTAAGCATGGCATAAATGCCCTGTACAGCCTAACTATTGTTTCTACCCCTGAGGTTCCAGTCTGTGTATGAAACTTGAACACGGTCATTAGGTTTTCATCTAGACCTCTAGTAAGGCTTATGTACATTTACATATTTCCCTGACTATGTGCCAAGGGTTTTGTCTATCTTTATCTGCAGCTACTATATGAAGTGTCATGCAGACATAAAAAATGTGTATTATTCCTACATTACACCAGTGCATCACATTTTACCTCAAAATGGCACAGTGGGCTTTACATACTGATTCCCTATTAAATATTTAGCTCATTCTCATACCTTTGGTCTCAAGAAGACTGGAAATTCAAAGCAAATGCTTTAAAATACTTTTGAATTAACTTTTCAAGCCTGTAATGCATTATGCTTCAAGAACGAGTACAAAAGTCAAAGAAAAAAAAAAAGGGGGAAGTGGCAATTAATCTGTCCTAACAACTGCAAAGGATGTTACCAACAATACAGATATTAAAGCCATTTATTGCCATTGCCAGATAAAAGCTTGATGTAATTAAAACATATGGCTGGTATTAACTGAAAGAGGGACAGGAAATTGAGCATTAAAATTGACTCTGCCCTTAGTTCAGTGTATCTTTGAGGGAGGGCAATGTGCTGTGAGTGAAAGGGTGACAACAATTTTATCTTTGAATATCCTGTCTTTTGTCAGCTATTATTGCAACCTGCATGTTCAAGTGTTAAAAAGACTCTGAAGAATTATGAAACCTGATGAATGTGTCTCAAAAGGCTAGACTGTATTTAGATGCTAAATTCTTCTATAATTTTTGCAGTAAAAAGAACAGTTTTGGCTTTTAAAAAATGATTGTTTAAATATAACATGTAATGCAGTCAGTGGAAATTTCCATTCTTCCAGTTTTATTTCTGAAAGGCTGTATCCCAGAAAGACAATTTCTAGAAGTATTTTCACAATTCTGTTTAAGCAGAAGTGCTGGATTGACTCTTAAGAGTGCCTAGCAGATTAGTTTTTTCTGACAGTATATAGAGCTAGTTTCTTTTATACTCAGTGAGGAGTTTACTGTTTGTGGCTTGCTTGATAAAATAATGTAATGACCTTTTTGTTATGCCTTTCTTTGTGTTGGTTTTGAACTAGTGGTTAATGGGAATACCTGTATCTTTTACTTTACAATTAGTCATTATTTTGTATGGACAGTAATCTCAAGTCCTTTACTGTCCTTACATGTAGTGTCAGCTGCAAATTACTTTCAGGAACCTCTAGGCAGTTTATAAAGTTGCCTTATTAAAAATTCAGTAGGGTAAGCAATGATCTGATATTACTTGAACCTTGCGCTTCTCAAATGATTAATGACCACATTCTGTAAACAAAGATAAAGTTTTGCAAACAAATACTTCTGTAAGGTTTTGTGGAGATGGTCCCCCTTAGTGATCGGTGTGGGTAATAGCTATTGTCTATTCACATGAATTCATAAAGCCTGGCTATCTCGTTATTTTAGATAGAAACATTTCTGCCAGTCTAAGATTACATTTCTATGCTTTTACCATTCTGGAAGATATGCAGTATCTTTGCAATCAATTAAATATCTTTTTTTGCCTAATTTAAGATGAACATATAAAGCAAATACTCAAGCAATAAATTTTTTTTCCTCAGTGGCATTGGGTGAAAAGCTGAAACCGAACTTTCTGGTGATTCCTCTTCTTTTCTTCTGTTTTGCTTATTGCTGAATGGTGCTAAAGCCTAATTTGGTATATCAGGACATGAAGATATCCTTCTTTCAAAATGAAATACATCTCTGAACCTTTAAAATATATTAACCAAAACAGATGTATTTTTCAGGCTCCCTTTAACTTCTAATAGCAGAGTATATTCTTCTGCTTTTTGCATGTTTGGTTTTTTCCCCCTTATGTGCTCTTCTGTGGCCCAGTTAACATGGAAGCTCACATCCCTGGGGACCACTCAAGCTGTAACTAACTAGTAGCAAACTAATGTTTGAAATTTAATATACCAATCGCTATTTTAGAATTCAATAGAATTTATTTACAGCTGATCATGTATTTTCAATGTCATGTGCCACCATTTTTCAGTTTCAGAGGTAACAGCCCACTTAGATGAAAGGGAAAAACCACTCCTTGAGTTACCATCTCAGAACCTTGATACAGGTAGGCACCTCATCACCCTGTAGTTTGTAGGTCACATTTTCAAGTCAAAAAGTTTGAATTAGAAAGCCTGGTCTCATTAAGTATTAGAGGCCTCAGTTCGCTTTAATTCATTTCCATAAGCTCAAAATCCCTATAATTTGTAAAACTACCGAAACAAAGGCTGGGATTCTTCAGTAAATTCAGAAAATAGGTCATTTTCCAGCAGCATCTAATGTTCAGGTCTCTGCCACTGAAGATGGTTCTTGGCATACTCTGTGTGTACCTTTTCTGATACCATACTCTGGATACCCTCAGCATTGTGGTTATTGACTTATACTAGTAAAGAGACAGAGCAGTTGAAACATAACAAGTATTTATGCCTCAAAATTAACTATCCTTGGATAGTTAGGATTACAATACAAACAACATGGCCACCTGGAGTTAATATGTTTCATTTATCAGCTGAAAGTCAAAGGTGAAAATGAATTTACTGCCCCTGAATGGCCCTAGTAAAAATGTCCAGAGCTGTGGGTCATGTGTTATCTGTGGAAGTGGTACAGTGTAAATAACAACAATTGCTCCCACCTTTACAGAGATAGCATGTTCATTGGGTGCTAACACAGTCCTTTCTTCTGTGGTCCTTCATTCCACTACCGATATCACATGTGAGGATTCACTACCTGGCATTCTGGCCCAAGATTTCATGTAATCAAATATTATTATTCAAGTATTATCTAACACCAATTCACTTTTCGATGAACCATTATCAGACAAGTCTGAATCATCACTTGCTGGACAGGGCTGACTCTTGTTGACTGCAAGTCTCTTTTTCCATGAACTAGCCTCCCTGCTCTGGTAAGAGTATTTGTTATGTTTGTTATTGGCTCTTGTGCAGTCTTCTGTTAAAGACTGAGATTTATCTCTTCTGTTGTCTCTCTCTTCCTCCCCTCCTTTCCTCCTTCCCTCCTTACAGAAAAATCCGTAAGAAGTTCACCAGGTCACAGCTGAAAAGAGCTTCCAGAACACCTTGTTCTCCGATCCTTGCAAAGACAAAGTCTCTCATGAACAATAGGCAGGCCCCAACAGAGCCAGGACCCATCATACACTGAAGATATAACAGCATCAGCACCATAATAATGTCAAAATCATGTCTAATTGTGAATTCAGACGTAACAGGACTTCCCACATCTCTGTGACAGAAATGTTGTGTGGACATATTGTGGCCGGGTTCTGTGTTCTGGGCAGGATCCAACAGCAGCCCTTGTTTTCCCTCATCTCTGCCAGGGCTACTTCTGGTTCACTGTACAGGCCTATCCTGGATTCCCTCTGTTCCCAGGCAACGGTGTTGGCTGGTCAGGGAGGGGCTGTTTGCACTGCTCCCACTGAATGAATGCAGAGTCCACCCATCACATTTGTCTATGCCTTCTTGTGGCTCAACAAAAAATATGCAGCTTTCAAAATCATTGCAGTGTCTTTAAAATGGGATTTAGCCTTGAGGTGTTGCATTTTCAAACAGAACTGCAAACTTGGAGTGTTCTTATTTTTCAGTATTGGCTTGAGTCACCTTGGGTTTGATTTTCTATACTGAATGTCCACAAGGACAAGGTATTGTTCAGCAGTTCTGAAACTTAGACTGAATTAGGAAATGTCCATCATTAGTGTCCAATTTTGAAAATGTTGGCCATATTAGCTGTGTTTAAATCCTGGAAAGTATGATGTGTGACAGTAAATATCCAGCCAGACTAGGTGCATGTGTAGGAACTGGTCCCATTGTCTCTGTATTTGAAAACATCTGCCTATTTCTTTGGGTATTTTTTGCATTTCTTGAAGCCTATTCTGAATAGTGAAAACCAGCAGAACACCATTCCCAGAAGACATGAAGAAACAGTTTATTTCCTATTAGTAATATCTCTCCACAAAATAATTTCTACATTTTTATATGTCTGGATAAAGAGGTCTTGCAGAATGCTTTGAATTCATAAATGTAAGGCTACAGGTGGATACTTACCATGGAGAGATGATGTGCCTTTTGTAACTTCTTGTAGGAAACTGTCAGTCTCCCTGAAGGTGGGAATGGCAACAGAGGCAGGTCTTTTATTTCTACTCAGGTACTTACAGGTGAACAATCTCTGCCCTACTTTGAAATCCAGAGAAATCCAGTGTGGAGCACTGCTGTGTGAACCTAGGGATATATCAACCATCTGAGGCAAGTTGTCCTTCAACAGGATTGGATTCCATATGGCTTTAAAGATGTGGTCAGACACTGAACACATCATAGCAAACTGAGATGAGCTTCAAGACTTTTTTTTTTCTCTCTGTTTACCAGATAGCTCCAACAGCATAGTACAGATGTGAGGTTTTCATCCAGTTGTGGGCGTGCACCCAGCTTTGTGGTTAGAAAGACAAGGATGTAAGTGACATCTCATGCTTCTGGGTGATCGCCCAAAAATTATTTCCCCCCATGCATTTTATTGTTTCAGTCTGAAAGAGCATCTGTGATCTCAGCCTAAAACTAGCCATACTCTCCATGTAGGATTTTTTGAGCTCCTAAGACAGTGACCCAGATGCTTCCTCAAAGAAGAAAGCACTCTGACCTCTTGAAGGGACTTGCTGATGATTTTCCATAATGATGGATACAGGTCTTGTCCACTGTCCTTCACCAGCAAGAAAAGGATGGATACAAGGAGAGGTTGATGACATGGAGTGCTTGCTCCTAGTGCCCTGAACATTTTAGCAAATGTCATTGATTCAGATTCAGTTGGAGAAGACCTGGGATTCATCTACCTACAGTACTTTCCAGTAGCCATTGAAATGTGCAGCTCTAGAAGTCTTCTAGGCACCGGATCTGCATTTTCCTCTAAACAGGAGGGCTTTTTATCAGATAGCTGAATGGAGACAACTTACTCTTATTAGTAAGAATTGCCTTTATTAACTGCAACATATGGAAACACCTTCTGTATAATAGCTTCCTCACCCATTAGAATAAAGAGAACATGATTATTCAGCAATCTGTTTGACTGAAAGTATGAAAAACATGAACATAACGAGCTTTGTCTCCCTCAGACATCACTGAAATCACACACAGCAGACTCATTTTCCAAGTGTTGTTAGCTGTAAGGTGGTAGATTTTTTTACCCTGCCTTATTAAGCCTGTACTCAAATGATTTCTTTTAGTCAGTGTGCTCCAGTGTCTAGACAGTATTTTGTAGAATCTGTGTGTTCCTGCTTTTGACAAAAAGTATTAGTATATGTAATAGTCTGATGTGGAGTCATTTTTTGTTCTTTCCCTCTGAGGAGAGAGTGACTGGTAACACAGCTCCCTGTCAGCAGCCAGCTGCCTGGTACCATTATCTTTTGCATCAAATAACCAAGGTAAGGAAGAATCCTTTGCAGCTCTAAGCTGAGGTGCTTCCTCTGGATACACTGGAAATAATCTTCCACCTCTGCCCAGCAGAGCCATTCCCCAGGCTACAACAGCCCAGCCTTGGGGTGGGTAAGGCCTGGAGGAGACTGATGGCTGGAACAACTTCTGCTCTGTCCTTCAGCAGTTCTGCATGCAGCTGCAGAGGGACATCCTCTCTCCTACACTGCCCACAGTGCACAGAGAAACGGCACACCAGGCATTGCACCTTAGCTTTTACCTGCTCTCTTCATCTGTCCCTCAAGATGTTCTCCAGAGATGAATGCAGGATTTACCCGTGAATTTTGACTGAGAGTGTGGATGGAAGATGTGCTCAAATTGTGTTCCTCCTGCTGGGTTTGGGCATAATGATTTAAATTTTTGTAGGAATTGTGAAATTCCTCATCACAATATCATGCAATTCCATGCTTCTGTTGAGTTAAAATATTTTTCACTGGCTGTGACCGAAGATTCCTCTGTAAACTGAAACAGTATATCCACAACAAATCGGAGCTCTGTACTTCTTTATCAGTCTTCCCAAGTTACTTATTTTAAAACCAGCCAACATATATCAGTCATCAACAACAACACTGAGTATAAACATGAACCTTGTAAGCAAGGACAAGAAGTTTGGTACTTGTCATGATATGAGAGAATCAAGGCAGCAACAGCACTGCATTTACAATATGATTTCTTTTTCTGTTAGCTAAATAAGAAATCCTTCTGAAAATTTGCCTCTCTACTTACAAATATGGGGCTAAAAAAACATGTGAAATGCACAATGTCTTTGTGTCCAGAGGCCTCATGCAGAATGTAGGAGGATTTTTTTAATGTTTAAAATGTCTATGTTGCCATTTTCAACTTTATAGCTGCTCTGCTTTCTTGAAGTACTGTGTGTACTCTTTTCAGATTATTTTTTAAAGGCCCCAACTTAGTGGTGGAGATTTGATTCTGTAGGATGGTAAAGAATGTTTTGAAATACTTGAAATTGCCTGAAATGTGTTGGTCATATGAAAACATCTTTAAAACCGGTATTTTGATTAAAGGCAAATATAGCCTTTGTTTCTGCAGTGCAAGCCTTGCAGCATATTATGAAAAACTGGGAATTGGAAGTAAAATGTAGAACAAACAAGGAGTAGAAATGGTGAAATGGAGCCTGCACTTACATAATGTGCACTTTTTTTAGTAATCTAAAGTAAGATTTATTTTTTTTAATAAATATAATTTCAACAGAGATACTTTCCTAATTATGAAGGCTTAAATAAAATGGAATGGCTGCACAGTAGTTTCTGATATAGTTACAGTATAAAACGCCACAACCTTTTGCAGAGAACAATTATAGTCCTTCAGAAATACTATATTACTGGACACAGTGTCTTTATGTATATGTACTGCTATGGAATTGTTAGAATCCTTTGGAAATTTCAGCAAAATAATATTCATTTTTCATTTTCTTTTGAACCTTCTTTATGTAAACCTGTGTCTTCATAAGCCAGAGGAGTTGTCAAAAGATCTGAGTTTATATAACTGCATAGTGGATTTTTTTGGAGTAAGTCAGGACTTTTTTATTCAAATGTTGCATGTTGAGGGAGGAAACCTAATTTTGGAATACATGGGTTTTGGATAAGAGTTTTGAGGTTGTACTATATAGTGATCAACAAATTTGCAGAATATGCTCCTGTTGCTCATAAAGATTTAACAGTTGGTATTGAAAAACTGTATTGATTAAATAAAAAAAAGTAAAAATTAAAGAGTTGTCTTTTAAAATTTCTGCTCTTTAGATTAAAAGTGAATTTCTCAATGGAATGGTAAAACTGGGAAGCTCAGTGTTGGGTGTTTGAGAATGTGGAGCACCTTAGAATGAAACAGTACTATTTGATTTGCATTAAAGTGTCTTTGTGTACAAACTCTGTGACTCTTGGCCCTTTTTGCAGGAAACAAAATTTCTACATTGGTGTTTTACAGTAGACTATTGAATAGTCAAAAGACTGAAGATTGGTGAACTACATGAGATTTTAAAACACAAGTAGGTAATGAGGGGATGAGGAGAGAAGACTCAGAATTTGGGGAAAGTGAGACACGAGGTATTGGTCCTTACACTGGAGCACCAGAAGGCTGCTTAGGATTGGACTGAAATCTAGGCAAGATGACTCATAGCCCACAAAAGCAATATTAGAAGCTACAGTGCATTGCAGTCTCCAGTGAACTGGCCCATCTAAACTTCTCAGGTTGGTATTAGCATCAAAAAACTTTGTATCTTCATTGGGTAGCACCTGGAACTGGTGGCTTCTATGTAAATATGGAACATTATCTGAGTCCTCTTCTTTAATGACATCTAAGGTAATTTCTGCAAATTAATTGGATTTTTTTTCCAGAGGAGAATCATATAAAGGTCTTATGAACAGAGGTAAGGACTGCTGCTTCACAGGTTTGTTCAAGTCAACTGTTTCCATCCCCTAATTCCCCAGTCTGTCCTGGGGATTGCAGGATGTTTAGTCCACAGGCTAAATACTGTTTCAAATGTCTGTTTTAGAATGGATTACTTTTTTCTCCTTCCCTTCCCTCCACCATCTCCCCCAAAGAGATGCCTGTGTAGATCCAAGTAGAAGAGCTCAAGTTCTTCTGTGGTGTTTGGATTTAATAGGCAAGATGAGTTGTATTCACTAGTCCTTCTGGGTGTAGAGCTTTGGTATCAGGGAGGGGATAATCTCTGGAAGCAGTCCTTTGCTGGCAGAGCTGAGGAACTGGGAATCTCTTCAAGCAGGCTTGGACAGGCTCACAAGGAATCTCAGTAAAATAGGAGGAGGTCCTAGGGACTCCTTGCTTTCAAAGTATGGCTGTACAGCCTTTCCCATGTCTAGTTGAAATAGGTACCTAAGGGATAACTTTAGTCTCCAGTTCTTTGGTTCACTGTGAAGGTATTGATCACACATACAAAGCCTCAGCAATGAAAGGACATAAAGCATTTTTTCTTTCCTTTGCATGAGCAGTCAGAAAAAAAGAAAAAATATATCTTAAAAACCACTCCTGCAATGAAGACCAACCAACCAACCAACCAAAACCCAAAAAAACAAACAAAAAATCCATGGCTCTGCTGTCTACTTGAAAGCAGAAATTATTGGAGAAGACATTTTGCTAAGAGCTGAGTTTTGTTTTGGTCCATGGTATATGCAGAACTTTTGTAAACCACTGTAAATACAGAAAGCCTTTCTGTGAGGCTGGTCTGACATGGTGACACTTTTCCATTGTTTCAGATGCATCATGGTTGCTTTACAAAACAAGGAAAGTAGTTGATGCATGAGTGTTACCAAAGTATCATAAAAATCCTGCATGAGATTTCGGCCCTGTTGTATTACAGACACTCGTTACCCCTGTGGCAAGACCAAAGGTTCTTCAAATATACATTATTTCTGTACACACTAAAGTGTGCTCCTTATAAGCTAAGCAGAGGCATCTTTATGGAAATTAAAACTAATTATTACTCATTTAAATGTTGATGAAACCTAGATGCCAGGCCAAAGAACGGTCTGTGGCCAATAATATATAAGATACACTCAAATCAAAGTCCACTTTGTATAGCTGGGATGCTCCTTAAGCATTAAAATTGGAACTGATATTCAAACTACATTTGTTTTTAAATGGCTTAATGAAGTTTTTTAAGGAAGAGAATCACCTTCAGGAAATAAATCTTGATCTGTACTGCTTTGGGTAATATAATTGGAAGAAAAGGTTTAGAGCCAGATTTTGAGCTGATTCTCTTCCTTACCTAGTTGTCAGTTCATGACTGCAGAATTTCCTCACCAAAACTAAGTTCCAGTGAGTCTGGAGGAACATGGCAACTCTGATTTATTTTTAGGGATTTTTTCCCCTGCTAGCTAGCTATATTATTGCTTTGGAGTTTTTCTCCTCAGTAATCTGGATCAATAGTTTTATTAGTGTGGAGGAGGCAGTTCATATCACTTTTGGGTTAAAAGTGGCTCTTTCCCTAGTTTATTTTGCTTAGGCACATAAAAATCCATTTTGTATAATAATAGGAAAAAAAAAATCACAGGCATTTGTGGGAAGCTAAGAAGTAAGCAAAGAGTATACAACATTAAACTAGCGGGACATAGGAGATTAGGACACTGAATGTGATTTTCTTTTGTTACATGGGTACAACTGTTCATGACAGAAGGATCATCCTTTCCAAGTGTCCTTTCTGGTACCGCTCTCTGGACACTGCACTTGCTTTTGCTGTACTCATCATCTCCTCCATTGTGCTCTCTGCTCTGCCCAGTCATCACTCCGGCAAAATGAACTTCTCATACTTAAACTTTTCAATAACATAAGTTACTGGGGCAGATGCAATGAAAATTTAAAGACTATAACATTGATGAAGGGCTCTATATTTCTTTACTTTCCTTCAGTCATGATTTCCATTGGAATTTTAATCTTTTTATCAGGCAATTAATCTAAGAAAAGTTACACTGAATGCCTTTGATCCTTAGGATATGCATTTGTTCTATAGTAAGGTAGTTGTGTTGCCCAGTCTGCTTGCAGGAGCCTGACTCAATCCCAGCTGTTGGATAACCCTGCCACATTGTTTATTTTCTGTATTAGTGGCAGTAAGTCCAGTATTGATTGATTGGCTTTTCCAAGCAGCCCAGGCTCCATCCTGCCATTTGTACCTGAACAGTTCAGGCATGGTTAAGTATTTTCTCATTTTTTTATGGTCTCTGCTTGCTTTCCTGTTTCTTGTAAGTGTTCAGAGGAAAGGAAAGCCTGATGATGCTCCCCTTCCCAGGTGTTTGGCTCAGTTGCTGCTGAGTGCCTGCGAGAAGGAAAGGCTGGATCACTGCTGGGTGTCCCTTGGCACACAGGCTGTCCTGGGCACTACAGACCACTCTGATTCTTGCTCTGGAGTTCTAAGTGTGGGGACAGCCTGGCAGGCTGGTGCTGCTGGCACACATAGAAGGAGAGTCTCTTACTGTGTGGCTAAAGAAAGCTCCATGGCACTGCTGCTCCTTGGAGTATAACAAATGGTTCAGAGAGGCTGAGCCCTCTGGAGATGCTCCCATTCCACTGCTGCATAACTGGAATACACTGCCAGCCCTCTTATTTAATGGTATATTTGGATCCCAATGGTATATTTGGATCCACTCCCCTTCTAAGTTGCTTCATCGATGCTCAGGTGCCCTAAGCTGCCATATTATGTTTTCTTTGCTTTGTTGAACCCTAATCTCTATGGATTTTAACTCGTGTTTCAGAATGATGTCAAGGAGGGTTATAATCAAGATGCTATAAACATCTAGAAATTTTTGCTCCCTCACCCCTTCATTTTTCAATTTAAGGCCATTTTTTTCCATTATGCTTTCCTTTTCACCGTTCTTTCTGTTGGTCTTTAATTTACTGGTAATCAGACTTTATTTTAAATTACACAGTCTTCAAAATAAAATATTTATGCCTATTGGGGTGAGGGCAGCAAACATCTGATGTGGGTTTATAGCTCAATAAGCCTGGACAGTGTACTGGCCAAATTGTCACAACTCAAATCCGGATAAATATTTTAAACCTGCTCAGTTTCTTGGCTATTTGGATCTAGTGGTTTTGTATTTTCCCCTTCCAAAAATGGGGGCTGCTTCAGACTTGCATTCTCAAGATGTCTGGCTTTTTTTTAGAGGAGTTCTGCTCTAGGGTTTGGCTCAACTGCACCTATTGCACATTCCTTGGCAGCCTGTAATTACACTGACTGCTTAAATGCTGAGTAGCTTTCTTCTGTTTACTGCTCATATGGATTAAATGTGCAAGATTTCAATAGAAGAATATAAATGAAATGACTGCCTAGCTCTGGATTTTCTCCATCTTCCCTTGATGCACTAACGAGAATCAATTGCAGTTGCTTATTATTTTTAAATAGCAGTTAATTTGAGAAAATCTGATTCACTAGCTCTTTTCATTTTGCTGATTTGATTTCAGCCTTCTGCCCATCTGGGCCAACCTACGTGTACTGTTCAAAATCCAGTGCCTAAACTCACTGGTGCACATAACCAAAGGCAGTCACTCAGCCTAAATAACCCAGGAAAGCACTGTCTGCTGCAGTGTACTCCAACCCTCTGTTTTCTTATTGCTAAAATCCTCAATGAGAGAAGGGGCTTTACTTTGCAATTAATTCTCTGTTGTGCCTGAAAGAGAATCAGAGTGATTATAGAAAAACAACTCCTCCTTATCCATTCAGTTCTCTGCATGCTCAGATGTGGTGATAGGGTGATAATATCTCAGAGTTGCATAGTCACAGAAATGGTTTCCTGAGCAGATGAGTTTATTCTGCCTGGGGATGCTCTGGTGCAACCTCATGTTCACCATAGGAACTGTAGAATTAATCTCTGTGAAATCATGTAGACTTCTAGAAATGGCCTTCTGGTCAAACTGCTGCATCTGTGCAAATCCCCTGGACAGCAATAAAGAATCCTGAAGAAGGATTGTAGGCTAAGCTGTAAGCTCTTTAGGTTAGGGCTAATATCCTCGTGTAATTATTTAAAAATGCTTTTTAGATTTATAGTCTCATGGCAATGTCTGGGGTGAAAAAAAAAAAGACTATTCAGGAGCTGGTAGTGTATACAGGGTCTGTATTTAGACAGATGCAGCAGTGGGTGTCACTGGCTCCTACAGAGGATGTGTGTTGTAATCTGATGTGAGGAAGAAAAAGATGTATTCTTTTCTCTGAATAAAGGGCTGGGTGAGGGTTTCTAGTTCCTAATGGTCTCCCCACATTTAAATCCATGGTGATTTCTGTTCACAATTTGTTAAATGCTTTTCCTTTCATGGCAAAAAATGATGGGCAAATACACTGTAAATACAGGGTGGTTGTATGTGATGAAACATTGCTTTTTTCATTATATACACACAGGGAAGTTGAAATATTATTTGTAGAGGATAAAGGTGAACTTTGCTCATGATTTTATGAACTTCTTTATTGCACAGTCCTCTTTGTGCAAACAGCACTTGACACTCTCTTACCTTTTGTTATTTCCAGCAGATTGGAGCCATTTGTTTTGTAATGTTGATCTGTGACAGAGTAGCAGGTGTCGGACAAAAGGAACCAAGATCACTTTTGGGTTTTGTGATCAAATATTTAGGGGGATTTGAGAAGTACTGTAAAATTCAATTAGTTTTGCTTCCTATGTCCTTTTCTCCTAGACAAGTGATTTGCAATTCTGGAATAATTTGTCATGATTTTTCCAAAAGTGGAGCTGCTATCTGGTCTGGGCTAAGCCTTTTAGCCCAGCTGGTGTTTCTGGGCTTGGTGTTCACTTTGCAAACTGCCATGCTGGCTGAAGATGTCAGCCTGAAACAGCTGCTTGCTACTAATTCGCTGCTGAAAGTCCCTGCCCTCTCTCAGCAGAGAGAATAGATGGACTGCTGTTTGCTTCAAAGTTAGATTGAAAATTAGGCTTAACTCTGTGGTTCTGAAATGAGAGAACAAGGATTCAAGTAAATCCACTGCCAATGAGAGAGGGAAGTAGGGAAAACCTCTAATGGCTACGGAAGAAAAATAGCTTAGGTCCAGGAGCATCTGCAGCTGCACAGCCAGATCTGCAAGTGGCCATCTGTCTGCAGCCCAAGTCAGCCTCTGGCTTTGCCCAAGGAATTATCAACCCTGCAGAAATTAATAACGTTCCATGAAGAGCTATTAAGGTATTGAAAAAGTAGAAAATATCTCCAATTAATCAATGCAATGTCATCATCCAGATGCTTGAATCTGAATGTATATTTCAGATTAATTCATTGCCTGCATGCCTGTGGCAAGTTCAGCATTGCTGTCAGTGTCTGCTCCTCATCAGTTTTGCATTCTCACCTGTGTCTGTGACCACTTTGTTCCAACTTTGCCAGTTCAGGAGGGTCTATCAGGACTGGATACCTATTGAATAGTGTCAGACTCTGAATTGCTGAGTCCCTTCTCTCTGCATTACTTGAAAAGAGCCTGATTTTCTCAAAACTCAGACTGTGGTTGGGATAAAGGTCAGTGACTTGGTACACTTGGTACAGTTTGCTTGAAATGTCAAGAAGTATGATAAATTTTCCACAAACGAATAGGTTAATCCAATATGATCACTGAGAGAGAAATAGTTCTGTTTTCAAATGTTTCCACAAACTCAGTATTGTCATGAACACAGAGACTGAATTTCTGATGGCTGGTGAAGTGCATTTCCATGGCATTTGGAACTGTGTACACATATTCAGGTAATTCATTCTACTCTCACCAATGCAGGATGCTATAAATCACAGCAAAAATTCCATAAATATGCAACTAAAAATCAGGAGTGATTGTGAACGGAGTCAGCAAAAAGGCAGTTTTAGTAAAATGATCAGCAATCAGGAAGAGGCTCAGGTGAGTAGTCAGTTTTCCCTGATTTCTGGATATAAGTATGTTAATGTATTTTGCTAATCTAATGGAAAGTCTATTGAAGTTGCCATTCATTTTTTAACTTGAGCACCATCTAGTGTGCATGATAAAAAGAATTTTAAAAGTAAATTTAAGGCCAGATCATTATGGCACTTAGGAGTGGTAGTGCTGGCATATTTTCAATGTCAAGAGGAAGAAAAGCACATCAGAGCTTACATCCTGCTAACTTTCAGTAAATCAAGCTTCAAGTGACATTCTTGGGAGTCCACTCTGCCTTTTAATTTGTGCTTCACTTAATCACTTGCTTGCACTTAAAATAAATGCAAGAAATGAAATGCACAAAAATAAGTTTATTTATTGGCAAGCAGTTTAAAAATAAAAAACCCCAGACAATAACTGTTTTTTTTCTAAATACTAACACACATTTGTATAGTCATGCAAATATAAATGCAGGGTCCTGCATGCTGCTGAAAGCCTGCTCCACCAAACCCCTGGCTTCCAGCTAAGTAGATCTTGGCAGATATTGTCTAGATCTATCAGGCTTTGAATACAGGCAGAGATGAGTCTTTCCTGCATGCCTGGATCAGAGTGAGTGCATTTATGAAAAGTTCAGTGTGCTTCAGTCTCTCCTGCTAGCATTGCTTGGTGCAGCCTGTGCCCATGGTAAGTTTTGGGAGCAGCCCAGCTGCCACTGCCATTGCTAAGGAAATTAATTCTGCTCTTTGCAATACATTTAGTTTGCACCTGTACTGGGAGGTGCCTCTGACAGCAACTTCTGCTCGTGTTCTAATCACCTCACATTCCCCCATATAACAAGATTAGGAGCTGCTGCTGGAGGAGCATTACTCACCCATCAGTCATTGCTCCATCACCAGGCACAGCTCTGCCCTTGCTGCAGGAGTTCCTGTGATAAGAGAAAGAACTCTGGCTCTCATGAGTTCTTCTGGCTTCTGACTAGTTTTAAAATCAGAGGAGACCAAAACCTACTGTTAGATTTTTCTTTTAAAAGCTTATGACTTGTGCATCAAGTGAAATATTTTTTTGGGAAGTGAGAGGCAAAAGAAGGGGATGTTACCAAGAATTTTAAAACTTTGAGCATCTACTTGAGCATCTACTGATTTTTTTTTGCTGCCATTATTTTGTGAAAATAAAAGGCTGCTTAGGCATGCAAGCTAGTATTGTTTTAATCTCAGAAATGAAAGCCAAAGTTAGTAGAACTGTACCCAGAGAATCAAGTTTTCTTGTTAAGACTAAGACAAGAAAAAAAACTAATTTGGTGCATTTCTCTTTCTCAGTTGAAACAAGTCTCTGGGAATAGACATCCCTAGCCAGCTGTACTCTGGCAAATTTAGAGCTCCTTGCTCCTATAACGTTTCTATGAGACCTGTCTCTAAACTGAAATAATTCAGATCGATAGCTTCAATTTTTAAAGCTTAATAGCTGTATCTGGATGAAGCTTTTGAACTTGACCTCTCATTTGCTGACTTGCAACCCAGACATAGGGTCTCTAGTGCAGCACAGACTACAAATTTTCACCAAAGGCACACATCAAATGAATTCTCGGAATAAATGGTTCATAAAATAAGTGATAACAGCTGCATTACTGTCACCCTAGTCACCCCACTGCACACTGGGGTTGAACTGCTCGTCACCTTGTGTGTGAGAGAGTTGTGAACCCTACAATGTAGGGAACACATTAGTAAACTCTGGTTTTGGGAGGATCTTCTGGTGGGATTACCTCCTCCACCCAGAACAATTTTTCTTTGAATTATGCTAAGACACTGAAGTGTTGGGCAACTCTTAAGGCAGAGGGAGTTTTCCCTTTCTGGCCATTTGTTGCATTCCTAGAGTGAAATGCCAAATGGAAAATAAAGTGAGATAGGAAGAAAGGAGAGCCTCAGTGTATGTTCAAGTGATATGGCAGGAAATAGAGAATTCCAAACATTCATGAAAATAATGATAAAAAAATTTTAAAGTTAGGTTCCCCTACTGTCATTAGTATTTACTGTTGGGTAGTTTTATGACATTTATTTCTGCTCAGATTGTAATATCAATATTGTTGAATGATTCATAATAGACTAATTCAGTTTTTCTTTTGGAAAGGGAAATCTTGCCACAAACCAGATGTTGTGTCTGATCTGAATTTTTAAATTGATTACAAAAGCACACACAAATGTGTACTTTGTCAGGCTCCTGAAAAGGGACAGGAACTGCTTATTTTCCCTTAAGGGGGACTGCGTTGAAGAGAGCAGCAGTAAATTGATTAATAAAGACTGTGAAATTATTCAACCTTCCTCTCCCCTCCTGCCCCCCAACAAATCAAAAGGCTTACAGTCTCCTCTAAGGCATGATTCCCATTCCAATCTTATCAAAGTTCAGGTGGAGTCGTTGCTCTCTGGTATGCAGCATGGGAAGTACCACCAAGCTAAGAATGAAGCATGTGGTTCTAGCACTACTGGAATTGGTTTGCTCACCTGAACCACACAACACAGAATTTGGTGGTGCTGTCTCTTAGAAAGCTCTGCTTCAGTGTTTCTCCATTTCTTTGTGTAATTTCTGGAAAGTTTAGTTCAGGTGTTTTAATGCTCCTTGCAGAGCCAGCTTTTGAAGCTTTTAGCATGGAAAAGAACTGCTTCCCATTAGTGCTTTACTGTCCATGCAGGGTCTCACTATCTCACAGAGGATTTGGAGTTATCATTTAATACTGATTCAAGATGCTTGCCATTCTGCCTTTTCATCAAAATTGTGATTTTGGATAGGATTGTTGAATGGAGTATTTGCAAGCAGAGATACCTATTCTTTTTTTCTTAAACAACATGGTTTAAAAGCACTTTGATTTGGCCTAAGTCCTTTCTTCTTCAGCAGTAGTTTTGTAATACTTGAAGGCTGATAAGTTTACTACAAACATGCTTTGAGCCCTATTCCCTCCTTGAGTTGCTTTAAAAAAATGGAATCAAATGGATGGGTGAAGCAGCTTGGGCAGTCATGTCACAGGGGATGAGAAAGGGGCACCTGAGGAGCCAGCATGAGCTGCAGCCTGAGGCCAGCTGGAGTTACACCACAGAGCTCACAGTCTGAAAGGGGCTGTGTTTGTCACATTCTCAGTGTTGAAGAATTAACCATTCACATTTTAAAACATGAATTAAGAGGAGAGCTGCTGGCCTAATGCCAGTGAAGTCTGAACACCAGCACGCCAAGTTCCTACCCAACAACTGGAACAGCTTTGGAACAGGTGTCCTGAGAGGTACAGTATAATTCTCTCAAAATGTAGCTGTTTTCCTGTCATTTCATTCTGGTCCCATTCCCTGAGCCAGTCACCTGTCTGTGTGCTAGTGGAACAGCACATCTAAGTACCATCCTACTCAAGGCAATGAGTAGGATGAGCTCAGTGAGTTCCCATCTTACCAGATGTTCATTATTGTTTGACATCTCGTGAAAGAAGATGGAATGTCTGACTGAACAAGTGGATTATCTGCATTTTTGGGTGGTGTTTTATTTATTATTTTCTTTGCAAAACCAGGGATCTCAAATCTTCAACTATTTCTTTTTGTTCATAAGTGAATACCTTTTTTCTGAGTCTGAAGGCCACACACCTGCATGTTCCCATTTCCTCACCTTAAAAATAACTCCTGTAAACAGCTCCCAGGAATACTTAAAATCTTATCTTATAAAAATGAAGCAGCCAGTTTCAGGAGAATTGCTTAGTTTAACAGAGAGGGTTTAGAAAATGATTCTGAACAGGGAAATTAGGACCAAATGAGAAGTAGACTAATATTTGGTTGTGGTTATGTTGAAGAGCATCCTTTATGGAAAATTTTAACTGCTATTTTTATCCATAGAGATCTATTGCATATTGTGCTATCAGAAGCAACTGGATTAGATTTTGTTAATCATATTCCTCTTTGGGTCTGGGCATTATTGTGATCTATACATTTTTTAGTCTGTAACTGTTATTTCTGTGGGTAATGACCTTACATATCAGTGAGATAACAGAAAACAGAAATAGACAGCCAAACATCTTTAAATATATGTATTGCTCATTTTTCTGTTTAGAGGCTTTGCCATCAGCTGTTCTGTAACTCAGTGGAATTGTGCCTTACAGCAACTTCCCTGCCAGCAAGCTTATCAGGACATTTCAGACTAGAGCAGCCTTATCTAAAGATCTTTAGTGCATGCTTTAAGATCCTTCTCCTTTATCAGGCACAACTGTAGTCTGGGATGACCTAAGTAGTTTGTTTCAGAGAGCATATTTACTGTCTGAATACTTCTGCTGAACTACCACAGTTTAAAAGCCAGCATATGAAAGTAATTTGACTGTAGTGCCCATTCTGCTAAATATTTTGGACTCAAAGCCATGATTCAGTACCTCTTGCATCAACAGTTGAGTTGTTCCTGCAGCAGAAGCCACTGTGATGCAGTGACTGTTTTGCTTGAACTTTGCATTGCTTCAGTTGGCAGCAGGGGAACTAGAAATTGTCTTTATGCCAGGACACATTTTCCTCATGTGATCTTTTATCTATTAATTCAATAGAACCCTTAAAATAGTGTGCCTCAGGAATTAGGGGTGATTTCTGGGCTGGATGTGAAAAACAGAAGAGAGTTGCTGGAGATAATCACCTGAAAGATGTGCAAGAGTACTCCCACACAGTCACCAGCTTTGGTCTGCTTGTCTGTGGAGTTCAGAGGGTCATTTATTCATGGGTAAACTCTCCCCCAAACTGTTTCCTGCCTACACAGCTCCTAACCTTTGATCAAGGCCAAACTCCCAGAGA
This sequence comes from Ammospiza caudacuta, assembly GCF_027887145.1. NCBI lineage: Eukaryota > Metazoa > Chordata > Aves > Passeriformes > Passerellidae > Ammospiza > Ammospiza caudacuta. The sequence continues at coordinate 28,216,562 of NC_080595.1, forward strand.
TTTCAGTGGGGAACAGGAGCATGTGTTTCCTCATATCCATAAGGCACTTGTCAATGACAAGTAGATGGAAAGGACTCACCTTGTGTGATTCTTGGGGATGGTGCTGTGCAGGGCCAGGAGATGGGTGTCATGATCCTGTGGAGCCCTTCCAACTCAATATATTCTCTGATTTTGTGACTCACTCTGGGCTATTACTTGGGAATGGGGCTTCTCTAGAATCCACAGTAGTGTAGCCATACTCGTGATATTCTACTAAGAATACATCTACTTAAAAGAATATTTTTATAAACAAAATCTAAAAAAAGAGGCAGGACTAAATGGTTACCATGTTTCAGTAGATAATGTCCTGGTCCAGTTTTAACTGATCCAAGCCTTAGGTCTTTTGTCATGGACTAGGTACAATCAATCTGGGTTTTGCTGCTTATCCTGTCTCTGCATATTTGTCACCACTGAGCTCTGACTAAATTTTCCACCACCAGACTTGTCTATCATGTCAGATCCACAGCTGACTCCGAGTAGGTGTAAATCAATACATCTTTTTTTTATTTCAATGTTGTTTCCTATTCATCAGCTGATGGTCAGACCAAGGATTCATTAAAAGACTTTCCCATCTTGGTTGTGATCTGTATTTCTAGTTAATTATAGTGATGGCAATTTTTCTCCTGGGTTTAACTTTTTCTCAGGGTTTATTTGCTTTATTAGAGCTGTATTTTATTACACTCCTATTCTAGCAAGTTACCTTGAAGTAGCTTATTGAATTAAAACAAAGTACGTTTTTAAATGATTTTTAAAAAAGAAGTCTCCAATATCTGAGTGTCCTGCCTTCAGAATTATTACCTGTAAGTAGGTGACTCCTTTCTGAGTTTTGATTTTTCTCATCCATCATTTCCAGACCATAGCAGACATGAGGTTGTTTACCTTTGTGTCTTAGATTTATATATATTTATTTTATAATTCATTAAATTTCATGTTTAAATGAACATTTTTCATTGACGTCTCAGTAGCAAAAAAAGACATTAAGGTGAGTATAAAAAGTTGGATAATTATGCTCAAGACTGTGTGCTTCATTTGTCACTGCCATTGAATTTGCTGCAAGTGATTTGGATTGCTATTTTAAAATTAAATTTGGAGTTTATTTAATTATTTTTAGAAAATAATACAACAAAAGTCTGAGAAGAAAGAAACAAAGATGTTAATAGGCTATGTACAACCCACATCAGAAAAAAAATTTAAAAACTCTTTCATTGTCAATACCTGAGGTAGTACAGAAATTAATTAATTAGTAGGCACTCTGGAGATCACCTTCAGCAAGAAACTGTCCTTGTTTTAGATCTGTAGGGACTGTGTAACTTCAAGGCTGCAACACATGGTGATTGTCAAGCTGCTTGGCATCTCCTTCTCTGATTCCTTCACCTTGCAAGGGAGAATTGGGAGGAAAGAGGAGGGATTAGGCTAAACTCTCCTGGAGGTATTCAGCCATTTTCCCTGTTGTGTGTAACCAGCCCAAACTATTTCTTCATTTCAGAAGACTTCTGTGTCACAAATATGAAAGAATCAGCTTCCAAAACCAAACCCAGTTACAGGGAGAAAAGAAAGGAAAATGGCAAAAATCTTGTTTTAAAATTCAAACTAAAAAATGTTTTTAATGAGAGTAACTTGCACCAAACACTAAGATTCTGTTTAGATATTTTTATGGCACAAATTATTTTTTTTCAGGAGATTACAAGCTTGATCTCAAGAAGTTCCTTAGAAGCATACTTGTCACACACAATGTGTAGGATCTCATAATCTCTGATTGCTATTTGCCTCAAAACATAAAAACAGACAAAAACTAAGAGAGAAAAATATTAAATGAAATAATCCCATCAAATTTTCTACATTTCCAAGTTTTTAATCCAGTGATTTTGTCTGGTCATAAACAGTCTGTGAAGATGCTGCACATCTCAAAGTGGATGGAAGCACCTAATTTCATATGTTTAGATTCTTATACTTGAATATTTAATCCACTCCCCATCTTTAGATATAAAAGGAACATAATTAAGTTGGTTGATTAAAACTACAAGGTCCTTGAGGCAATTTTTTTTTGCAAAAATTGCTTTTTAAAGCCTTCTTTAAAGACCCATGGTAGTATTAAATGCATACAACAACAATCCACACTTTTTTTTTTGCAGAATTTTTACTAAGTAACAATTATGTGAGTATCTTGATAGTACAGTAACAATCTCCTTGTTTCCTCTATTTTTTGCTACAGTAAAATTGTTTAGCACTCTTAAGAAACAGTTTAAATCCCTGAAAACAAATATTCATTAATTACTTTGAAGGTAAAATATTTGAAGCCAAGCTGATAATGTTTATTTTTAATGTAATTACCAAGAAATGTTTCCATTTTAACCCCTGGGAACAGTCTCCCACCAGTAAGGTGGATGCCTGAGTAACTGCTGCTAGTCTGAGGCAAAGATTTTCTCTCTTCTGTGTTGGGGATCTTCTCCCCCCACACCACATTTGAATCTGTCCAAATCAATTATTTCATGTAGTGACAGTGAAGGCAAGGGAATGGTTCTGCCATAGTTGGACATTAATTTCCCCCTTGGAAAATTAATGCCTTTTGTTGGCCATGTTTGTAGACAATGTGACCATTTGTAATTGGATAGCACAGCATTATCTCTTTGCTAAATTCCAGGAGCCTTGTTTAAAGACAACTTTTGTTCAACACAGTTAATTTGCCAAGCAAGACATGGCTTGTCCTAGCAAAGTGCTGGCTTGCACACCATGGCTTCTCTCCCACATTGTGCATTACTTTTTGTAAGCTTCTATATCTGTCTCCTACCTTATTTCAAGTAAGCAAAAATTTTAGAGACACAGACTAGGAAAAATAAAACTTTTTTAAAAAATATTCACTGCAGTTGCAAACAAAAATTTAAATCCCTGAGCAGGTTGTTATATTTTTGTCTGAGGTGCTTTTCAACCTGAATTATCCTGTGATATCTCTAAAATTTTTAATTCTTCAAAGTCATATAAATAAAAATAAAGCCCCCTTCCACTTGAAGTTTACTTTATTGTGAGATATAGTTACAGCTGCTTTATTGGTGAAATGCTGTTGATTCTCAGAAGTACGTGCTGCCCTGGCTCCTGGATGGAGCCTTGGGGCTTGAGCAACCTGGGCCAGTGAAAGGTGTCCTGCCCAGGGAAGGCAAGGCTGGAATTAGATCATCATTAAGGACCCTTCCAACCCAAATCATGCAGGGGTTTTGTATCTGCAGACATTTATGCAAATCAATTCCTGTATCCTGAAATAACCAACCTTAGCTTCAGGTGTGCAATCTAAGGGCATTGATCATGGAAAAATTGAAAGCATCTGTTGCTGGAAGAAAGGCAGGGTTTGGTAAGAGATGGGCCTTGCTGAACTCTTCATATGCTGAGGAGCTGGGAGCACTCAGAGCTGATAACCTGGGTGCAGGCTGCCACATCCGTCCATGCTGGGTGTGCCAGGTCACCCAAATGGAAAGGGAAGGTGACAGAAATGCGGATTCTCAGCACTCTGTCAGGCCCTGGCTTCCGGCTGGGAGTAGCTGTGGGAGCAGGGAGCCCTGAGGAGCCCAGGGGAGCTGCTGTGGAGCAGCATGGCTCAGCTGGGTCTCTCAGGATGGCTGCTGTGGTGCTGCAGTGCTGGCTCTGGCACCGCCCAGGGGAACCAGCACTGCAGCTGGTGAGGGATGGCTCCTTGTGTGCTGCAGCACACACACAGGATTTACAGGGGGGTTTCAGTACTCAGGGAGCCCTTCCTGGCCTCCTGCTTCCTAAAGCCTTTAAAATCTGATGCACTTTCCATCACTGGAAGAGTTTTGTCCTGGCTGTTCCTGCCCAAGGCAGCTCTCCCAGACCCCGCGGGCTGCTAATGGAAGCGGGCAGCACTTTATGCCTGCCCTGCGTCCTGGCCCAAGACAAATCACCCTCCAAAGCCCATTACAAGCAGTCAAGGAGAGGCTGTTGCTTCAGCAGAATGTTCTGTAATGCAGAGAATTTCATTCCTTTGTCTGGAATGGAAAAAGTGCCTTTCCAGGACGTAATGCCATGAGAGCTGGGCTCTGAACTGCATTAGAGACCCACCCTAAATAGCTGACTGCTCTTTTGTGAAGCACTGCTAATCAAACTCCTGCAACAAAAAAATTGTCAGAATGGACTTACACTTCTAAAAAGCCCTCCAGGGTCAGTAAAAATCATTAATTCTTTTTCAAAAAGCATTCAGCTCTCTGAAACATGAGGAAATGTGTGAGGCTTATTCTCAAGCCTCTCCACTCTCTCCATTTATCTCAAAAAGTTTGTTAATTTTTAATATAATCTCAGAACTCTGGGAACTTGGGCATCAAAAATTCACTCACTGTAGTACTCAAGATATGAGAATTGACACTGAGCAGGTATTTTCTTCTTGCATAGGAATGTCATAGTTTTGAATCAACTATGGACAATATAGTTGAGAGAAATGAGGTGAGGAAGTCACGTAAAAGAAGCAAGAAAATTATTTTTTTTCTAGTTACTTTTTCTCCCTACTCCTCTGCAAAATGCATTATTTATGGAACATGTTGTTTTCTGTGGCTGACTTATGAAAAAGCTTTGAATCAACAATTTGCTAAACCCATTATAAGGATCATTTTATAACTAGTAAGGACAATTGTTGTTCAGAGACATTTCAAATGCAATGAACATTCAGAAGAAACAATAATAATTATGGCAGATGGCAAGCAGAGACATAACTTGCTTTGAATGCAAAACTGCAGTTCAGACAGCTAATTTGGTTTTTTCCAATTCATAGGTTATCTGCCAGAGGTTCTTACAAACCAGATGTACGCAGTCAATCCCACAGAAATCAATGAAATTGCATGCAGAAGTGTGAGGCTAAAGAAGGTAACTACCATTTAATAAAGTTCCCTGCTTTATCTTGGTTCTATATTTCAAAGGTTCCTCAGCAATATTTATTTAAAGGTGACTGTTTGTGTCACTCACTCTGCCTGCGCAGTGTCAGAGGAAGCTGTAGCCCAGCTCTTCTCTGCCACTGTTCTGCTACCATGAAATCCAGCCTTGACAAGAGAAATAGAATAGTTGAGGACCACAAAGGCAAAGTTAAATATGTAAATAATTTCCCTAACTAATGTAGCTATTTGTGTTTACTTCCATTTGCTCCAAATAGTCTGAGTATGGGGGTTTTTCATAGTCAATATTGCTATTTTGTAGAAAAATTTTGGGTTTTGACAGAAATTGTTTTCACAAGTATCTCACTTGGATTTATTATTTTCCTTCAAAGATAGAAATGGTTGCATAGGCCAGTATTTGAACTGATAATAAGACATTTAATTAAAAAGTTCTGCTACAGTGCATAATGGGAATCATGGTTGTCTTTTCTTAGATGATAAGACAGAGATTTCAAGCTCCATTGAATTGCTCTTGATGTATTCTGACCAGAGAATTCCATGATATACTTGGCTTCTCCATGATGCAAAAGATTATGCTGCAACAGTGACACAATGTGCAACCTAAAAGATAAATCTGTGAGGAAAATTAATAATAAGAAATATTAGAAGGATACTTCCTCTTGCTCTTCTCTTTGGCAATGTTTCTGAAGTGAAATATTTTGTTCTGAAGTAATTTTTCTCTTTTAAAATTTTTTAATGTCATTTTTCTGGCAAAAGTCTTTTCTACCGGATTCTTTAGTGAGATATTTAGCGTTAGTTACTAAAAATGAAGCTGTGTGGCAGGTTATATTATGAATGTACATTACTGGTTTTTAGTTGACAAATGAAGCTTTAAAAATGACTTAGAACTTGAAACAAAAAAAATTGTATCTCCTTATGTATCTAAGCCATGGACCCAGAATTAATTTCTGTTCATTTTTGTTCATATTCTTATTAACAAAATGTCAAACATATGGATGTTTTAAAAAGGAAACAAAAAAGGGTGGTAAAACATTAAATCATATTTCTAATTAGAAGCTAATTGAATATCTTTGGTGATGTTAATGTTCTCATACTGTTGCATTGGCAACTCTTGGCAAATATTTATTTTTCTAATGTAACTGGCCTAGGGTCGTTCTAATTCCAATGGACTGGAAATTGCATTTAATGCTTGTAAAAAGATATGACTTTGAATTGGAGTTGTGAACATGAATTTTAGCTTCAGATGAGTATGCTGGACATTTTCCTTGGTCCTTTCTTCCATTGGTGAAGGAAACCTAGCGATGAGAGATGGAAAGGTGCTGAATGCCCCATGGAAAATGTTTGGGGTTTGCTGAGTAAGGTGTGTGAATCGGATCCTGTGGAAGCTGCACAGCTGCAATAAGCATAAACAGTGAATGCTGAGTGAAATTGTATGACAAATACTTAGCAGGGAATCTCTGGTCTGATTTATCCTAGAAGTAATTTTTTTCATATCTCAAAAAGCAGCAAGTTAGTAGTTAATAGAGAATCTGCACATAGATCATTTGCATGAAGGGAAAATTGCTTCAATCAATGTAACATCTCACTGGTATTTATGAGGAGTACCAGCAGACAGATGAAAGGCAGTCTGTTGAAATCATTTGATACGGTTTCTTATCCCTGCAGGATTTCCAGCCCTGACTTGATGGTCTCTTTAGGTAGAGCTGGTTTTATCCTGGCTAGTCCTTGAGGAGAACAAATTTTTAATGTCTGGTACAGTTCATGAGAACTGTAGATAATAACAAATGTGTGATCTACATGCTGTAAGTAGCTCATGTGGCTCATGTTCCCCTGTAAAGGAGATGTTAGAATAGCACATGGAAGGAGAAAGCTGGAAATATGTACCAGTGGAAAAGAAAAATCTCCAAACCCTAAAGCTGAACAATAAGGACCCTCTGTAGAATAGCAATACTATGATTTAGCAAAACATGGAACAGCCTCAATTTCCAGATTAAAGAAGAAAAGTTATTTGTTGGATGTCAGGATGATGAATAGATTGGTTTTGCATTGCATCAACACTGCTTTTATTTTCAGTATGTTGCAGCATTGAATCAACATGTTACAGTTGCTGAATGCAACCCCATAGAAAAAAAGGCTTGTTAGGCCAGTAGCAAGAACAGTAATTCATTATCAGTGACACTTTCAATTATTACAATGAATAGGTGCCCTGAAAACATATTTTCCAAAAGCTTGTTTCCACCCTGTACTTTGAAGAGATGTTGAAAACTCTCCTGGTGACTGTTCCAGCTGTGGATTTCTCTGTCCTGGTACATGCAAATTGCCTCAGGCCTGCTTCAGGGTTCCACTACTGAAAGAATAGAGGCAGCAAAGTCAGCAGCAAACAGCTTGTGTAGAAGTGAGATCATATCATATCAGAGATCACAGCAAAACCGTTGGAAAGGACCTCTGGAGGACATCTGGTCAAATCCCTACTCCAAGAGGGACAAATTTTAAAACTTTCTTGGGACACAAAAAAAAAAAAGTTTGGTGGGGTTTGCGCAGGAACTTGCTTTAGGAAGAGGTACATGATCAGGTTTTGCTTGATTTAGCACCAGGTAGATGATCTGCTGCTTTTTGATTGTTTGCACAGGCATTCTGAGTCTGGATGTTTGTGGTGTATCTGGGTAAGACAAATTGACTGGTGTCAGGAGTGTGTTGCAGGAACATCTTTGTTCTGATTTCCTGATTTACTTCTATGAATGATTCTGCCATGCAGAAGAGGGACTGTTGAAGGGAAGATCAAGAGGGAAAAGGGGCAAAGCTGGTTGTCACTGTGCTTTCATGACTGTGCTTAGTTTCACAGCTGGGTATAGTGAGTAATAGCTGACAAGAAAGTGCAAACAGGAACAGGGTGTGTTGAGCCTTGGCATGGTCATGGATCAACATGTTATACAAGTGCATTATTTGAAACTGCTGGGAAGATGGACAGGGATATTGCTGGGTACTGACTGGCAGCCTGTGCCAAATAGTGGCTATGAAACCCTCAGGTGAGATCCAGGGAAGCACTGCTATGCAGGCACCCACCCCAGATGAGGAATGGATGAGAAAGACGGGGACACAGAGTGAAACCGTTGGTTCTGAGCCACTGAAAAGAGCCTGACCCTGGGTCTGGATGCAGTGGGGTGCTGTGCTGCCCCAGGCAAGACTGAGCCAACCTGCTTGGGTGGTAACTGGGGTTAGTCTTGGTTGGTGTGTGCATGAGTGAAGGGCATTTTCAGCCAAAGCTCATCCCTTGCTCGCTTCCCTCAATAAGTTGAGCTTAGCACTGTCACATTGCCTGGTGTTCCCTTTCTGCAACTCAAATACATCTGAGTCTCAGGATGACAAGGAGTCCAGATGCCACTGGCTCACATGCAGTCAGGCTCAGGAGCTGGAAAGTGCTATTTGGCTCCAAATCTATCATCTCAGATGCTGAGACTGTTTCTCCCTGGAGGTTTGCCTTTGCTGCAAATACTGGTCCCTCTTAACAGTTTAAAACACCTGAAATGTCAGAGGATTCCATGTCATCAGTTTTGCTTTGGTTAACTTTATGAAGCTGTGTGGCACAGAAAATAACAGCAAATGAAAACAGTGCTGGATTCTCTCTGTTCAGTGTCTGGCTACAAAAAATACCACAAGAGGGAATTTCATATTGCAGTGTTACTGCTTTATACAGAAAGGAAGGGGCTCATTCCACATAAAAATGAAGGGCTTAAGGAGCTCAGATGTGGCTCTGAACAAGTGCAGGGAATGAAATTCACCATAAAACCCTAATGGACTTTAATAATGGTATTTAAAAAGCTTCTCCCTTTAAAGCATTGAGCCTGACTCTAATATCAGGATACCAGCCTAACACAGATTTTATTCAGTTGAAAGAAGACCAGATTAGCCTTTTGTAGCAATATGGCATAACTCTTCCTTCTGGAATTCTTAAATTAAAATTGAAGCTGTATGATAATTCTGAATATATCTACCATAAGGCTCTCTGATAACAATTACTGGTGATCTGCTACCACTTTTTGAAGCCTATCAAGGTACTAATTTTATGGCAGCCCCTTAAGGCAGAAATCCTTATTTAAAAAAGAAAAAAGAAATAAAAAAGCAGAGTTAAATTATTTTTCCATGACTGTTTGAAGAAGAACACATTGAGATTTGAAGCTCTTCTTACCACTCCCAGCCAGTAAGTGCATTTATTTAGATCCAGAATAAGCAGGTGAAGCTAATTATTTTCCCCGTATTGCTGGTGGTTTTTGTGGTAGTGCTTTCAGCTGCACAATTGTTGCCTGCTCTATGACAGCTTGGAAATTTTAAATTACTCTTAACCTTGGCCAAATTCATAACTGATATAATTTGACATTGCTTCATTTGAATTTGCAATATTGACTGTCACTAAAGCAAGAGATGACACATGATATCTAATGTTTCAGAAGGCAAGAAGAGTTCAACCATATGAAAAATTGAGATGATGTGATCTTTAAATGAGGCATGTAAGAATTCTCATTTAGTGACAGGTAAATACTGAGTTAATATCAGGTTAATCAATGCTAATGGAACTGAAATGCTGCTCTAGGAAAATCCTGTGAAACCCGAGCTGGATCTGCTAGTGATACCAATAAAAATGTACTCCCACATCTTTTCTGCATGATTCAAAGATGAGATCACACAATGTGATAAATGCTTCCTTAGAGAAACTGGTCTTGCTATTTAGCTGTTTTCTAGAGATTAGGTAATAATGGAAGCAATGGAATCAGACCTGCCTTCTCACAATCTGTTATTCAACAAGCAGTTTGTGCACTGTTCATTCTGCTCTGGATATAAAGCATGGCCTATTTGGATTAAGAAGCTTGACTTGATTCTAGATTGTGATAATCAAGTTGTGGAAACCTGAATTTTTTTTTTTTTTCTGGTTACCAAGGCAAAATAAGAAGGCAGTTTCTGATCTTAGAATTTGAGTGTCAGTCTGGAGTGATCCCTTGACTTCAAACCACTCCTCCTCTTTTTTCTGCCAGTGCTCATCTGTTCACATATGCTCTTGCTTTATCATTCTGTCTTCTGCTTCGTACCTCAGGGCTCTTTTAATGCCTGTTCTCTGCTTCAACCACCCTTTCATTTTGTTTTTCAAGCATAGAACCGTAGAATGGTTTGGTTGGAAGGGATCTCAAAGACCATCCAGTTCCAACCCCCCTGCCATGGGCAGGGACATCTTCCACTGCACCGGGTTGCTTAAAGCCCTGCTCAACACTGCTTTCTCATTGAAAGTGCTGCTCAAAACTTCTTTATTATACCTTGGTTGTCATTTCATACTTTGGTTTCCTAGATAAAATTCTGAATTAATTGATGATAATTACAACACTTCTGTTGGCTTTCTGTGAGACAGATTTAGTTTTCTGCATCTGGATTTGTCAGAGAAAGATCGAATAGTGTTTGGGACAGAGACAATTGGATGGACTTCCTGTGCTTACAGTGGTGCCCTGGCCAGATTTTTGTTTTTCTCTAGTTCTCCACTCTTCTAAAAAGATTTCCCCACTCCTGTTAAATGAAACCTGACTCCCTCTGAGACTGGGACTCCAGAGGCAATGACATTTCCACTCCTGCTCACCCTACCTACCATCAGCAATTTAGCTGAGGTCTCTGTGTCAGGAATTGAGTCATGCTAGGTCTCCTCTGCAATCATTAGGTGGAGAGAAGCAGTCTAAGGAGACAGGTCCACTTCTCCGTGGTGTGTACCACCCTATGGAGGTGCTGCTGGCTCTCTTTAGTGACTGCAGTGTTGTTTGTGCTGATTAGACTCCAAGTCTGGGCAACTCAGCTTTCATCTGAAACCTTAATGTCACAGAAAATCAAACAGAGCATTAGCTGAACACATATCAAATTAAGTGGAGCCAATTCAACCTTCTGACATCACATGACTTTCCCCAAGTTTTATCTGCTGGGAAAGGACTATAAATGCTAAGCAAAGACTCCTTCATTCTTCTTTTTTTTCTGAACAGCTGGGCCATGATGCCTTACTGTACACAAATGGCACATGTATCCATGATCCCATATTGTATTCAAAACCCCAAAGCACCTTTTTAATTTAGTAAATTAAAACTCAGGAATAATTTTTGCATCTGGCATACAAGCACAATTCTGAAGTGGTTTTACAGCCATAATATTAATACTTTGAGAGACTGCAGTCTTTGTTCTACATTTCTTGCTGAACCCACATTTTCATCACAGGGGCCTCTCTAAATAGGTGTAGCTTTATTTTCCTCTTTTTTTTTTCTTTTGTGTCTGTTTATGAACCCTTTAAAAGTAATGCATAATGTTCAGACACATTGTTTAGGTATATAAAGGCAACTGAAGCAAGGAAGAAAGGATGACAATACCAAGTTTTTGTAATGCTTCCCCCAGTACCAATCAGAACAAAAAGAAGAAGAAGTAAGAAGCAGGCAATGTGAGTAACAATAAACAAAGAGCAATACCTATTAGCACTTAATATTTCTTTGGATTGTGTTCCTTTCAGCAAGAAGCTTCAGTTTGAAGGTGATGCAGAAAATACCAAAGAAAACACCTTAAAAGCAGAAAAGAACCCCAGAACAAAGTTTTATGCCATATATCATCTTACATTGCCCAGGCATGCAATTTTGACAAGATTTATCATAATGAAAAGCTTTCATGGCAGGACATGGAGGTTCAGAGTTCTGATATTTCATTCAACTGCTGGTGCAGATGAACCACTATAAATAACCAGCGCAATGTGATGACAGCAGGAAAAGTGAAACTCCCAGTTCTGTTCAGAGGCAATGGGAACAGATTAAAACTACAGAGAATTTCTTTGGAAACCCAAAGTTCTCTTTCCTGGTTGTACTGCACATGAAATGACAGACTAATCATCAGTAAGAAATCAGCAGCAATTCTGCTGAAGAGGTGTATCGTGCTTGATCTTTAGCTGTTCCTATAAAAGCCCAAGAGATGCACAAAGCAATTCCACTGCCAAGCACAAGGTAAAGAATTCCCAGAACTCCATAACATCCACTTGTTTATTCAATTGTTGCTGCCACTCTGGAGTTTTTCCTGGATTCATCATCATTGTCCTTGCTGTTGGTCCCAATCAATTGGTAAATTCAGCTGTTTTCTAGCCAAGAGTCTGTGAAGTGAGCTGCAGAGGAAGTGCAGTGAAATTTCAAGATGGGATATGTTTATATGCAAATTATGAGTCACAGTGAGTGCGACATACCTCTTCAAACTGTTAAGAGAAGTGACTAATGATGAATTAGTTCAATAAAGCATTGCCATGGAATGTGAAACCTGGCTGTACTGTTTTTTTAGGTCTCCAACAAAACATCAGGTGCAATAAAACAATAAATTTTGTTCTTATTTTCATTCAGCCTCATCCAGTGAGAATTGGCCCAACATCAAGTGGTTCCCTTTATTTGAGGTACTACACCTGTAGCTCAGTGTTTGCTGTCAGCAAGTACAGGATAGTCTTTTGAGACCAGGAGAGCCATTTGGGAAAGCATTTAGGCATATGGCTTGTTTGGGAATACACTAAACCCCACAGGTTTCTGTCCAGTTCTTTCTACAAGTGGCACCAACAGCTGCATCAGAGGGAGGAGCTCTGCAGCTAAGAAGCCAGGTAAGAGAGAAAGACTCCTTGCACTCCCTCTACAGGTGTACCAGGCCATTCCCTGAGACAAAATGTTCAGTGTTGCAACGTATTTTTTGAATTTTTGCTGATTAAACCTATTTTATTTCCCCATTTACATATTTGCTTCCCTGGCAACCTTTCTAAACTGCTCACTTTATGCTTTGTTTCTCATGGTAGCAGACACCTTTTGCATGGATATGTTCTTATCTCCAAGTGGTTCAATGTCACTATGGACAGGGACATGAACTTCAGTTCTAGAGGAAGTCCAGCTCTGCCTAGAAGCTGAAGCTATTTCGGAGAAATAAGTTTTACAGGCATGCCTGTCCCTTATAAAGTAATATGTTCTTGCATATTGCTTTCAAGTATGTTGTCTCCCGGAATATCCCTTTTTTCTTCAGTTACAGACAAAATAAAAAAAAATATTCTTCATTTTCAAAGTACTTATCACGGTATTTCTCTTAATTTCATCTGTGATGTGAAGAACTCTGTTTTTTATGATTATATATATCACAGCTGTTGAAAACCAAAAGAAACAGATGACTTGGAAATAGAAAAAAAAAATTAATTTGTTGATTTTTGTCGTGTAATGTGAATTAAGACCTCTGTTTTGAAGAAGGGAGTAAGAAAACAATGATTTCACCTTTACAAAACTTTTCTGTGGTTCTGTATGTTTGGAACCTCCAAACCTGTTAGCTTTGTAGTTTAACAGCTGTGAAAGGCAAGGGTCAGAGGTTCTGGGGCTTCTTCAGTGCTCGGTGCTCTTTGTTGTGCAATGCCATGGGTGCAATTCCATGCTGTGCACTTAAGCTAGGTGGAACTCAGAGTTCCTGCATGGATTTAATTCTTGAGAAGTTTTTGAGATTCAGCAAAAGGAAATTTGAGCTAGCAGCAGTACATTTGACATAACAGCAACAGAAGGATTAGGCTGGATGGTTTCTCAGCATAATCCATGTCCAAAATACAGAGCAGCATTTGCCTTTCACAGCAAATTTCAGAACTGTTGCAGTTGTTTGCTAATCATCCAGCTTTGGATCATCCTGTAAAGGTTTATGAAGTTCAAGAGGATGGTTTCACCTGCACCAGTTCTGACTTTGAACTGCTTTTGTCTCATTATATTTTAGGTACAGCAATAATTACCACAGCACTTTATAAATTCCATGCATGCAGGAAAGTTACAGCTTACATAAGATTTCTTAAACATGTTAAAAAAACCCCTTTTCCAGTTTACTCACAGCTCTTTTGGATAACATCAAGCTAGATTAGCCACATTTACAATCCAGCTGAAATGTGTGATCGGCAAGCCAAGATCCTGGATGTAAAAATGCAACAGAAACTTCAGAACTGGGCTCAGATGATATTTATATTTACTGCTCAACCATCGTGGGAATGGTTAATCTTGAGAAAAGTTTAGACAAAAAATGAAATCTTTAATGGCAGAAGCATGCATACATGTGTTTATGGAATATTGAAATGCATCTATGGGATAGCATTCAGAGTATTTAGTAGCATTGTTGCCCTAAGATATTCTTAATATTCTTTTTTCTTCTTCCAATATTGCTGAATTAGAAGGAGGGGTGAAGAAATATATTACCCTGGAGTGTTGGGAAGAGCAAGTGTTAAGCCATGTAAAAAACAGCTAATTTTTTAAAAGAGTGACCCTAATCAAGACAGGATGGTGCCACAGGCCCACGTGGCACCATCAATAAGATTAATTTGTGCACATAAATCCCAGTGAGAGCTCCTGAATGTCAAATTCTTCTTAATTGAAATGTATTTGGCTGGGAGAGAGAGATGGGGTGACACTGACCCAAGTGGCTTCTCTTAAGGTTTAAATTTTAACATATGTGTTGCAAACTTGTAATGCGTACAGGGATTAAACAGTAAAAATATAAATATCATAGAAAGCACATGATAATCCAGTGGGTTTGGGCTCTTTATTAGGCTTTGTTTTCTTCATCTCAGCATGTGCCTGGGTATGGGGGAAGACAAAGAGACAATCTTTCCTTTCCTACGCTGAGAGCCCTCTGAAGGCAGAAGCACCACTCCTGGTCTGCAGCACGGCCCCAAGGAAGCTGTCCTGCCTTCCTGGGCTCTGGAAAGGCTGCCACTGCCAAGCAGTATGAAATTGATCCTGATTTTCTCCAAAAAACTGCCTGCAGGATTGCCACTCGAGGTACTGGGGAGACGGCTTCATGAGCCCTGCTTGGCTGCTAAATGAAAAAAATGAATTTTAGCTCCAATTTCATTTATGTTGGTATGAAAGATACTGAAACTGGGATTTTGTTTGTTTGTTTATGTTTGTTTTTTTCTTAATTAAAGGACCTAATGAATTGGGGCAGAAGACATAATGAGATGCAAAAATAATACTTATGTCTTGCACTTTAATGGCATGGCTGATTTCTGATCACGTTTTATATTGAATATTTTATTTGGGGCAACATACAAATTGAGTAGTGCTGTTCCCAGTTGTGTAAGCTTTATGATTTGATACACACTTTTAATTACAATTTTTTTCCCTTTGATCATGCCAGCATAAACCCATGTGAACTTAACTCTAAACCACATTGGGGGCTATGAACACAAAGAACATTGTCTCAGTTTTAATTATGCATTTTAATTACTTCCCTGCCTTGAATTAATTTGTTTAGTTGATGAATTGGAAAGATAAAGCTTTTTTTTTTTGATAACAAGGCTTTGCAACCAACAGCTAATACTTATATTTTTTGGGGAAAAAACCTAAGAAAAATCCCCCAACATGTTATGGATTGCTTGAAATTGTCACATATTTTTATTTTGATAACCTTCTTCTGCTGGACAACACAATATGGCAGATGTCTGATGTTTCTAGTTGTTTAGCTGGGTTTTGTCCTCCTGTGCTGATGAGTAAAGTTAGGCTAGGTCTCAAATAATTTGTTTGCATGTATTTTGTGGAGATGGCAGAGAGAAGCTTCTGTTTTCCTTGCAGCTTTAGACATTGGAGGGTTTTTCATCCCCAGTTCTTTAGCCTGTGACATAGTTTCCTCTGTGACATTTGCAGCTCCTCTGACATCCCGTTTCAGAGCTTTATTTGCAGGAGACCACAAACGAAGAGCTTATTGCAGGAAGAACTTTCTCAGCTGAATATCTCTAGAGAAGGAGAGCAATTCAGGAATGTGAATGAATGTGGAGAGGCATTGCCTGCCTCTTCTGTTTAGGACCTGCCAGAAGATTTGGTCCTTTGCTGCAGTTTGGGACTCTGTTCCTGGTGACAAAACGCACCGAATAATCGTGGCAGGGAGATACCATGGGAGCACAGGACACACAGCTGTGTTCAGCTGCATTTCAGCAGCAAATTGCTGTGTTCAGCTGCATTCAGCAGCAAACTGCCTCAGAGTGAGAGGTGGCTTTTTGGCCACATGACTGATTTAAGACTGTACGTGGGTTTGGAGCCTGTGTGCTCCAAATGCAGAGTCTGACCACCTGCATGTCCTGGTTCGCTTTGCTGCACCCTCAGCCCCTCCTTTCCAAGCAGACTGTGGTTTTTTATTAGGCTTTTGCTTGAGAAAGGAAACAGGATGATTGGACTGTGTATTGGCTGTATAGAACCATTTTTCAGTTCTTGTTCCATTATTACAACTGTTTACATTAATTGAAGTTTTAATAAAAGCCCAAGCAATTCACCCAGCAGGTGCTCTCTGAGGCTAGGCACAGTCTGAGATCATCACAGCTTTCACAGGTAATCCTGCAGCTTTTTTATTTTTCCCTGCTGCTGTGTTTACTTTGTTCCCTACAGGTGCTCAGAGAGAAATAATTGTGTGTTTTCTTTCCCATTTACCTTGTTGGTGAAGGGACTGTACCCCCTTCTGATCATTCCAGCACTTCTGTGGTCAGTCCCTCCCCAGACCATTGTGGTGAGAGCAGTGTAATGTGCTTTTCTAACTGCTGGCTCACTGATGGCTTGTTGTAGTCTACTTTCTCTGCCCTGCTATTCATTCCACTCATAATTCCATCAATTTTTCCAGCTCCCCTTTATAAATTAGGTGTTGACTGATGCAGACTTCTCAAACCCTTTTTTCTTCTGTCCTGTGAGACTTTGAGCACTAATCAGTGAAAAACATTTGACATGTGTTTTCTTTTTAAGTGCTCCTTTCTACCAGAGCATCCCACAATAGCCATTAGACAAAATGTCATATTCTCTTTCCCTCCGTTTTGGGGGGAGGGAGAAACAAGAGTGAGGCATAGGCAGGTATCTGGAATTCTCAGAAAACAGAGTGGTCCCTAGGGCTCAAGACTTTTGCCAGCACTTGGCCACAGGGGTTTGCTTCCTATTGAGCCCTACATTTCATTCTTTCTCTGCACAAAGGCTTCCTGAGGATCTCTGAAGGATCTGGATCTGTGTGTGAGATTCCTGACCCTGTATATTGCAGCAAACTGTAGGGTGTCCCTGAGTCTGCATTCCCATCACTTACCAGACACCAGTCACTTTTTGGTTACCCTACATCAGCCTCAGAAAGCTCAGTGCCACCATTTCAGTGTCCTTAATTATTTATCCATGTATTTAGCTGTGCTACCTTGTCCCTGGGGATATCAGCAGGCTCAGATGATGTGCTTCAGCACTGAAGCTGCCAAACACTGGGAGATGGTAGGCAGGCACAGTCTTGTGACTGTCCTGATACTGACAGCATATGAAATAATATGACTTAATGAAAATAATTATCCTCCTTTAATAGCATCTTCATACTGCAGTGCCTTTAATAGCATCTTCATACTGCAGTGAGACATGAAGATGGCTTTCTCAAAGATCAAGGTGACTTTTAGGACCAAAATCTTCATTTATGTGCATTTACTTCCATTAATTTTTCTAAAAGAAAAAAAAGGAAAATGAGCACTAATGAGACTTTATAAGTCCCATGTACTGAAGGTTTGGTCTGCAGACAGTTTTTCTCCTGGCACAAAAGGTCTTCCTGGGGGTGATCTTTAAATCTTCTCCTTCATCTCACTTATTCCTGGTGAAACGTTATTTGAATGAAATTGCACTGGTATAATTCAATTTCCTTCTCATCTTGTAATTAGTCTACAATAGTGCTGTGATTGCATCAATACTCAGAGGTGTAAATAAAGCAATTTTTCTATGCACAGGCAGGCTCTAAAACATATATTTCCCCTAACATTTAATATCATTGAAGACCCTGTTGGTGCTTTAAGAATATTAAAGGAAGCTAGATTAATTATTTTGCCTTTAACATAGTCCTACTCTCTTTCCTTGTATGCCATGAAAAAGGGCAGCTGATGTTAATAAAATCCTTCTATCTCAGCTTTTAAATTACTTATTTTTTCTTTTTCACTTCAAGCCCTGAATATGTGAAAAAGTTTTAGGTCCTCCAAACCAAATTCCAGTTAATGCCACTCTAAAGGAGCTGAGATTCTTCAGGGCTATAATAAATAAAAAAAAAATATTATTGTAGTGGTAAAAGTGAGTGAAATAATCCAAATGTTACAAATATACCCCGAACTCTCTATTTTTCTGGTAAAAAATTATTTCTTTGGGTCATGTTTTTACTTAGTGGGTTGTATGCAGGCAGAAGGGCTCATGAGAAATACATTTTCTGCACATCAAGGTTATGCTTGAGTGATGTATTTTGCATTCAGGGAGTATTTAAAAGTTGAGGTTATCTGAGTTGTGGCCTTGGTATAATACTTTGAGAGGAGCAGGTTTTTTTAAGAGAACTGACCATGGACTTAATTTATTCTTTTTTAAAGAATAATTGAGACTATTTTTGAACAAGCTAATTTGCATTCCTATCTCTTCCCCCAGGATTTATGCCCCATGAAACTTTTGCTTAATAGATATCCAATATTGTCTTCACAGTGTAAGGTTTAGCATGTTTGGATGCAATACTGGAGATTTGAATATTTTTATCATGTATAACTATCCTTGTGGCAAATCTGTGCAGAGTTTTGAAATAAAAGAAATACATTCAGATATACAACAGAATAAGCTAATGGATAAGTTGTGTGGTTTCATGCAGGTTCTTTCAAATGTTTTTTAGGGTGATTTTTAATGATATGGGGGCTTTATTTCCTTTTCTTCTCATTTCTGACTGATACTGGTATGGTTTCAGCTGCTGCTTGAGGCAGCATATGGATCTGTAGGTCTTTGCTCTCTGTAGGTCAAAGCTGCAGATTTGCTTTCCATTTCTATTGAATAAAATACTTTAAGAGGCCTGAGGTTCAGAGAAAAGTGCACAGCTACAGTGTAGGCTAGCTTTTGCCCGCTTGTTTGTTTGTTCTCTGTTAAATTGCTTCGCTTTTTTCTTTTTCAAACACAGTTTTTGGTCTGGTGTGCCCACTCTGTGTCCTCGTGCTGCACTTTGTGGGCTGATGGCTCACCCTGCACCACTGCTCTCCCACACACCTCTGCTCTCCAGCTCCTCTGCTGCTCCACCTGGCAGTGCTCCCTGCAGTGAAAATGGATAACTGTCTGACACAAAGGAGAAGGGAATACTGTGTTTCAGTGAAGGTGGATTATTGAATGGATCGTGGTGTCACGATCTTGCCGTCTCTGATGCTGCGTTTTTGGAGCATATGGGAAAAGCAGCATAGCAACATAGCTGCTACTCCTAATTATATAGTATAAATGTCAAGCTTGTTCAAAATTCAAGGATTACACACTGCCAGAAGAAACTCTCTTCTGTAGACTGAAGCTTTTTGGCAAGAGGGTCTGAAGGAAGAAACACTAACTGTGATCTCATCAGCCTATTTCTCAAACAGCAGGGAGATGGACAGAAAAGGGCATTTTTACAATGTCCCTGCCAAGGGACGAGATAATTTCTTGCTTTCAGCTCTAAAAAACTTCCAAGATCCATAATGTTTCAACTATATTCAAATTTAAATATTAAGTTGAGAAAAGTTAACAAATACTGATTGCATGTTTAAGCATTAAAAATGTTATAAAGTACATGCAAATTCACAGATGGGTGTAACCAGCTGACATTTTGGTTGCTGTAATGTAAAAAAAAAGACAAAAATTATTCTCTGAGCATTTAACAAATAGTTATAAATTACTGCTGGAAAGATCTAATAAATATTCATTTTACTATCATTCCCAATCAAACAATACAATACTTGTTGGAATACCTATAATAAAAAGTTATCCAGGGATCTTATTAGACACAAACTAATGTGTTAGAAAGGAAACAGTCTCACCTCTATTGCACAGAAAGGAATTGAAAGTGATGTTTATGCCAGTTATTTGGTCAATGTTTGGCAAAGCTGATCACCTGTTAAGTGGGGTCCCAGAGACCTCTTTTTGCTTCTTGTAGAATAGGTAATAAATGAAAAGACAGGTAAGTGTTTGTGTTAAACCATATTGATTCTAAACAGCTTTCAAGTTATTCAGAGTCAGCTTAGTAATTTCCAAAGTGATTGTTTTATAGTGACAAATCATATGGAAGCACTAAGAAACCTGTTTGGTTTTTTTATTTAAAAACTCCAGATCACAGATGCTTTCATGCAGTGGTAACTAAAATAAATTACCTACAAAAACATTTTACAGAAAACCCTCCAGAATTTTAAGGGACTTAAATAATATTTTTCATTATATATAAATGGTTAAGGAAATTCCTACAAGACCTTTTAAATTTATTACCTAATATGGCTTGATTTAAAACCAGTAAAGCATATAAGTCAAATTTCTGGATTGGCCAAGTGGCAGAGAACACACATATGATGTATGTAGAATTGGCAAAGGCTCATCTTGATGAAGAGTGCTGTAAATTACTTTTGATAAAAAAATCAGCAAAGGAAGTGAAAAATCATTACTAGCAGAACAAGAACAATAAAACATTAATGCTCTGTGTAAAGATTGATGGATAGTTGAGAAATTGATTTGTTAAAGTCATTGGCACCACAGGGCATGAGTTTATTAAGACTATGAAAGAGGCAGAGTAAAAAATGAGATCATACTTTAATTAACAGAAATGAAAAATAAACAGTACAATGCTTGTAGGGTTTTGTAATGAAATTTTAGTTTGAGAGTAACTGTGTGAAAAAAATCCTAAGAATTTTACCCCTTGAAAACCAACCTTCCCACTCTGATTTGTCTGAGGAGCTGAAAACACTTAATAATGAGTGTATATTTACAATAATTTAAATGTATTTCTGCTGGGTTTGACTGGGAGAAGTTAATTTTGTTCACAGTGGCCAGTATGGAGCTGTGTTTTGGGTTTGTGCCAAAGACAGTGCTGATAACACAGGGATGTTTCCATTACTCACAGAGCCAAGGCCTCTTCTGCTGCTCACCCCATCAACAAGGAGGTTGGGAGGGCACCAGGGGCTGGGAGAGGACACAGCCAGGACAGCTGATCCCAGGTGATCCAAGGGATATTCCATGAGATATCAGCTCAGCACATAAAGCTGGGCAAGAAGAAGGAAAGAGTGTCCACAGTGGTGGCATTTTGTCTTCCAAAGTATCCACTGTGCTGATGGAGCCCTGCTTTCCTGGAGATGGCTGAAGAGCTGCCTGCCCAGGGGAAAGGGTGCATTAATTCCTCATTTTGCTTTGCTTGCACACAGGGCTTCTGCTTTAGCTATTAAACTGACTTTATCTCTTTCACCTATTAAATTATCTCAACCTGTAATTTCCTCACCTTTCCAATTCTCTTCCCCATTCCACCAGGAGGAATTGAGCAAGCAACTGAGTGGTGCTTAATTGCTGACTGGTGTTAAACCATGACAAGAAGGAAATGGGTAGAAAATCAATGCGGTTTCTTGCAACCACTTTTTTCTTTCTACAAGATTTGTCATTTTCATATACTAATGTGCATTGCATGTAGTACCTTACAGGAATAAATAAATTCTCAGCTCCAGAGGGAGCAGCTATGACTGGTGCAAAGATATAGAGGAAAATTAGGGCCCCACATCTGGAAATTGGTAATTGCTATGGTCATGCCTTCACATCTATTTCTACACAGGTACCCTATAAATTGTGTTACCTCATTGAGGGTCCTGACCACCCCTCTGTTACACAAATTGCCAATAGCTTTATATGCTCAGGAAAGATGTAAAAGGCCCAACAATTCCAGTGAAAAAAATTGGCTAAAAGTTAGGGATCAGTTGACTGGACCTTCATGGTCTCAAAACCAGCCATCATATGTTTGACACTAATTGTATTTGACATCCAAGCTGAAAATTCAGAGTAGAAAGCCCAAGGATCTCAGAGGCATAAAATATCTTCTATTTTGAGAGATGAGTCACACAGATAAGAAAGTACAGAGATGCTGGAGATTACATGTATTTCTGTGTACTGTTTCCACTGTTGATCTAGGATAGGAAACTTTCTTGATAAAAGTTCATGTACAAAATTATACCCTTGGAAGCTGCCAAACTGACAGTCTTCATTCCACTGGCAGAGGTAACATGCATTTCTTATTCTATCTAGCCAATATGCCTATATTTAACTGTTCTAAAAGCACTGAAATACAGTGTAAGGAAGATATTTTATCTTCTTGCTCATTTATGGTTTACTGCAAGATCCTGAGCTTTTCTGGGAGCTGAAGGGTGTCTTTAACTCCCACTAATTTTGCTCAAAATTTGGTGTAAATAGTTCACAAGAATGCCTCCCATTCTCTGGAGACAAAATGACTCCCTTGTTTCTCCCTATATTTCATTAAATAGTTCAGGATTATAAAATAACTTGAGGTATCTATCAAACAGAGACTTCCAAGTATCTAATTGTTTAGTTAACTTCCCTCTCAGTAGGTTGATTTTCTGTTTGTGAGATTGGATTTAATCAAGAAGTAGAGTTACATTTAAAAAAGACTTTCAGTGCCTGGTAGGGGAAAAAATAAAAATAAATCCCTTAGCCTTGGAAACACATCATATTCAGAAGCCAGTTCCCTCTTTGGCCTAAGAAGGAGTAGAAATTCTCTCACTTTTCTAAGAATGACAAGACTGTCTCTGGCTGTCATATATGAGATAATTATATTTGACTAATTCAGTTCAAACTTCAATATAATTTACAGTTCTTATTATTGTGTGTGTGTGTGGGGGGGGGTGTATGTGTTTATACTGAGGGGGATTCAGTATTGTAATTTATCTCCCAAAAGTCTTTATGTTCAGTATACAACCAGCTTTTACAGCTTGTGGATTACAGGCTTC
This sequence comes from Ammospiza caudacuta, assembly GCF_027887145.1. Classification (NCBI taxonomy): domain Eukaryota; kingdom Metazoa; phylum Chordata; class Aves; order Passeriformes; family Passerellidae; genus Ammospiza; species Ammospiza caudacuta. Next base: position 28,239,275 of record NC_080595.1, read on the forward strand.
CCTTTCTAAAAAGCTAAGTATTTGAAAAATGTAAGGGTGTGATAAATGTCTTCCATGTTTATCAGACAGTAAACCAACCAAAATGAGATTTGGGGGAGACAGATACAGTGTTTTTCTAGAGAAGGAGTGCTCTTATAAATGGTAGAAATATAGAAAACAAACTTGTGGTGCTAACTCTCTATAAATTAGCTTTCTCTGTGTGTTGTTATTGAAACTTTGGTATAGTACTGAAAACAACAACCACATGGGTATAAAGTTTTCAGACCCTTTAATCAGTAGGGAAAATGCAGAAAAAGTTAATCTGGGTCAATACAGCACTCTTGTGTAATAAAAATGTTAATACATAACTCTTTTTTTTTTTGCTTATAACAGTTGTTGTAAGACAGAGACAGATGAATTGCTGTTGTAAACATGATTACCTGAAGATCCAGGGTGGAGAAATCTTGGAGGGAAAGTGTTTTTGGATCTCTCTCCTTCAACCTGTACATCAGATGGGCAGGTAACAAAAATGCTCAATGCTGTTTTGATTATACACTGGTATTTTGCCAGATTATATGAAATAATGTGAATTCCATATGCAATTAATAATTTTTTCTTCACAAGCTTCTCACAAGATTTCCAGTTGCAACACAATGAGAACTCATGGAACTTGCTTGATGGTTCCTCATTCTTCAGCTCCCACCATGCTTGGGCTCACAATTTTTACTGGGTATTTTGCTTCCGTTTTACAGAATCAATCAATAGAAGAGTTTAAATGCTCTTCTCATGCAAGGAGCTAAGTAAAACTGTTTTCCCTACTTGTAATACTTTTTTCCTAAGAAATCCCACATCTTTGATGCTTTGCTCATCCTTCACTGCTTATCCCTTAGAATCATGGAATCATTTAGGTTTGAAAAGATTGAGTCCAACAATTAACCCAATGCTGCCAACTTCACCACTAAAGGATGTCTAAAGTTCCACATCTCTCTAGCTTTTAAATACTCCCACAGATGCTGACTCAACATCTTCCCTGGGCAGCCAGTTTTAATGTTGCCAATCCTTACAGAGAAGAAATTTCTCATAATATCCAACCTAAACCTTCCCTGGCACAACTTGAGGTCATACCCCCATGTCCTATTGCTTGTTGCTTGTGCCTTTGTATTCCATTCATAGCAATCAGAGATCTGACTAAATTTTTATATCTCTTTAATTCAGGTAGGAGGGGTTGATAAGAAAGAAAAAGACTGTAGTATAGCATCTGTTCTTTTGAGCAAATGGTGCTACCTTGGTGTTACTAACAGCTGTAAGTTTCTGTTTCCTTACAGGACTGGTGGATATCACTGCAAAAAGAGATGGGGAAGGGTCTATCTCTGCTGTCATATAACACAGCTTCCTGACCTGGTTGCTGGTTCTCTGATTGGGCATGCTTGTGGATATGTTAATTCACTTCCTAGCTCTCTTCTGGAGGGAACTAATTAGTTCCCTTGGGCTCTGTCTGCTTTCGTAATTCAGCACACAAGAGTGGAACAGTCGGTCAAAACAGATGGCGCTGAGGATCCTCCTCTCTCTGTCATTTGTGTGGTATCGGTGCTGTAAAGGATGTCACAGGCTGCTGCCCTCCTGTGATCAGCTAGCTGGGGTTTCCTCTGACAGGAAAGCTTCCCTCTGTGTTCTCTTGCACGGGGAGAACACTGTTGTGGTGTGCTCTGCTCTGATGTGCCACCAGGAGCAATGGAATGCCACCACAGCCCCCATGTGGCTCCCAACAGAATGGTTCTGGGTCACAGCTCACAGCATGGGCACCAGGCAGGAGCTGTGCCTGGCACACCTGGGACCTTGTGTGCACCACTAATCAAAGAGAAGAGACTGAGAGATGGACCCTGTCTGAGGACAGGAAAGCACTACCTTGAGCTGAGACTCTCAAGAGTACGCAGAGTTTATCTGTACCGCTCTAATAAAAGATGTGTTCTCTTCCTATAAACTTCTCATTGAAAGGAAGAACATCTTTTATGGGATTCTGTAAATCTCATGCATCATAGGTGAGTCTGAAGGTTGATTTAAAAAATCAAGGTCAGTCCCTGGGTTTTTCTGATATCTCTCTGTTTTTGCAGCCAGTCTTTTGCAAGTTTGGCAGTCTTATCTGTGGAGTAATCTTATTTCCTCTCAGCTGGTTTTGCTCACTTAGGAGAGAACTCTTTGCCCATTCAGGAAGGACAGTGTGTCTTTAAAGAGCAGCATAGGAAATCCCCTGCAGCATGTTGTATGGCAAGATCAAGCTCCTTGGTAGCAGGTCTGGCTGAAGGAAGAGCTTCTGTGTGCTTGGAATCCAGAACAGCAACGTCCACCACCTACAAACATGCCCCCCAAAATGAGACAATTTGTAGTCTATGATTCTGGAGTGGAAGGAGGGTGGTGGTAAAAGTATTAATATTCAAGATTGAGAGGGCTGGCTAAGAAGCAACTTTCAACTTAAAAAACATTCATTTCAACTAAAAGCTAGCAGTCTGTGATGGTTTGCAGCTCCTCCCTTCTGAGCTAAGCTCATACTGGGTGTGCCACTCCTAGAGGCTCCACCAAGAGCCATCCCTCCATATGCTCATGTTATTTACTGCTTGAGTCCTCAGAAACATGAGAGTTAGCAAATGGACTACAGAGATCATCCCTCCCAGGGGTGAATATCTGGCTTTCCTTACACTGAAGTAATGAAGTAATTGCTTTTTCTCACCTCTTCTTTTGTTTTTTTTCTGAAAGAGTGTGCTGGTGCATCCATCTCCCCTCCCCCACCAGGTCACATTATGATCTGAGAGTTCTTTAAACAACCTTAAAACAACCATTTGTGACCAACAGTACATAGGCTAGGTCTCCAACACTTGGGAGCAGAGAAATATGCTGTCTCAGAGTTCAGAGTTAATCAAGCTTCTGTCAGACCTGCCCTAAATTGTACCTGCATATTCCACCTTTGGAGCCCCCACATTCTCCAGTGGAAGGTAAATGTCACCTTCTGAGGCAGCAAAACCTGAGCTGATTGAGACACAGGGTCGAGGCAATGCCCACAATTATGCAGCACATGCTAATAAGTGCTGCAAACACACAGCTCTTTCAGGCAGAAACATTTTCAGAAATGATGGGGTCAGATACTCACAACCTTAATTTAATTTCTTTCCAGACATAAGCAGGAAGGAAAAGGCTGAGAGGATCACAAGGAAGGCATTTGTAGAGCAGATAGAGATTCTTTCAGGACCATGCTATTTTTCAAGGAGACACTTGGATGCTACACAAGTCCAGCATACCTGCCATGCCCTGAGCATTAGCAATAATGAATGTCATGCTTTGAAAGCCAAAGAAAGCAGTGTCAGGTAGGATAATAGTACAAAATGTGAGCCCATCTGTCTGTGTGATTAATGGAATGAGCCCCTTCCAGAGAATGCATGGAGGCAAGGAGCCATTTCCAGAGTTTGGGCTCAGTTTGGCATTGCACGGAGGTACAGAAAGGCTGAGAATTCATGTAGCTGTTGATGTTCCCTGGGAAATACCAACAGAATGTGCTGGGTGATTGAACAGGAGAACTGATCTCTGCACCTTTTTCCATGAACTGAACTAAAAGGCAAAAGATCCACCAAGTCCAGCCATGTTAAACCCTTTGAAGGGGAATAGGAGGGAAAAATATTAGCAGCAAACAACATGATAAAATTTTCTGTAGAAAGTATGAGTCACTCAGTTTTCAGTTAACCAATTTAATTTCAGAGAGCAAAACAAAACCATAATTTGCCTGGTCATCCATGAGGAGGCAGATGAGTAATTTTTGCAACTGGCCTGTGTCTCAAATTATATTTATAAATTAATTGCACTCTGAAACCAGAAGAGCCAGACCCACCAACCTGCCGTGATGGTTCAGTAATGGCTTACCCTAAAAACTGCTCCCACTTACAAATACAGGAAAATTCTAAATCATTTTAATATGATCTTTTTTTCAATGATACTTAGATACTTTCCCCAAAGACCTCAATGGGGATAAAGTACCTAGATTTTTCTGGCCTTTTTAAAAAATGGTTTTATTTTGTTAATTGTGATAGAGACCACCAGCAAGATGAAATCAGTGAGTTGTGTCCAGTGACAATATTGATAGCCCTTGTATCTGAGGCTCTCTTTCATGCTCTAGGGACAAAATACACTCCGTGCCCTCAAGGCTGAGTCACAAACTCTCTTGCTTTACCATTCCTTGCTGAATACAAAACATACTATCAAAACCAAAGTTCTCCAATAATCAAATCTGTGATCCTGAGTCACAGGTGAAATTCTGAATTTATTAGGATGTTTCTCTGGCACATGGCACAACTATTTCTATGCCTTTGAGGAGACTCTTTAGTCTTCAACTATTTTAAGACAGTATATCTTTTTTTAAAAATAAGATACATTTGGCTTCATTTTGGTATCATGTTGTCATCTGTCTCTGAAGCTTCCCTAGAAGCCTGTAGAGGCAATGTGTTCTCCATGGTGCTGTTAATTTGGGTACAAGCTGAAGATGGTTTCCAGAGCAGCACTGACACTCACCTGCTGGGACGGCACTGGGGCCGCCCACGCTGCTGTCTGGGGCTGGAACTTGCATCTCTCCTCAGCATCTCGCTGCACTTTTCCAGCTCCTGGAGAGGGAACGTCTATTCATAGCTGTGCCAGCATGACATTCTCCCATATTTACCAGGAATAATTGCTCTCTTCAGTGTTATGCCTTTTGGCCCTGTAGGAACCAACAGCAAAGCCTCTTTTTTATGTACATGTAATTGTCTGCAGTGCATTTTTTTGGTCCCTCTTTCTTCATCACTTTTACCTTTTTCAAGTCCCTCCTTCACACATTATTTTTGGTCTGTGCTTTTGTTTTCCTTCTGCCCAATCTTGAATATCATGAACTGCTTCCACTGAAAATGTTTCTGGTTTTCTCTCCCAAATAAGTGCCAAGCATGAAGACAGGACTGTTGGATGCACTTCATTGTCTGCAACAGCCCCCTGAAAGGCAATCCTTGCCTCCCCATGACCTCAGTGATCTCTTCTGCCTCAGACTGAAGGGTGGGTGTGTGTTTTGAAGAAGCAGGTCTGCCAAGAGAACACAGAGTTATTGTATTTACTCGGGAAGAGGCAGGGTGTGGATGGCAGAAATGAGAGAGTTTTACCTAAATTTAGGGGTGTTCTCAATTTCTTTCCTCATTACAAATTTCTTGTGTTCTTCCTTCCAGAGTCTGCAGTGTTTTCCTGCCTGAAAAAAAAAGCTAATTTGTGAAAGATGGGAGTAAAGTTGGCTTGGAAAGCCTAACTCATCAATGGCAGAAAAATTGCTTTAAGATCAGGACAACAGTGCTAGATATCTGTTGGTTCTCTGATAGTTCATCATGACAGCACAGGAAAATTTTGATTCAGCCTTGAAGCCTGACTAGTCACTATTAAGCTGTCTTTTATCTCTGTGGTAAGAAAAATACCGTTAATTTTCTTTTTTTTGGAAGGAGAGAGGAAAAAAAATGTCCCTCTGGAAACCCTGCAGAAGGTGTATGTCATTTAAGTGTCTTTTAAGCTTTGGTTTGAAAACTTCTGGAGCTCTACACAGTAATTACTTCCATTGAGGAAGTGCACACATTCTGCTACTCATGCTAATTGCTGATAAGGAAAAGGCAGAGGGCTCAATGATGAAATGTTTCAGGCACTTGTCTTTCTTTTACTGAGCCAATTCCTGCAAAGCTGGCAGCAGCTAGGAAGAGCGCCTTCTGTAATCATCTTTCCTCAGTGCAATTTTAAAAAAATTTCTCCTCTTCTTTCCATCAAAGAAGCCAAGGTAGCAGCTCGTGTTGTGTCAAAATGGGCTTTGCATGCTTCGTGCGCTGAGCAGCAGGCAGGTCAGCAAGAGGCCATGCAGATGAGTGGGAAAAGGGAAAACTGCCTCATTTCTTCATTTTGCTGCTCAATATGAGGGAATAAATGCTGTTATAAACATGGAGAAAGGGAAGGAGCAACAGCTTAGCTAAATAATGAGTTTGAACCCTAGAACTCTGTTTGTCACCTTAATTCTGATAGTTAGGATTGCCAGCTTCTCTTCAGACATGTAACACTTGGTAGCCAAACAGGGAGGAAGGGAGGAATAGATTCCAGACTATTTCCTGCTTCCTAGATGTCTCCAGATAACTCTGTGATAACTCTGTAAATTTTGTAATTGGGATGGATTAAGCTTTAAGAGTAGATGAGTAAAACTGGAATTCAATTTTAATTTTTTAAAAATAGGATTTTAAAATCGGTTTTGTCGTTAGGGTTTTTAGTATCGGAAAGTAGCAATATTGTCTGTTAAGGGTCAAACCCAAATTTTTGTAGAAGGCAAGGGGTCCCATTTGAGATTTTAGCCACTTATCAGATAAAACAAAATATTGTAAATGTGTCCTTTGTTTAGTAAATGTATTCTGATACAACTGCCTGCTATTGAAATTAGTTAAATTTCCCTAACTTTACCTGACATTACTTTAGATTTAATTGACAAAAAGCTGGGCCAAATAATCAGGACAAAATTAGACAATTTACATTTTGCTGTATGTTAAATTGACATGCTTAAAAATATTTTAGAATCTAGGTGTCCTTAATATTTGCAAAGCAGTGTATAAATGTGGAGAGTCTTGGGTAGATTTTACAAGGTTTTAGAATTCATTTAAAAAGAAGGCTAAATGTCCCTCTGGGAATGAAACAGTAATTTATGTCCTCTTGAGCTGCAGTACCAGAAGTACAAAATATTTACAGAGATTTTATTAGAATTCAGCATTAACACTGGTACTGTGCTTTGGACACTTTGAGGTAATTTTAATTTATGATTTTTGAGTTTTGCTTGGAAATGCTAGGTAGAAACAGCTCTCTTGTCTGTTATGACTTCCTTGGTAACTGTATCAGGGGATGAGAAGGTCAAACCTTTCTAATTTGAAGCGTCATTTGAAGAATGACAAAAAGAATAAGCACCTGATACAGAGAGACTGCTTTATTTATCACAAACCTTCAGATTTTGACAGTATTTAAGATCAACGTTCATGTTTAACATTTAGCCCATGTTTAATTAATTTTTTTCTTCCAAAACTGACTGACAAGTTTATACAATCTAAAACTGAAATTTTAAGTTAAAAAAACAAAAAAGCATAAGATGTAGTGGGGCTCTCTGAGAGGTGCTTTGCTTTATATGAAGACTCACAGATTGTGAACCAGAATCTCCTCCATCTTTGTGAAAAAAGTATTCAGATGTTGCATTTTAATATAAAAATCTGTACTGGTTGGGTGAGGAGCTGGAATTGTGTATTGCCTCCCTCCCTCCTCAGATGTGGTACATACAGCTGGGAGCTGTATTTACCTGCAGCCTGGTGAGTCTCTCATGGACTGAGAGGAATTCCTTCAGGGGTTTTTTTGTGCATCTCTGTACAGCCTGTTCTTTCCTTTCTAACATGCTGGGGATCCATTTTCACCTTGTGATCCACAATAACCTCCAAGCGTTCTCCAGCAGAATGTTTGCAGAGCAAGTTGTTGCCCATGTTTTTTGGCAGTGGATTTGTTTGTGCCTAAGTGTGTTCCTTGTTGTCCAGTTGTCCCCACTGAATTTCACTTTAGTGTTTAGAGCTTTCTACAGACTAAGAAAGTATTGAACTCTAACCCTGGCTTCTAGGATACTGGAATTCAACCTGCTTTGGGAGTGTGTGTGTTTAGCTTTTCTTAAAGGAGGGAGGTGAGGGGAGAGAAGTACTCTTGCCCTTGTCATTGTTGGGAAAAAATGAAATGTGTCCTGATTTCAGAGCAAGGCCTGAGAACTCAGGACAATAAAATGAACCTAAGAAATTTTCATGAAATGCAAGATGGTGCTTGAGCTGTTAATTTCTGAGTGTATAAGGAGTTATAACACTGCAATGTACTGTGAAACCTAAACATATCATGCTGGGTTAGCAGTGCCAAGAAAGGCCAGACCATGGAGAGCCATATAGCCAACAGATGATATGTATGGAATGATTAAAATGAGGTAATGGGCTATTGATCTTTAAAAGCATTGTCCAACAAATCTAACTCAATCTCTGCTGAAGTAAAGGAATAAATATTAAGGAGAGTAAAAGCTGATGTATAATGGTAACAGACCAAGAAGCAATAAGCATCATGAGTTGATAATAGAGGAAAAATCATGTCAGATAAACTTGATTAATATTTTGCAGATTGAATTACAGATGGTTGCAGTGGAACAGATGTAATTTGTATGGCTGTCAGATCCTGCTCCTATTTTTACAGACAAAAATTGTGACTGACTGTTGACATCCATCGAGGAGATTTCACTGACTGAACTCAGAGAACAGGGAATAACACATCTCTCATGTTCCCTGAAGCAATATTTTCTTTGTAAATATGCATTCAAACACTGCTATGCATATTTGCTCAGTGAGGTAAATTTATACACCATAGAAATGGATAAATGTATAGATCTGTGGTTCTGGGGGAAGTAGGAAATGAGCTGTGGATAATATTGCAAGCTTGTTTTGAATTGAAAATGAGATGGTCTAAATGGGAAGTTCCAAAAAGACAGAGTTTTCCTGAGAGTTCACTGCACTTGAGCAGCTTGTACCACATGTTTTATGGTCTGAATTGTGGTGTGAGGAGAATGCCAGGAGTGGTGGAGAATGTAATCCATAGTGGATAAAGCCAGAGGATTGCAAAGGCAGGAGGGAGACAAAACTTCATGCATCCTGCAAGAACTGGTCCTTAGGAATAATCTTCCCTCAAAGTACTCCCTAAGCCTAATTTTGAAGTGCAACAGCTGGAACACCTCAGGACAGAGCTATGGGATGAGACTGGAAACTGCTCTCATTGTCATTTCCAGCCCTGCCTGTTCAGCAGCGGAGACACATCTGGAATCACAGAGTAATCCAAGACAATTTACTGAATGAACTTGTGCCATGCTCACAGTTCTGAAGTGTGAGTGGTTTCCTCTTTGCAGTGGGAATTAAGATCCCCAGACAATGTCTAAACTGCTGATAAAGTATGTAGTCAGATTATGAAGAATAATGTGCCAAGTAGTGACAGGACAGTAATATTGCAGAAACAGATCTGATTAAAGTAGAAGTATGGGTGCAAAACCAAATTTGTTTTATCTAAAAGTGATTTTTTTTAATGCTAAGAAATACCAGGATTATTTTGAACTTGGTTTGGATAATGCTGAATTTCAATTGCAGATTCCAGGGGAATATGGGAGAACCATCAGTGCATAAACACAGGCCTTGAAGTATCATTATGGCTTGCTGAATTCCCATGTTGCTGCTGCCAGCCCTGGCAAAGGTTTCTCTCTACAAAATGGAAACAGAAATGCTGATAAGATTCAAAGTTCTGATGTTAGTACAAAGGGATAGAATAATTGGGATTTAATAGACTCTACAGCCCAGGGGTAGTTTTAAGCATACTCAATGTGCAGTGTGACAAATATTTAGGAAAATGTAGTAGGACAGGAAAGCACAGAGTTGTTGTCATATAGCTGGAAGGAGCTGCTTGATTGCTATATTACTGCTTGCCCTGAAAATATTGCTAATTTGATGTTTACACATCAAGAGGTAATATTTTTATACAAATGCAATTAAGTGGCAGGACTCTTTTTCTTAGTCATCCCTGTTCTAGTCTTGATGCCTTTTTCTCAGTCAGGCACCTGAATTTTTACATCATTGTGATTGGAAAAGCCAAGTTTTAACACAATAACTCTTTAACTCAAAGGATTATGCAGCCTTTGTTTCTCACTGCTGGATACTTATGATAAGTACTGAGCATACAGACCTGCAGAAGTGCTGCTAGGAGGAGAAACAAACACATGCTGTGGGTGAAGGAAATGGAAGGCTAATGAGGCTTTTGTCAGATGCCTTTCCCTGCTTTTTGTGCAGCTCCCTTTCTCTAGGTTGTTGTTTAGCCTACAAGCCTCAGAGAAATAGATTGTGACAATCCAAGTTTTTTCAGTGCCTTCCTGATCATGGGAGCCTTACATTACAGATTATTTGCTTTACTGATGACTCAAGTATAGTGGGATTTGCCTTCTGTGCAGCTTTTCCCTCCTGGTCTCCAGCACCAGCATAAGCCCAAGAAGAGAGAGGGTTAGATTTTACCCAGAGAACAGGGAATCCTAAAGAAAAACTCCTCTGAGCATGCAGCAGTAGCACTGTCTCTCCAAGCCACAAGGGACCCCGTTATGTCCTATCCATGTGCCACGTGGCAGTGACTGTGGTAAAAAGCCCTGCACAGAACATTTTAAGGAACTCAGTATTTTCACCCCTGCTCAGGAAAAGCACCCATTGAACTCAGCTGGAACAAAGACAAGGAGAACGTGCCATTCTGCACTGCCCAGGCTGAGAGGCAGTGTGAAAGACAAAGCTGTGTTTCATGTCAGGTACATACAGGCAATGTGTGTATTTGTGATTGTGAGATGTGTGGAAACCAACCATGGGACAGTTATAAAGATGAATTCTAATAATAACTGAGAAAAAGAAAGCATGTAAGAAGGCCTTTGAACCTATCCTTTGTTTCAATTAACCTTTATACATCTTAAGTTGATTTAGGAACATTTGAATTAAAGCTTTAAGGATGTTGCTGTTCGACAGGAACTTTCTGCTTGTAAGCCTTAAAGAGTTTTGCAATAATAACCTTTTGAAGTATAATTTTAGAATATTGCTTGTAGTAAGGATCTTTTGAAACTATAGCTTTAGAATATATAAAAAGGAAACATGCAGCTTGAGAAAGGAAGATGGACATCAACTCAAGGACTAATAGGTTCGACCTAGGGAAGCTGGACATCACTGTTATGAGATTTATAGTCCTTGCAATCAAAAGGTGCACCCACATCCGGAAACTGGACTTCACCAGATGAAATACTCCTTCCTTCTTTCGGAAACCGGACGACCACCACCTGGGATACTCCTTTTGGGATGTACATCCTGAGAAAATAGTGTATAGAATTGTGACGTAAAAATTGGGAATAGAAACTGCTGATGAGTAAAAATTTGAATAGAAACTGCTGAGAAAGCTGATGAGTACCCGTGTAAATACCCGTAAGCCCCAACTATCGGTGTGCAGTTGGAGGGAAAACTTCCCCCACTGTACCCAGCGCTGTATTGCTCATACTTTACCATATTAATTAATAAATTGATTGCTGCTTGAGTATTGGCCTAGTCAAGCTTCTTTATAACAGCAGTGACAGATGAAGGGGACAGTGAGAATAAATATCCACTCCCCACTCAACTCCGGCCGTGGAGTTGTTTTCATGCCCAGTCCCTGCTAGCAGGACACTGGCTGGTCACTGGGTATAGGAATTTGTGCATTAATTCTGCTTTTGTTCTCCTCTAGCTTAGCTCATCCTTTTCTTCGTCCCATGTGGAGGGCACCCCTAGCAAAGGTTTTGCTGCCTATTGGTGTAATCCCAAGACAGTTTAGTTCAGGTCCCTTTTAATCTTGCCATCTGCCTTCAGCCCAGGAGAGTAAGAGTTAAAGAATTTTTCAGTGCTAAAACTAGGCGGAGTAGAATTGTAAGGGGAGTTCATGTGAAGCCTGGTTCTAAGTGGCTTCTTCCAGCTGATGTAGCTGCTGAGAGTCTGAGTCACTGCTCTTCCTTGATACATCTCTCCACCACTATTGTGTCTTTCATGAATGAGTCCTCAAATGTCTTCTAAAATGAACAATACAGTTTTGTCATTGTTTCGCCAGTCAGAAGATAAAATGATGAAATGCTGTATCTCAGGGAACATTTATTCCCAGGCATTTTTATTGTAAGAAACTGGCTCTATGAGCATATCTTCGAACAATAGCCCTTATAGGAAAAAAAGGACATCTGTTCAGGCCTTGCACAAAGTGACATTAATATCAACTTAATGGACAAAACTTCCAACAGGAGACTATTAAACTTTCCTGACAAATTAATGTTATGCAGTTTTAATGGAGATCTGAAATAAATGAGAATTAAAGAGAATATAAAAACTCGGTGTTCTGTGGAGTTTTACTTGAGCTGATATAAAATCCTCTGCTTCAGATGAACATATAAAATGTAGTTTTCAAGCTGTCTTTAGTGCTTTATGTCAACTTCACTGTACTGAAGAAGGAGAGCTTTTCAGTTATGGCCTTAAGTGATGAATAAAAGTATCTACCATCATCTCTGTGAGATGTATACATTCAGCTGGATCAAGCAATCATCAGAAAGACCACAGCTGAGAAGACTTAGTTGGGACCAAGTGGTTTTAGGACTTGTTCCCTATTAGCCCCATCCCATTAAAAATTAACCTCGGATTGCATTTGTGCTTTCTGGTTGTGATCTCTAATGGGTCTGCAGGTTGGGATTGGATGCAGGTGCTTAATTCCTGTCCCTGATTTGTGCCTGATAAAATGAAGACTACACCTGGAGGGCAGGGAAACAGGTATACAGGCTGCTCCAGTTCTCTGCTAAAGGTAGGTGTTGCTTGCTTTTTTTTTTTCTTCTTCACTTTGGAGCTTGTTAATTTAGGTTCTCCTTTTTTTCTGCTCTATTGCACCAAAGCTTCAATTTGTTGTTGCAGCTTTATTATACTGGTGAGTTCTTTTACATCTTTTAGTGACTGTCAAGTGCTTGTCATCTCTTTGGAATTTCTTTGCAAATGAATCTCAATAGATTTGGAAAAGTTCTGCAAAATCTGGTTTTGTGTCTCTTTGGGGTGACACTCTATAACCCTCATGAACACTTTTTATGGACTTCCTAATGTATTGTATGTTATATAATTTAAGGAAGTAATTATTTCAGCTTTGTGTGCATATGTAAGTGCATTCTTGTTTCTTGTAAGAATTTTGAGAGAAAACATAACTATTTTCTTTAGGCATGTTTTGGTTTGGTGTTTTTGTTTTTGGTTAATTTAGGAAAGCAATTCTCACACAGGAACAGAGAAGTTACTTGGCCCCGAACAAAAGATCTCTGTTCAGGTGGTTTATGTGTTATTATTACTGTAGCTAATCATGTCCCTGGGCTTTCAGTTTCAAAAATGAGCACTTATGTCTCTTTAAGTAGTTGCCATGGAAATCCTCACAGCATGAACCCCTTCAGTGAACACCTTATGGCAGATAAATTATGTCTTTTGTTTCCGTAAACACATCAGAGACTGGAGTGAAAGGGGTTTGTGTGTCTTCAAAGCACAGGCACAAGGACTGATACTTGTTTGTTCTAGCATATGTTTCCTAACCTCACTTCAAATCAGATAAATCAATGTAAGATTCTAACAGTGCTTTTCTGTTATTTGAGAAAGCAATACAGTGAATTGAAGAAATCTCTTTTCAGCGCCTAGTCCTGCTAAAGATTTTCAGATTTTTTTTTTAATTTTTAATACAAAGACTTCTGTATATAAGGCTTTTAGGAATACAAATATAGGAGATATTCCTGGCATTTGAATGCTTTCCTTTTCTCTGCTGCAGAGTCTTCCTTAAGAAGGGGTGATCTCTGTGAGAACAGGGTGAAAGAACAGAAAATATGAACCAATAACTTTTGTGTTTTGTGTTTTTTGGCTTTTTGTTGACTAACAAGCTAATTTTTAGTTGAATTATAAAATAATGGAATGAAAAAGAAGTTTGTTCACGGAGTCTTTATTTTTTTTTTTTTTTTGAGATGTTCTCATGGTTTTCCATTGCTTTCTTTTCCATGTATCTCAATGTTGAAAATCAACATTGGAAAACTGTTCCTTTGTATTAGAACGTGGCCAATAATTTCTGGGGTTTTAACATTTCTGTAAAGACTAACTTGGCTGTAATAAGGGTATTTAAAGCCCCAAAATTTTGTTTTATTATCATGAATAAGACACATGATTAGAGTGAGGTTATGACCTGCAGGTTAGCAGTGTCAGATCGGGGTGTACTGTGTGTTAAGCAACCTTCATGTGCTGATGCAGTCCCACCATTGTGTCACTCTTTAACCAGAATTCCTGTGCACCCAGAGAGCCAAAGTGTCCTCTGTTGCAGTGCTGTGAGATCAGGGTAATTCCATCAGCTACATATTTACCCAAGTACTGCTGAGAATAAAATTTGTCCCGGTATTGACATATAAGGAAATTAATAAAATGGGTTCACTGTAAAATGTTAAGATATAAAAATGGAAAATAACATTTTAATGACAAAACTCACAGGCTGTAGATTATCATTAGTAACATGGGTTTTAAGAAATGTTTTCTACTTTTTCTACTGTTTTTTTGCCCTGTTTTTAAGCAAGGTGAATATTAGTATCTTTCACAGAGAGTATTTTTATCAGTCCTGCAGGACAAGGAACTTGTAGACAACTGTTCATGTGTTCAACACAGGCTGTATTTATCTGTCCAGTTCCCATCACACTGGTGTTGATGCCCTGGAAGCAGCATCTGTGACTAGTTTGGTGCCAGCTGCAGCAAAAGTGAGTCTCGAATACATGTGGACATGGCACTCATGGTGGGTTAAAGCACACAGCTGAGCAAGAGCTGAGATGAAGTTGGCTTTGCCACAGAACAGCTCCCCCCATAGTAGATTAAAGGAGCACTTCATTCTCCTGAGCTTTCAGTCTGTCTCTCCATTCACTGTGTTCTCTTTTAAAATTGAGTCTGTTTAGCTTCCCCTGCCAGACACTCTGGCACAGTTCCTCAGGCACTTAAATATCATTGCGGATTTGGGCTTCTGAGCCTACATCTTATTTCCCTCTGAGGGGGAGGAAGCTTTGCAAGTAGAGTTAATTTTGCTATAGAGGAAATAAAAGCCATGAACCCTTTCTATTAGATTAAAACTGATAATAAAGAGCAGCCTTTGTCCCTCCATGAAGAACATCTGTGAGCTGCACAGCCCCACTGCCTGGGATGCTGTGAAGAGCCTGGGATTTGTGTAGCATTTAGTGGGATTGGCTCCCAGTGAAGCCCAGGATAGCGCTTCCCTCTCGTCTGATCTGCTTTTTCTGTCCTCCAGCAGTATGTATGGAGTGGATCCAACCCACAGAGAGCACAGATGTAGCTGCTTCATAAAAGCTTCTGAAACATCCTGTGTCTGACATAAACAAAAATGACCTTTAGTATCGCTCTCTCTGACTGCCAGTAATGGGCTAGTTGTGTTACAAACCTGCAAGCACACACGGCATGCTTGGCACAAACCTCACCAGTATGGGCAAGATACAACTAATTAGGACATAAAAATACTCAGAAGACAGATATATATATATGTGTGTGTGTGTGTTTGTGTACAATGTGTGTGTATATGCAGTATGTAAATTATGCTATGCAATGGCATTTAGGGCACTGCAGTACACAGCAAGGCAACATTTGCATCATTGTAGTGTAGCTGCCTGATTCTGTTAACACACTGGCATAAATCAGGGCAGCTGCATCTATAATGGCAAAGATGGAAGTAGTGACAAATTGCTTTCAGTGAAGAACTGGGTGTAAATTGCCTCTTTTATATCCAAAAAATGGAAGAAATGGCTTTAGACAGCTGAACATTGTCATCCATATTGGAAACAGAAGCCAGAGTTGGTTCATTTTCATTTTAAACTCGAATTCTGATGGCATATGGCAATCTCATTCCAGTGCTCAAATACATTTTTCTATCTTCGTTTAAAAATAAGCTGAACTAGTACATTTTGGTAGATAAATACAAAGTCTTATCCTTTTTTGAGAAGATTTTACTTGGTTTCATTCAGTATTTGCCATTTTCCTTTTGGAGAGAACAGTGAGCCCTTGTCTGATGAGTGGATCTGCCCATTGAATGTTGATTTGCTACTCAATATTAAAGCACACGAGGTCTGAATCATGTGGCTTGTTAGTCACCAGTATCAGGAAACAATCAGGAGCTGTTAGTATTTTTCTCAGGTTGTCATAAATAAAGCTGATCTATTTGTGTTTCAACAATTTGGTGATGATTTTTTCTCTAGGCAAAACGCGGTGTACACATTCTTTTTTTAATGCATGCCAAGATGCTGTAGACAGCTCAGGTCACAAATGTGTTCAGGCAAATAACTGCTGTTAGAGCAATGGCTTTATAATGATATGTTCTTTCTGTCAGTATTTCTGTTATATAGAGTAATATCATCTGTAACTGCGTTTGGGGAGTAGGAATTATCTCCTGGCTCACCAGCAATGCTGTGGTGCTTCCTGCATGGCTCAGCTGAGCTGCATCAGGTGGGGATGGAAATGACTCTAACAGCAGACACTGTGACTGGGGTGGTCCTGCAGGACAGCAAAGATTTGGTTTGACTTCTTCCTCCTCCTGTGCAGAGGTGGGAGTTGTTCCTGGGGCTTCTGCTGCTTGTGGAAATGTGCTTTTGGGTCAACAAGGTTATAGATCTCCAGCAGTGATCTGCATGAAGAGGATGAGCTTTGCTTGGCTCTTGGAAAAAGAGCCCTGTGTCTCCTCAGTGAAGGTGGCTTTTGGAGCACCCTGAGAGCAGAGTGTGTCACAGTGACATAAAAATAACCCCCAGGAATTTCCTTGTGGTTCAGCTGTGGACAGCTGCCTTGTCAGGGCAGTTCTCTGCTCACCCCAGCAGTCAGTGTGGAGCCATTTGAAGGTGCCCAAGTTTCCTTTCTGCATGGAATCCAGAATTCCGCCCTGGGGTGTCCTTGGAGGAAGAGACAGTTAACAAAAAGCTAGCTAAGGTGCGATGGCTACATTTCCACGTCAAACCCCTGTGGCATTTGGGACTTGCATACTGAAACTTTCATGCTTCAGTTCTACAAATTGGCATGTGTTTAGTTGCTTTACACAATTGGATTGTCAAATTTATCTTCAAACTATCAAGTGCATGGTTTGAATGTATGGGCAACTCATTGTCTAGAAAAGTTTGCCTGTGCTGAGAGTTTGTAAAGCAGAACTTTACAAACTCCATCATCTTTGGATGTGTGCTTTGGTTTTGCATTCTAAGCACGCTAGGATTTTTTTCTTCAAGAGGAGAAGCATTAAAACGTGATAAAATTTTATTTTTGCTCTAGTTGTATAGCACTTCAGAAGTCCTATTTTTCTCTGCTGTACTAAAGATGTACTCAAATTCCTCACTGAATTTTCAAAAGTGCTTATCCTTAGTTTACTTTGTCATAGTCATGACTTCTTTCTCTGGAGCTTATGAGATTGTATAATGAAGTGTTTTTAGAACCTGAACAGTTTTGCTTCAATTTCAGTGTAATTTATCTCCAAAACCATGAACAGAATTTATTTAGCACTATATTTAGCCATGTACATGTACCTATTTAACAACTGTAAAAACACAAAGCAGTGTTCAAATCTTTGAGTATGTGGTCCTCATGCAATTCCCACTGAATTAGCAGGCCAGAGATCCTGGAGATATATTTAACCTGGAGCAACAATGATTTAGAAAGAATTGTTTTATCATTTGCAGATCTCAAAAAGGGGAGATGATTTCCCTAAAGATGTCACAATTCAAGGGCTTATTTTTGTAATACAAACTGTCTGACTCTGTGTGTAAACATCACTCTAGATGTCAAGCTTCCATCAAAATTCCAGTAACATTTCAAGGAAGAGTTTTTATTCACTTCTACAATTTTTGGACAACGACTGAAAATATTTTTGATTTGATCCAGCATAGATCTTTCTGTACCAGACAGTGCTAAGACCTGTAGATCAGGTACTTTGAGCTGAGAGGTGGATATTAAATTTTTCTCCTTATTATTACTTTAAAAATCAACAGTTTTACTGTGGGTCCAATCAGGTGTTATTCTGCATCCTTTGATACTGAAGAGTAGCTCTACAATACTTGTGTATTGAAAAAGAAACACACCAGGAGGTGATGACCTTCATGAGTCTGAAGTGTTCATTCAGGTGCATCTGGCTCGTTAACTGAAAAGAAACTAAATAAAAACACTCCAAAGCCTTAAAATGTCTCCAATATGAACAAACAAGGTGGTTATGTAGGAATTTTTAAAATAGCTTAAGTATTTTTTTCCTTTACTTATATGCAATGATGGTGGGAGGATTGCTTTCTCTGCATCTGTTCTATTAGATGTGACTGGTGAACTGAAATCAATACAATTAATGTTTTTAACAACAGAATGAAAGCATTTGTTATCTTCATGTAGTAAGAGGAGATTGATTTGCAGGTGTAAGTAAATACTGTGTGGGTCTGAGGAAAAACTTTACTACAACAGTCCTGCTTTTACCAGTTTCCTGATCCACCTCGTCAGTTTTATGCCTCTGGTAGTGTTCACTCAAATAAACAAGCAACATCTAAAAGTAGAGGAAGCAGGGTTCCTCTATTGACTTTTACAAGCTGTCAGTTTATCTATTGCAAGCTCAAATGTAGATAACATTGAATCATTATCATGTCTTAATTTTTCTGTGGATTATTTTGGTTTTGAATTTTTTAATTGGACAATCTTATGCTCTTCTGTTGATCTCAGATATGTTTACTACATGAGCTGTGTGGGTAACTCTCTTCTAGTTCTCTCATAACCATAAACATACATATTTTTCATGAACTTGCTTTTTGTAGGTTTTTTTTCAAGAAAGGGCAGGTGAAGGCTGAAGCTTTATTTGCTGTACCAGAATTATTTAATTTTTAAGTTACTTCAAGCAATACTATTTATTATGAATGGGTGATGATGGTAATCACATATCATTAATCATGTAACCTTGCTAATCAACTATTTTTAAGTGTTGGAATATGAGACCATAGTTAGGAGGAATGCAGTGAGACATACCAATTTATTTCCATCATTCACGTAAGTTAGTATAGCTCAAAATAAGAACCTAAGTACCCTATAAGATCAAGCCTGCCTAGCCTAGGAGTAATAGGAAACATTAATTACTTCAAGTATTTTAATCTATATTGCTAATTTGAATGGAAGACTGACTGTAAGTTCCTTGCTCAATATGAAGTACTGTAATAATGCTTACATCACTCTTTATTTGATTTAAATGCTATAAATATAAATCAAAATACATCTATAGCTAAAAACAAGTGGTTGAGCTTTCTCTTTAAAAGGTTTACCTGTGATCTCCTTGGGGTTAAGCATTCTGAAGGCACTGAAAAAGCCCAGGGAAAGCCTTGCTGCTTTAATCAATAGCTGGCAGGGTAAGGCTGCATCACTTTTTCCCATATGAAGTGAAAGGGAAAACTCCTGCTGACCTCTAGGATAGGTGAGATTCTGCCTTGGAATAACTGTGGATGCTTCTAGGTGGATTCAAACTTCTTTGTGTGTATCTCTAAGCTTTCAAATCACCTCAAGCTTGTGATTCTGGACAATGCTGGATGTGTTTAATAATTTATCAAAAATGGTGCAGGTATAGCCTTGTATCTGTGTAGATTTTATTTTAATAATGCTTAGAATATTTATTTGTATAAAGGTTTTACTTTTGAGTCTTGCGGAAGCATCAAACAGCAGATGGTCTGTCTGTGCAATACTGAGCTAATAAGGTTAGCACAATCCTGTCAAAATGTACCAAGTTTGCTAAGTATCAGGTGTCCCAATATCTGTCTGATTTAGATAGAAAGTGAGCATCCAAACCAGGGTGCAGGTGTACCAGGTATAAAAAGAGCTGTAAAGAAAGGCAGTCATGTGTGCGTAAATCATATGAAATGTGTCTTGTCTAAGGCACATGAGGAGTGCCCGGGGATGTTTAGCCTGGAGAAAAGACCAGGGTGTCACCATGATATTTTCTGAAAAATCCCTTTGCCAGGATTTCTTCTCCTGAGAAGATGAGAAGCCTCAGCTTCTCCACGTTTTTCTCCATTCACAGTCCTCTGGAATGTGTTCTGGAGATTGGCCATTAATTAAAAACAATTCACATGTTTGGATGAACAATCACAGCCAGCTGTGTCAGACTGAGTCAGTCACAGGTTTTTACAATTCATTCTTTTCTAGCCTTCTGATGGATCCTTTCTCTTTCTTCAGTATAGTTTTAGTATATAATTTCTTTTAATATAATATCATAAAATACTATATCAGCCTTCTGAGAACATGGAGTCAAATTCTCATCTCTCACCTCATCCTGGGGACCTCACACCACCACACCAGGGAGACCTTATTGTGCTCCACCATTACCTAAAAGTAGGGTCTAGTGAGGTGAGAGTGGGCCTCTTCTCCCAGGCAAACAATATGAGAGGAAAAGTCTCAGGGTGTTCTAGGGGAGAATCAGGTTGGACATAAGGAATAATTTCTTCACAGAAAGCTTTGTTAAACGTTGGAATGGACTGTTGAGTGAGGTGGTGGAGTCACCATTCCTAGGGGTGTTCAAGAAATGACTGGATCTGGTACTTCGTTCCAGCTGACAAGCTGGTGTTCCATCAAAGGTTGGATCTGACAGTCTTGGAGGCCTTCTTGAACCTCAGTGATTCTGTAGGACATGGTTTTGCCAGGTGTGTTTCATGGACAAGCATGAACAAGCACAATGTCAGGAGCGGTGCATTAGGGTACTCTGCAAACAACATGCCTAACTTTGCCACTGACTTTAGCCTGAAGTCCTTCTCTGAGGCAAGACCAGCACTGGAGTCTCCAGACCTGGATGCTGAAGCATCTGCTCAGCTGACTGCACATACACAGAAAGAGCAGCTAAGAGGGCTCCAGGAACCGGATTTGCATTTGCAGAAGGCAAACTTCCTCCTGAGACGAGTAGCATGGGTGCATCTAAATATGAATGTACCATAGTTGGGGCAGTTTAGAACAGATACATTATGGAGGAAGAGCAAAGCACTTGAAAATTATTCACTACATGCCCAGAAGCCCTTTGGAACTATTTGTAAACATAGGAAAAGGGAAGTTGCAGGTTTCACAGTTGAATCACAGTGGTTAAGCACCTTGGAAGGAGTAAATGACAAGTACTCTCTGTGCTCTCATTTGTGCTCTGGCCATAAATAACTATTGAATGAAAGAGAGAGAGGGGAAGGGGAAGGAAATTGGAAACCAAAACAACAGAAATAATTCTCAAAAGATAATATATCTAGAAAACAAAATTCTTTTCTCTTGGTACTTGGTGTTTCACTGTTTTTATAAATCATCTGCTACTGTTTTGATCCTGATTTTTTTTCCATACTTATGGGCCTTAACACTTCTTACCTAGTTCTTAGAAGACAGGAGCTCCTCAATAGAAATAAATTGATGACCTACTAAGTCCTGGTTTCTGATCATGGGCTGTGGCAAAACTGAGGATGATGGAGCTCTGGTTTAGCACTCCTGGTCTTGCACCTAGTGTGTGACTTGGACAGAATTTAGGTGTTCAAGCACAAGTTATAAAAGGCATCATATGTATGGTTTGAGTGGATATCACGGGAGGTACCTAATCTGGAGATGCCTTAACTTTTGTTCTGAAAGTTCCATGGCTCTGGGTGGATGAAGAGCTGCTGGTTATTCTGGATTTTGTTCTACATGTTGCTGTGTTTTACTTACTTACTCACTCAGTGTGCAATATTTCTATGATTACCCTGTAACTGCTGGACTAAAAATATAACACTTTGGTGCCCTAGATCCCTCAATCACAGATGTTCACTCAAGCTGTCTATTCTGCAGACACATAAACACACCAGTACCAATGGTAATCAGAAAATATTAATCCCTTGTTCCATTTTTGTGTGTGGCAGCTCACACCTATAACACCCTTAAGGACTGGGTTCAGTTTTGCAAGTTAGGGCCCCTGTTATCAGGAGGATGAAGGAAAGTTCTGCTGTATGCTTTGCTAGAAAAGCTGCTGATGTTAAATACAAGTTATAGATTAAAGCCAAGGCATGAGATGAATGAACACATCTCTTTCTCATGAGATGAATGAACACTTCAATAAAACACATATGAAATCTCAGTTTAATGAGGTTTATAGGTGATAGATGAAACAAATATTTTTCTGAACTTAATTAGAAATAAAAAAAATCAGGAATCAGAAACTTTTGCTATCTCAAATATTTAATTGATAATACCTGCAGGTATCTAAGCAACCTGTTTTCTGATGACAATGTGAAGAACAATTAACTAAAACCAAGACAAAAACTCTTCTGCAGAGTTCTTGGAATAAAAGCAGCAAAATATAATTTGACATTTATTATTTCTGCCAGAAACTTCATTGTTCAAAAAGAAGTAGCTGTTAATAGAAACTGATTATAATAATTTTTCTACTTTCTTGTCCCTTAACATACCTCTAAAGGTGAATTTGACTTGAATATTCTGCTGCACAGGAGCACACCCATGACCCAGGCGCTCCTGTTTAGTCCCATTGCAGGGCTATGTTCAGTGTAGCATGCACACAGCATCCAGCCTGTTACCTAAGAAGTGTAACACTATCTGTCCCATCTCCTTTTCTACATCTTGTGGCAGAGACTTGCCTTTCAAAGGAATCTAGTTTAATCTAGATAGTATCAGGTATTACTATATAAGTAATCCTGCTACTTGGATATGTTGTCATTTTCCTTTCAGATAAAATCAAAACACTAGATCTTAAAAAAATACTGATTACATGTTTTGCTAAAACTTTAAACTACTTGGGGAAAAAAATTTAATTGGGCACAGCACTTGACTCCACTTAATCATTTTGTTAGAGTATTCAAATTTCCAGGCATTCTGAGTAGAATAT
This sequence comes from Ammospiza caudacuta, assembly GCF_027887145.1. Lineage (NCBI taxonomy): Eukaryota > Metazoa > Chordata > Aves > Passeriformes > Passerellidae > Ammospiza > Ammospiza caudacuta. Next base: position 28,261,793 of record NC_080595.1, read on the forward strand.
AATAAAGGTAGGTAGGTTAAAACTTGGTAATCCTGAAAGCCAAGTGACACAGGAGTTATTTATAAGGCTGCTTGCGTTTTGGATCCTGAGCGATGCAGAGAGCAACACAATCTTCTGCTCTTTTCCAGCAGTACCTGGAAGAATTGAAAGAGAGAAGATGCAATGTGTATAGACGGAAATCACAGACTCAAACCAACAAATGAAACATGGATGATACTGAAAAGGAGGAGCAGGCACTTGATCAGCTTCAGCCATGCTCTATAGCTTCCTTTCCATTCTGGAAGCTATTTTCCTTTAAGTGTATCACATGTTTCGAGGTTATCAAACAGCTGTATATATCCTACTCCAGGAAGGGAGCTGTGTTCTTAGCCTGAACCCCAAATCTTCCTGCATTGATGTTGATTAAGCCTGTTCTGATGCTTCTAGCAACTGCTGTGAGTTGAGTGCCTGTGGGTAGTTTCAGGACATATATCTTTATACAGGGTCTTTTTCCCCCCCCTTTTTGCCTTCCTTTCCCCCCCCCTTTTTGCCTTCCTTTCCCCCCCCTTTTTGCCTTCCTTTCCCCCCCCTTTTTGCCTTCCTTTCCCCCCCCTTTTTGCCTTCCTTTTCCCCCCCTTTTTGCCTTCCTTTTCCCCCCCTTTTTGCCTTCCTTTTCCCCCCCTTTTTGCCTTCCTTTTCCCCCCCTTTTTGCCTTCCTTTTCCCCCCCTTTTTGCCTTCCTTTTCCCCCCCTTTTTGCCTTCCTTTTCCCCCCCTTTTTGCCTTCCTTTTCCCCCCCTTTTTGCCTTCCTTTTCCCCCCCTTTTTGCCTTCCTTTTCCCCCCCTTTTTGCCTTCCTTTTCCCCCCCTTTTTGCCTTCCTTTTCCCCCCCTTTTTGCCTTCCTTTTCCCCCCCCTTTTTGCCTTCCTTTTCCCCCCCTTTTTGCCTTCCTTTTCCCCCCCTTTTTGCCTTCCTTTTCCCCCCCTTTTTGCCTTCCTTTTCCCCCCCTTTTTGCCTTCCTTTTCCCCCCCTTTTTGCCTTCCTTTTCCCCCCCTTTTTGCCTTCCTTTTCCCCCCCTTTTTGCCTTCCTTTTCCCCCCCTTTTTGCCTTCCTTTTCCCCCCCTTTTTGCCTTCCTTTTCCCCCCCTTTTTGCCTTCCTTTTCCCCCCCTTTTTGCCTTCCTTTTCCCCCCCTTTTTGCCTTCCTTTTCCCCCCCTTTTTGCCTTCCTTTTCCCCCCCTTTTTGCCTTCCTTTTCTTTTTTCTTTTTTCTTTTTTCTTTTTTCTTTTTTCTTTTTTCTTTTTTCTTTTTTCTTTTTTCTTTTTTCTTTTTTCTTTTTTCTTTTTTCTTTTTTCTTTTTTCTTTTTTCTTTTTTCTTTTTTCTTTTTTCTTTTTTCTTTTTTCTTCTCTCCAGCTTTTATCATAAGAGGTGAACTAGAATGACTATCTGGCTTTTCCTCCTGAAAACACTTTTGCCCCAAGAAATAACAGAGGCTATTACAAATCCTGCATTCACAGATGCTGTGTTTCTGCCCCAGTGATGCCCAACACAGTGTGCACTGAATACACAGAATTTATGTGGCTGGAAGCTGGGGGATCACGCTCTGAGCCCCTGCTCATCTCTACTCACACAGACTGGGCACGGACAAGCAGGCTGTCACCAGCAGAGAGAGTCAGGGTTTTACCATCCATGGCAACAGTCGATGTGCCCTCCTGAAAGGAAAGAAGGCTTTTAGTTTTCCATGTCCTGTCCCCAGCAGAAAGAAAATGCTGCATGTACAGAAATCAGTCCTACTGAAAGAACACCTCAAACCTGTTCTTTTTCATGAGGTCTAGCTAAAAAATATTCAGTTGATCTTGTCTGTCTAACACTATTATCATCAATAAAAATGTTTCTTTGTTCATAAAAAATGAACTATCATAAAGCAGCAACCCATGGCCTGATTCTTGGGGTACACTGCCACCAATCTAAGCTAGCAGCCTACAAGTTGGTACAACTCCAGAAATTACAGAGACAATCTTCTGGAGTAGTTTAAGCTCCTGTCCTACTTTTCTGATTCTTCATAGCTTTTTAAGTCTTGAGGAGCAATTCACAAGTCGGCAGGGGGTTGACTGAAATTGCTGAGTCGCTCCATATTGGAATGCACTGGTTATTATCTTGTCAGGCAGGGGAGACAGGTTCTTGCCAGCCACAAGGTCTTGATTCCACAGGCTGATGTAAGCTGCAGTGTAAACAAATGTCCTTCAAGATTATGATTTCTTTAATTAGCATTTGATAGTCCCTGTGAATTTCAACAGAAGAGGAACTAATAGAAATACCTGCCTCCCGAGCTAGCCTGACTTGTGTAAGCAAAAATTAGCTTTTCTTTGGGTTGCAAATGCATTCTAGAAGCAAGTTGAATGAAGGACAGCTGGATCACCTGCAATTCTGAGTGAATATAAGCAAGTTTTCAGACTTATTTATTAGCTTATTCTACGTGATTCCAGTTTGACTTCAGGATGAGGGCAAATGTTTCAAGGCAGAACTATAAGAGGTGATGTTGCTTTATTGCTTGAGCTCATATATTTACAGGATATAGCCTAGGTAGTGTGCATTAAAATTCCCAACAAGGATGGATGCCAGTATCTCTGTCATCAACGTACATGAGGAGGAAAGAGAGGCTATTTTTATTCTGGCAGCACTTTACAGTTATTTTTCATTACAGTTTAAAGCTGAAAGGTGGTGCCTATTGGTGATCTTTTCTGTGAGAAGGAAGGGAATCATTCCAGTTTCTGTTGCTAGAAGGCTTTACTACTGTTCAGTCTGAACTTAAACATGAACTCATCAGTTAACAAGTGTGAATTGCCACATACCAGCTGCCATATCCAGATATCTGAATCCTTTTTACTTTTATCAGTTGTTCCTGGTCCATAAGCTATAGCCTAAAAAAAAAAGTAATGGTTTCATCCAAATGACCAAAGTGTCCATACTTGTCTCCCAACAGCATTTAAAACATTCTATTTTTAGAGGAGAATATTCATAGAAGATGACATTATTTTTACAGACATTAAAATTCACACTATGTTTGGTTTTCTCATATTGATTCCTACTGATAAAAAGGGAGCTGGTCACACCTGCCACTCCTTATGCTCCTCTGCATCCTTGCTTATCTACTCCTCCTGCCTCCTCCCACTCTCAGCTTTGCATCTATATGTTTCCTGCTTCTGTTCCTGGAACAAGCACTTCCTCCTCATGAACTCTGGGCCCTGTCAAGAGCCCATTGAAGTAGAAAGGCTTCTTCCATTAACATTAAAAATGCTGCAGACAGGACTTAATCTTTGTCATTTTCTATCCCCTCTGTGTTCTTCCTGACATTCCCACACTCTGTCACTTTGCTGTCAGCTGTATTGGGTTCTTTGGAGTGTGACTCCAAGTAATTCTGGGGAAGAATATGTTTTGTAAACATCACGTGTACAGCACAGATACCAAATGTTGACAGCTTCATTTACACCCAAACTAGGCTGTGTTTGACAAAACTGTGAAGTGGAATGTTTTAGGGCAGCCCAGGCTCTCTGGTTGCTGTCCAGTTTTTCTTGTTTCCACTTTACATAGATGGAGGAGGAGGAAAAAAAAAAGTGTGTTTACACACCCAGATTAGACTTGGACCACGAATGCTGCTCAAACACATAAAGAAGCTTGATTGGCAGCACACTCGTGCTTCTGATTTGGGAAATATGGAGAGAGGGACTGGGGAATAAATGAACTGTTTTACTCCCAAAGGAAATGAACAGAAATGCAGTTCAGGTTGATTCTGGACATGGAAGTAATGAAAAGAAAAAAGCCCCTGCCCTAAGCCAATCAAATCAATGGACAAAAGACAGGGGTGCATAACTTTGTCTACTGACTGTATATTGATCCCAAGCCTGGATTCATTCATTCTGAGCAGTAGGCACCAATAATCTGTAAATTTAAAAATATCTCTTTTTTTAATAGAGAAATGATACCCCCTTACCTCTGTTTCAAAGTTATCTCCAAACATACTCAAGGACTTTTTCTGTTTTATTTCACCACGATGGTCATTTAACCAGCTTGAGAAGGAAAATGGCTCCATTACAGAAGTGGAATTCAGTGGGAAAGGTGTTTCTTTCAGGAGTTCATCTGTAAGCAAGGCAGAGGGCTATCAGTGACAGACCTTGCTTCCCTTGGTCTTTGCAAACATTTTAATTGAGGGATCAATTTACAGACACTATCTAGCCAACAGTTTTAATGATTAGCAGTGTTATGGTCATTATCAGGACTTTTTGAGATTGCAAGCTGCATATGTTATTTGTGAGTCTTGATGGAGTGACTACAAAGATGTCAGAATGTGCATTCAAACAGTGTGCAATATCCTACCTAGTTCTTCCTGACATAGTCCTCATTCTCTTTCAGACCACCTTTTGCTCTTGTAAAATATGATGATGTGTCATCTCTGAGCCTTTGCTCACATCATATCCCTCTAAAAGAGGACTTGGGTCTATAGAACAAGGTTATTCTACATCTCTCACATAGTTAGCACTGGCTTCTATGTTTCTTCTCCTTTATGCTTCTTCTCCCCTAGTTTTTTAAATACACTGGCCACAGTGAATCAAACAGAGTAGTACAACTTAAAATTTAATACAACGCATTTTTTGTGGAGTTCTTGGAGCATGTCATGGCTTTGGTTTTGGTAGCTCAATTTAATTTCCAGTAATTCTCCTTCCTAAATAATTTGATTTAAAATAGCTGGAGGACTAATTGCCATATAGCTGGCAAAATTCATGCTGCATGTTGCTGGTATATGAAATGAGCTTTAGTTATTTAGCAGCTCACAGGGAAGTGCAGAGACAGAGCAATTGCCTTGGTGATTCTGTGTAGTTTGTTCTGAGATACCATGGGAGAACACCCATTGAGTAATTTCAAGCAGTAATGCCAACCAGATGCTGGGAACACTCCCTGGATGGTTTGGTCCCAAATGTATTGTGGTAATAAACCTGCAGCCAAATCTTGGTCTCAGTGCTAGGAATAGAACAGCTCTTTTTTTAAGTATTAGTGTATTCATTATGCAATATTCTTTTGGTTCTGTTCTAATGCTGAATTTCCCTGCTCTGCAGTGTTTTGAATGTAATATTTCAGTTTTTCATTGAAGACCATTTTGTATGCAGCCTTGGAACAACAGTGGGAGGGTCAGTGTATGCAGTGTACTGAAGATGCTGTTTCTGCTCATAGGATCTCAATAAACACTGGGTACAACCATCTCCAGATAATCTGGGTGGGATCCTACCCCTTTTGTTGTAGAAACAAAATTTTGCTATTCAAATTTCTTCTCCATTATTTTGGGAGGTTCGAGTTGCTAACCCACTGTGGTCCCTTGACCTCACGTGTGCTGTGATTTTGTGATATTAAAATAATTATATTTTAAAAAATAATTTCTCTTGGAAATGCCTCTTTCAGGAAATTCTGAAAGTAATCTGAAGAAATCTGTAGCAAAATTTATTGTACAAAATTTATTCAAACATTTATTGTTTGAAAATTTTCTTCTGCAGGTTTTTGTTTTTTTTAAAAAAAACTTCCTACTTTTACATTATTTAAATCAAATATTTTAAACAACTTTTACTGAAAAGCAAACTTGTCCAGAGAAACTAAGAAGCACCAAAGGAAAAAGAAAGCCTTTACATTAGATTTACTTTTTCTGAACTTGTAAGCATTAACATGATCTATTCTTGAATGTTCTATATATTGTCGGATAACACTAAAATGCAGTGTAAAGGTATTTGGTGATTTAGTTTTGGTGCTTCATTTTCTCACTGTAATATGACTGCTTGGGGTTTTTTCCTTAATTTTCACAGGTTCATCAAACATCCTTTGGAGGTAATTAGGAACACAAACACACTTTGTCCTTAAATTATGGATATGTGCAAATGAGATTTGAGTGAAAAATTGCTTTTTTGACTAGGGACTGATGTGAAACAAAGGTCTAAAATATTATGATATATGTTCAGACACAGCAGAGGAAGAAAAGAAAATTTATCAGAAATTTTATGAGAAAGTACTCGATGCAACTGGTGCTCCAAAAGACATTAAAATATTTTGTTCTATTAATAACAGAAATCTTTACCAGTTGTTTTTGGTTTATTTTGTTTTCAGATTAAAACTCATCATTTGAATTCAGAAAAGTTCACTGTAGTTTTGGAATACCAGAAAGTTACCCATTAGTAGACTTTCTACTGAAATGCATGTCCTGGTTGTGAGAGGTATATGGGGTTTTGGTGGTGGGTTGTTTATTTGTTTGTTTGCTTTTAAAGAAATAAAAGCATATGGGAGCTGGTAGGATAAGAGACAAATACTGAGATACCAAAAAATACTGAGATGTTGTGAGTATCCTGCTCAACCTGGGGAATATTTCTTCTCCACAGTTTAAGAATTCCAGCATCAAGCTGACAAGTAAATTCAGATTTTATATGCTGGAGAATGAATAGCAAAAAGCAGAGTCTCAAGGATGGGCGTTGTGGCGTTTTGTGCAAGGAGAATTATGAATGTTCCCCATGAGCTGCAAGGAACTTGGGGTAAAAAAGAAATCCAAAGTACTTGTTTATATTCTGACCAAGAAGCAAGACAAATCTAGAAATAAGAAGTTTAAGTTTGTAGTTTAACTTCTGTCTGTTATTCTCCATAAAGAGAATTTCGCTATTTTCCTCTTTCTGCTGATCTCTGACTCTGGTTGCCCTGATCAGCTGGGACAAAACACGGGAGACAACAGCAGAGAGTGGCCTGTGCCTGCTCAGGGCCAGTGTAAGTGCAATGCATCCTGCACTTACTGCACTGCCCTTTCTCGCTTGTGACAGACAGCCACCATCTAACAGTTTATTTTGCTTTCAAGTGAAGGTGGGCTTTTCTTTATTTAGACTTTAAGTTCCTCAGTTCAGAGCTCTTTTTTTTTTTGACACTTGTCTTATCAGCAGGCCCTAGCCTGTGATGGGGTATTGGCTTAATACTATCTTTGATGTTAAGGGCACTTGCTCAGTGACAGCATAATGGCCTTTGAAAGCTGTGCCTGCATGGAATTAAGCTTTTAGTGTGACCTGCTATGATGACTTGATTATCTTTTACTGCAGAGCAAATGAGAGAGCGCTGTGGTGATGAGGTACGTGACAGATGTGTGACATTATCAATAGACTGCTTGGCTGAGTCCTTATTTAACCCTGATGCTGATCCCTTGCCTGATGCCAAGAGCTGTAGGTGTCCTAATGCTTGTGAACTTGAGCTAACAAGCTACAATGAAGAGGATCCAACCTCTTGCAGTTCCACACATATTGGAGTTGAAGCCTGGTGCTACTAAAGGAACTGAGTATTTCTAATCAGGCTAATGGCTTATATTTAGATATTGTTGCATATATTTCTATTTAGCCTGTACATTTGCTTTCAACTCAGTATCTGAGGAAGTGCAAGCCTGTGTTCCTGGAGTTCTGTTCTAGCAATACTGTGAGACAAGGAGACAACATGTTTAAAGATGGGAAAAGTAAAAATATGCCAGCAAAATGCAAGAAAATTGCACTTCTAAGCTAGACAGCTAATAGTCTGGTGTAGGTTTTTCCAAGTATTATAACACTATGTGGAACATCAATTCTAATATTTTCTTACATTTTCAGACATCCATTTAAAGGTTCAATACTGAAGTCCATTTCTGCAGATCATTACTATTAAAAATTTATATCACAGTTCTTTATGGGATTATAGCTTTTTTCAGATTTTAATTACAATGTGATGATATCATGTTAAGCTGAAAAAATGTCATGTTTACAGAATGAGTTTTTAAATATTTAAGAAAGGAAATTACAGGTTTTAGAGGAACTTGACTTCGGTTAAACAATATTGAACTGTAGTGAGACTGTGAGTATTAAACTGGGCAAGGGGAGAACAGCTTGTGAGAAAAGAGCAAGTTGAATGTACAGGTAGTTACAGCCTCAGCAGAGACTATCTAAAGAAGAGTCTGAGCTTGCTGGGAGTGCTGTGCTTCTGACGCAGTAAAGAGAACAGGTAAAGAAGGCTGACAGTGACCTACCAGGAGCATGTGGCTGATCTGCTTAATTCATATGTAATCTGGAAGCCTTCCCTTCCCTTCCCTTCCCTTCCCTTCCCTTCCCTTCCCTTCCCTTCCCTTCCCTTCCCTTCCCTTCCCTTCCCTTCCCTTCCCTTCCCTTCCCTTCCCTTCCCTTCCCTTCCCTTCCCTTCCCTTCCCTTCCCTTCCCTTCCCTTCCCTTCCCTTCCCTTCCCTTCCCTTCCCTTCCCTTCCCTTCCCTTCCCTTCCCTTCCCTTCCCTTCCCTTCCCTTCCCTTCCCTTCCCTTCCCTTCCCTTCCCTTCCCTTCCCTTCCCTTCCCTTCCCTTCCCTTCCCTTCCCTTCCCTTCCCTTCCCTTCCCTTCCCTTCCCTTCCCTTCCCTTCCCTTCCCTTCCCTTCCCTTCCCTTCCCTTCCCTTCCCTTCCCTTCCCTTCCCTTCCCTTCCCTTCCCTTCCCTTCCCTTCCCTTCCCTTCCCTTCCCTTCCCTTCCCTTCCCTTCCCTTGTGATGGTCCTGAGCTTTCCTGTCAAGAAATCAAACCATGTCATTCTGCTGAGCCCTGCTATCCCCAAGCTCTTCTCATAGCTCTCATTTCTTCAAGATTTGTTCAAAGGAAAAGAGCAATAAAGCACTTGAAGTATATCAAAATAAGGTCAACTAATTGCATGTTGACTTTATGAAAAAACTGTATCTTTCAGTGATGTGTCACCCTTCACTTGTAGACAGAGCATTCTAGATGGAACAAGGTTCAAATCATTAAATCCCCATATATTCTTACTAATTATCCCACCATCCTGATGTGCTGTGCTGCCTCAGTCTGTCCCTACATGCTGTGCCCCATCTCCATGCAAGGATGTGACACAGTCCATTACAAATGGTGTCTCCCCCAATAGCATCACAAGACATCATTCAAAGTGGAGTAATTGAATCCTCTTTGTTTTTTCATCCTTTAACTGAGTGTCAAATGGCCCAGACTACTTGTGAATTATTTTTAAATTATGTATTAATTTATTTCTGCACACTTTCTAATCATCATTTCCATGTCTTCAATACTATATCATAATGAATAATTCCAGTGATAGAGTTTTGCAGCATTTCACATTTAATTGCCAATGCCAGTAATAATACATTCCCTAGGATGTTTTTCCCATATGTGCCTACCTAATTTCTGTGAAAAGTCTGTTTTATTTTCCAAGTTAACAGAAATGTCAATGAGACTAGTAGGATTTTAATACCACTGCAAGTAAAACCCTTGAAATGAGGGATATAATTTCAGACATCTGGGTTTTAGCCCAGTCCATATAAAAATCCAGAGTGAAAGCACTGAGAGTGACTGATTACTCTAAGGGTTGTTGCTTCATTTCCCTGTTGTGGAATATAGATGCAGAAGCATTTAGTTGAAAATACAGCACTCACTTGGTGCAACCATATGTTTCCATGTGTAAATGTATTCTTTTTTTGTAGCATGTCCTGAGAATTGTCATGACTGCTAATTTATGACTTGTCCATGTAATTATTTCTAGGCAGATTTTTCTTTGTGTCATTAAATCTATGCTGGAAACTGAACAAGCTTTTTTTTTCCTAATTGAAACTAAGAAGTTTGAGAAAAGCTTTGAAAAATATTTTATAATAAAGAAATATAGCTTTTTCAAAAGGAGATGTCATCAGCCAGAAGGAAAGGAACAAATTAAACAAAAAAAAAAAAAAGTCACTATTATGGCCATAATTTTTTAAAGGTTTTTCATTATCTAGCTAGGTTATTGTAATTAAGAATTATAAATTGTATTGAGAAATGCTGTCCACTCATCCAATCCTAACATAAAGAATCTTAATTCTGTTTCTGAATCTGCCTTTTATAACTCAGGGCATTTCATTAATCCTCTTTGTATGTAACTTCAGTTTGCATAGAATGGGAATAGGATACTTCATTATGACAGGAGTTGAGACCTCACTCTCTTGGTGAGACAAGGATTTTTACAGCATGTGTGAGCTATTACCACTAAATAGCCTTAGAAACACTAGTGAAAATATCAGACAAACTCCATCTTCTGTTTCAGATGTTGCTGTCTGGGGAGCATTTAAGAATGTAAGGAAGAAAGAAGCTACTTTATTAGAGAGGACATACCTGCTGTGAAACTGCTGAGCTTTATAACTCTTAAATATTTCTTATTTGTTTCACAAAAGTCTGAATAGAAAGGAAAACAGCTCTATAGGGCATTTCTTCCTATTGCCCTGATAGGTTTATTGTGTACATTATGCACTGTATGTATGTATGTATAGATCAGTAGTGGCTTGGTTCATGTGGTGAAGCATCACGAGAGCTCCCAGAGCCTGTAGTTTATGTTTTGCCCCTCTATGAGGAGGCTCACTTGAGAATATTGTGGGAGAAGCAGATTTATTCCTGAAGACTTTCTTGGGGTTTTTTTTTGGTGTTGTCTTTAGCAGCTCTGGGCTCTGAGAGCCTAATGAACCTTTTGGCTCCAGAGAATATGCAGCCTGCAGTCCTCAGTCTTGGATGATCCACTGTAGGTTGGAACTAAAAAAACTCAGTAAAGTTTTCATATGGAAAATTATAGCAGCCCTACTCCAGACATTGTGATCCTACTTTATTTCTGCATTAAATATTGCTGACTTAGGTTGGTCTGTCTGAGTAGCTCATTTTCATTATGAGCTCTGTACTCATTAGGGACTGGAGTCCTCATTTAAATATGAGAGGAGAGGAAATAGATGAAATGTGAGAGGTAACATGCTCATAAGAATTGAAGGGTTTTATTATATGGCTCTATCCTCTTCTTCCACCTACATATCCTTTGCAGTTTGGGTACAGATTGAGGACAGAAATCAACATGACTTGGATATTACTTAAATGATTGCATATGACAGGCTAAAGATGAATAGTGTGTTTATATGGTCATCTTTGCCAGAAGAGAGCAATGAGGATGATAGAGAAAAGGGGAAGATTCAAGTTGTTGATAAAAGTTACAGAGATGGTGTTGTGGGGAACTGTACAATTTTGATGGGTCTAGGCAGTTTAAAATTATTTAGTCTATGTATTGGTTAGTCCTTAATAGGATATTCCTTAATATCTAAATGCTCATATACTGTTTTTTTCTAAATACAAGTACTCAGAGCAGAAAGGAGTACCATGTTATAGAAGAGAAGGAATGATCCATTTAGGTGTGTTGGAAGTCCTTCAAGATGAGAATAAAGAGAATCAAATAGTCAATTTTGTAAACAGATACATAGCAAATAAATTTTATGTTCAAAATTAGCATTCTTATTTGGGAAAAAAATACCACAGAGACAGTATCTTTAGAATTATTTCAATGTACTGAAAACAGAAAGGCACAAATGTTTATACAGTTATTTGAAGTTCAAAACATGGCCTTGTACTTGCTCTAGTGCAAATACAGACAGATTTTATTTCTGCATGTTTTTAGTTTTCTGAAGTAGTTTTAATTGAATTAACATTACCCACTAGCCAGTTAACTGGAAAGGAAGAAGAAAAATAGAAGAAAAAATGTTTTTTTTTTATATATCAGTGAAACAAGACTGAGCAGCAAATATTGTCTATGGAGGTTCATTGGATTAGCTACAGAAGATGACCACACAGAAGCTGATTTTTATAGTGCTGAACTTACCCTTATAATTTCTTTAGCACTGCTGAGACCACAGAACATTTACAGAGCATGCCCTAGGCTCATTGGCAACCCCTGCTCCACTGACTGAAGAAAATACCTATTTTTTCATGCTCATTCAGTTGCATAGGTCTTGTTTGCTCTGAATCACAAATATAAAACTGCACTGTATTCTAACTGTACTAACAAGATTCTTAATCTAGACTGAAAATCATCCAAGATACACCAAAAATCAATGAAACTTTTTCTCATGAAGTCACTACAGGACTGGCTTTTACATTACATATCTGAATGTTCAATCACCATAAAGCTTGTTTGGGAAATAAAATTTCATTGATAATTAGAAGTAGAGTAGTTTGGATAAACAAATTCCTGACATTCTACCTATACTATTAATGTTCATGAGGTTCCTTTTCAAACACACCGAACTGTAGAAAAAAATTTTATTGCAGTTTTTTTCCCATCAAATTACTCCTAAAAGAAGTCTGGATTATTTCAGGCATGGCATCTAAAGCTTTGGAGCTTCTGGTTACTGCTGCAAAGAATACTTAGCTATCACTCTTTATTAGAACTGAGGGTCTTTGTCTGAACTACAGTCTTCTCTTGACTAGAAAAGTGGGGTGAAATTGTTACATTGGGATAATCTTGCTCTCAGGCTGATTGAACTGAAAGTAGCAAGACTTGTTTTGATAACTATGATTCCTCATGTCAAAAAAATATGACAAGTAACCCAAACCAGCCCATCTTGAGAGTTCCCTGTATAGCCTATATCCTAAAAATATTCACCTTTTTTGATAAAAAAGGGGAGAGTATTCTCAGACTTTATTTCTGCACATGGAAATAAAAGAGTCTCGTAATAAAATACAAAACAGTTCCAGAGAGGATGCCTCAAGTAGGGATTGCATGCAATATATATTTCTGATTATATTTTTCTTCTGTGTCTTCATACACTCTGATTGCCCTGCTTTCAGAGGGATTTTCCCTGCTTTTGGCTAAGCCAGAAACCATAAATAAATCAAGAAAAGGTCTGGACTTAGGGTTGGGGATTTTTTTTGGGGGGGGTGGGGGTGGGCTGGGGTGTGTGTCTTTTTTTTTCCATTTTTTTAAAAGACATTGGAGAGCTTGATTGATTCTCTTTACAGCTTTCCTTTATGAGTGAGCTGCAATCCAGGATTCCTTTTAAGATGTTTTTCCTCAATTTTATTCCATTTCTCTCTAAGAAGGTGAGGCACTAGTTCAGGCTTATGTGGAGAGGCACCTGAGAGTGCTTCAGCTGGCACTTTTAAATTGAGGTGAACCTGGATTTTCAGAAGAGAAACTGAAAAAAAGGGCTGAAACTCCATCCTCTGCATAAGCCAGCTCAAATGATGTTGAGATAGTATTGAGTGAAACATCATGACAACTGGTGGTAGCTTGTTATGTGTTACAAATGTCATGCTGGTTGCTGAACTCTCCTTATGGAAAAAAAAGAAAATTAAAAAAATAATGAGAGCTGAATAAATCCAAAGCATTATTTTAATATCAACTGGATATGCCTTCAGAGTGAACATATTACCAGCTTAATTCTATCTCAGTCAAACTGTGGATATTTTTTTTTTTAACACTGTCAGTCTCATTGAGAGTTACAGGAGCTATGAACTAAAACTTTTGTAACTAAAAATGTGGGGTGTTTTCCTCATGCATAAGATATCGCTGAGATGCTGAGTTAGTTATTGTCAAACCTGAAAATTGGAAAAAGGGAGCTGTTCCCCAGGCTGCAAACCTGCCAGGTAAATTACAAGGAAAGAGCTTCTGTACCAAATTTTTCAAGAACAGTTTCTCAGAATTACTTGTTTAAAAAAAGGTGTCAGGATATATTGTAGCTTCTGATTGATTGTCAGGTTTGTTCTTTAGCCCTAATCTTCTGTAAAAATATCAAAAATATAAATATTTAATGTAATTTGTTTCTGATATTATTAATTTGTTACTGACATTTAAACTCTTAGCCTGGTGAGGGATGCTTACTGCAAATCCCTGTATTGAACAAGGGTATTATGCATGATATGGTATTTTTTTTATTACAGCAGCATCTAGAGGCTTCAATTGAAATTATATTTCCTCTGCTAAACACTGTATGAAGACACAGTGAGGCAGTACCTGCACTATAGCTCTCACACATTCCATGCAAAGAAAACTCCAAACAAACCAAACCAACCAACACCCAAACACTAGTGACATGCTCAGACTAAAACAGATTTGGACAGTGCATAGAAATAAAAGTAAGATCCTGGAGACAACCCTATTTTATTGATAGAAACATGGAGCCTTTCCCTGAGAATGACATTCCCCAGTCAGTGAAAGAACCAATGCCTAAAGCTGGTTCAGCAAAGTTTTCATTCAGGGCTCCTGACTGCTTTGCCACTTTCTGACTGCAAGGGCTTTAAGGTTGCTATCACATACAGAAGACTCTTTAAACTTCATGTTGGCAACAGTGTTTTAGTTAACTATTTTTAAGAACGTTGATATTAAGACAAAAACCAGCTTAACCCAATTTTAGGATTTCAGTAAGAGCTTTTTTCTGTTGTTGATTGAGATGGCAGACTGACTTTTTAATGGTGACTATCAAAGGAACAGATGTGGAAATAACATGCAGTGAAACTTTTGTCTCTCTTAGAGTCTCTCTTAGAGTAATTAATAACAATAATTTTAAGATGTTTAGGTATTGATGTGGAGATTAAGGACAGCTGGTTCCAAAAACCTTTTGGAGAGGGGAAATTAAAATTTCTCTTGTGACAAGAACAATGGAATTCAAGTTTTGAGTGTGACTGGAAGATGATATTCAAGTTGGTCATGAGGTCAAGAGTAGCATAGCTGGGTGCAATGACCTGAGCCATACATACATTTCTTGGTTGGTGCAGGATGTCCCTCAGTTGCCAGCAAAGATGAGACAGAGATTTGAAAGAACAAACCTAGCTGAGCAGTGGGAATGACTGAGCTGGTGGCATTTGGCTAACTGGTGTAGGAGCTCTGCAGGAAGCAATCTCAGGCTCTCCTGGAGATTACACAGGCAGCTTCTGCTGCTCTTATGATGATTTTCCATGTTTCAATTAAGAACCTGGAAATGTCATGGAGACTTTCCAGGTAGTTCTTGTAGGAGAACTGACCAGGCTGCACCTAACTAAAGCACTTCCAAATAGTCTATAGAGCCTGCTCCTGCAGGTGCACAAATGGTTGTACAGTGTGGTCTTTTGTACCTATTTAAGATGTAAGGGTGATATTCTGGACATGGTTTTGTTATCAATAGCAATGGATCATGCATATGCTGGTTGCTCATTTAAAGCTGTGGGCCAGCAGGATTGCAAGATTTCAGCAAAACAAATTTCCTACTGAAAGTGCTGTAGCAATATCCTTGAAACTGAGGCTTTTGTTGCCATGCAGAAAGGCACCATCATGTTTGAGAGCTCTGACTCCCAAAGCCAAAACTAATAACTCTGCTTTCTAGAAGTCACTCTCTCTGTTCTATGTCTCTTTTCAACAGATTTAAGTGGAGTTACAACTGGAGTATCTGTTCCAGGGTGGAATTTTGCAATCACTATCCACAACAGAGACAAAATAAAAATTGTGGCAAGACAGCATGGAAATAAAATGTTAAACAGATCAGACCCTATGGCAACTAAAATCATCTAGGTTTCCCAAGAGTAGATCACAGCTGTAGGTAAAGGAGTACAAATAGGTATAAAGTATTAATTCTACTTGTAAAAATCACTTTATGGTCTGTCAGAAGTGAATTTTTGTTAGTATAAGGCTTGAAAGGCATGTAAGGATAGAGACACTAGCATTTCACATTAACATAATTACCTGATAATTGGTTATGATGGCATCACATGACCAAGCAAGATACTGTTGGTAATCATTTATATGGAATTTCCTTGTGGTCAGGGTAATGAAAGGAATTGCTTCCCAAAAATAACTTTAATTTACACAACCAAAAAGAAAAACAGATACTTATTTTATATGGTGAGAATCATTGCTCTTCAATCAGCAACTGTTCTAATTCTGAAATTAATTTGTATTACCTGGATTTGGTTTTCCAGTTTTATATTGCCTTGAATTGAAAAACCTGCAATAATGAACATTTAAATAGGAGTGAAAAAGTTATGTTCTGTAGGTTAACAACGACTTGGCAGTAACACTGGCCAGTAAGTTTTGTGCTGATTATCCTCAGATACTATCACATCTATGCAAGACTTTATCTATTTTAATGATAGAGGATTTGTCTGAAGGTCCTACAAGATTAATGTTACGAAACACTTCCCTTGTTCACCTTTAGTAACCATTTAAAAAGTGATTAGTTAATAACATTATGTTTCTTAGAAAGCAGCTCTCTACCAAATTTGCCACAGTCCTGATCATGCATAAATAATATCAATTTAAAGTATTTAGATTAAAGCAAGAGTGAAAAAAGCCTTAAAGCAGTTCAGTGATTCACCTTGATAACCCAGCATTAGTCAGTGACAATTTTTCACTCAGTTCTTTTTGCACTTAGAAGCAGTGTGCCACAGTTCTGTGAACAGTTTACTGGTTAAAAAAAGTGTGCTCCAGATGGATGTGTGAAATACCTGATTTCTCTTCTTTTTAAATCTGATTTGATGAATTTGGGGCATACAAGACATGATTAAAAATTTATAGAGCAGCAATTAACTATTAACAAGTCTATGTAAAATGCAGCATAAATAGCAAATTAATGACATAAGCCACAGACTGACAAAGATCTACAATATAATTTCAATTATTTAAAAAATTTACAAAGGAAAAAGCTTACTCTTGAATTATTGGTATAAGTTGAATGCCGAGATCTTCACAGTGAAACCATTTTTCAAAGAGGACATCAGTTGATTCTCCAACATAGTATCTGATAAAGTAAACACATTAGTCAGTCCTTTTACTAAATAACTGATCAGGTAGTTTCAGCGTTCTGAAGAAAATAGCTACTTGATGTGTAAGAACAACTTATTGTCAAGCCTGGTGTGCCTCATTCTGAGGAATGGTTATTTGGGAAAGGTTTCTGGTTTCCCTGGTTAGGTGACTTGGTGGTGAGGTGCCTTGTAGTTCTGTTGATCAACCACAACTCACCAAATTCCTTCAGCAACCTTTCCTGATTTCATCCTGGAAATGATTGCAGCCATAATCTCTTGGGACCAATAACTTTCACCTTGGACGTAGTTACTGCAAAAAAACCTGGACCTAAATACCATTTCCAGTAACTGCTTCTATGCAGCTATGACATAAATACTCATATTTCATAGTCAGCTTACTTAATGCCCATGCATGGGCTGATGAGAAAACAAGGTGGCTTATGGACTTGTTAGTGAAAAATAGATGGTTTTCAGCTACACAGATTTGGGAGAGGAATTTAGTGTTTGCATTATTTTCTTGTCTTAACAAATAAATAAATTTTGGTGAGGTCAAGTCAAGGTTGCTGTATGGAATCAAGCTATGGAACAGCAAATACAGAATTTACACTCAGATTTTTAAAAGACAAGGCAAGGAATGATGATCCATTCCTGTCACTCATACTGTCAATGTTTTTAAAAAGGTTCCGTGTGTCTTTTAGGTTAAAGTTATTGCAATGTGTGTCTGAAGAGGAAAACAAAACTTATGTAATTATCCTGTGCATATCTGTATGTTCATATCTGTCATAGGTATCAATACTGTCCAGAAATTTTCTAGGAGCTCCCTGGCTCCTCATGTTTGCAAAAAGATACACTGAAGAGAATAAGAGTATCTACCTCCAATTTAGATAACAGCTGTGCTGCCAGCACAAATTCTGAACACAGAGAATCTACAGAGAAGAGAGATGCTAAATACATCTTTTTTGGTACAAATAAAGTATCTGGCAATATGAATAACATCAAACTTATTTGGTTTTGTACTTATTTGCCATGGAATTAAGATTAGCTAGATCATTTTTCTCATAGCACAAGACACGTAATCATTACTTAGGCTGGAACACTGGGCCAGGCTACTTATTCTTCACTTGTGCAGTAATCAGCATGCTGGGGACTCTGATTTATGACTATGGTTTGTAGACATGATAAATAATGGAACAGTAACACAGTTCTATTAGACTTTGAGTCAGTATACTTGAAAGAGCATTATGATTTCCTCTTGTGCAGTCTTTGCTGCAGGTGGCTGGTATTGAAACAAGTAAGAGAACATTAGGGGTTCTGGTAAATTCCCCATCTCTCCCAGGAGCACACAGAGGGAATGTAGGGTTCAAAAGCATGACAAGATTGCTCACTTCCAAAACTTCAGATGTCTTTATTCACCACATCAGTGTGAACACAAGGGCACTAAAAACTCCTGATTTATTTTCAAGCATTTGATTAGATACTTTTAATTGAGGTTGTGTTAATTTCCACCTGCAAGACATAAGTCAGCTTTTAGTTTAGCTTCTCCACAAGACCATGCCTATATTGGAGTGCAAATCTTTAGATCAGCCTGGATCCCTAAAAAGGCATTCAGCATTTCTCATACCAATCACAGATATCACATGGTAGGTTGTTTTACTTTAAGTAAAGTTTACTTTACTTTAGTACTTAAGTTCTTTTTTTACTATTTTGTTCTTTTTATTTTAATAATAATCTTTTTTTATCTAAATCGCTAGTCATTTTTTTTCTACCTCAAAGATACTGTAAGTCCAGACAATCTACAGATCTGCAATGAAAGGAAAAAAGAGAGAAGTGCATAGGTAAGCAATACTTTAAATGAACTGGACTTTTTAGCTTGGAATTTAATTGTGGGTTTCTTTTCTTGAATGGTCCCTTTCTTAGTTTCTTTCTGTAGCTTTTTTCGTTTTTTGAATGATAAAGCATATCTTTCTAGCTCTGCATACTTGCAATCTTCCTGCTGTGACACTACCCACGCAACAATCAAAATTGTAGGTAAAAGGACTGGAACAGCACTTTACAGATATCACTGCAGTTTTAAATCTGTATGGATTATATGGACAGTTATAAATTCTGCTTGGTCGGTGATCTCTGGTTAATACCAAGAGAACTTTTCTAGATTTTTCTAATGTTATACTGCTGTGACTTTCCCTCTTAGACTTGTGAGTTCTGTATGGACACAAGACAAAGCTTAGTCCTGCTCCTTCTAGAATACAAAGCAAACCACTCACTCACATGAAGATGTTCTTCTCAAAAGGCAATAAAACCTAGGCAGAGGTGTCTACAATGTAGAGGGACTAGTGGCAAGAAAATTGATTTTTGTTTTTAGCTTCCCACACACTTGACAAGAAAGCTGCTCTTCATCTCTTTACTTTCAGTGCTTGCAAAGGAATTAATATTCTGCTTGCCTGAACTGATAAAAAATCTTTTTTATTTAGGTTGTAAGAGAGCTCTGAGATCTTTTTTAAAACTTAAGGCAATAGCAGTATGTAGTACCTAAGTAGATTTCTATAACCACAGCATGTATTTCAGAAATTTCAATATGGTCCTTGTTTAACTAAAGCAAATGCTAAATGAGATCTCTGTTTATGCATGTATAGATAAATAGATGTGTGGACAGAATTAGTACAACATTGCTAGGATGAATCAGATAAATTATCAGGAAATTAAAACACATCATTGTATTGATACGAGAAATTATTTTATATTATGAATTCTAACAGATTAGTCAATAGTTTATACTTCACCTTAGCCCATCCATTTCTGTTTTTAATCTTTCCCTCTCAATCACAAGACCCACAGTGTTTTTGTATCTCTGAGGAGAATGAGGTATCCTGGCTGGTAGCAGGAACATCTGTTAAGAGAAATCAGAAAGCATCAGTGTCAGGAAGTCTTTGCTTTTTGCATTGTCCTTTTTCTGCCCCTCAACCTGCAAAGTCTTCTGCTCCTTTCCCCACTTTTCCCCTCCCTTTTGTTGATGCCATGTTGCTCCTTTGCAGCTGCACCCTGTGGTACCCACAGCCCTGCCAACACTGTTTCTTGCTCTCTCCGTGAATGATGACACAGTGACTGCAAGCAGCACTGCCTTGATGGCAGCCAAGTTCTCTCCTCCTGAGGTTTGATCATCATTGCTAGACAAAATTGAAATGAAAATCTAATCAATTGCTCATCTGAAAGTTATAAACTTACTGCAATTTCTAAGTAATTGAAATGGAAATAAAAAAGCAGATTTTTTTTTGTCTGCTCAATAAAATGTCTAAACTAATCAGCCACATGTATCCTCCCAACACAGTGAGCACCTTTGATTGCATGATGAGGAGTGCTACTCTCTCCAAAAATAAATAACAAATATGAGGGGCTACTTAGTCATGCAAGTGACAAAGTGAATAGGCAACATGTAGTTAAGAGAAGTCTATTTCTGAAGCTTGAGAATAAACCCTTTCCTAGCAGCTAGCTGGTAAGCCTGTATTCTTCAGCAGTACAGAGGTTTTTGCTAAGGCTGGGCAGTCATTAAAGTTTCTCTGTCTACAAAACAGAGCTAATGAGGGTGTCTCAGCAGTACTAGTGTCAGTCCTTCCACCAAGTATTGTGTGCTCCTTTTCATTAGCAGTTCTCTGACATGCTGAGATCTCAGCTGGGTGTGCACCTGAAGTGTAATACCAGAACCTCGTAGTTGGAAAACGTGGCTCTGTTTTGTCACTGAAAAAGTTGTAATGCTTTCAATGGAATTATGCTATTGGTTTAACACTCCTTCCATTTTAAAGGCTGTCTCCACTAGACCTAATAAGCCTTTCCAAGACTTGAGTGCAGTCCAAGCTTGTGTCAATAACCATGAGTGGCAGTTGTAGTACATCTAAGTGGCAGTAACAGCCAGCGTCTATTCATGCTCTCGGTAAAAGCACTGCAATCCATGCTTTAGCAAGTGTAATACCACAAGGAAAAACTGGATACATTTTATTTGTAAACTGCTCTTTTAAAGCTGTCCTACTGTGATGGTTGGAAAGGCAAGCTGTGAGGACTAAAGAAGGCTGAAAATGTATGAACCATTTCAATTCCTCAGTTTAGGCAGTTGGCTTAATGGTGTGGGTGGGTGGGTGAGAGTGTGTACCTGGCAAGGTGTAAATAAAAGACTGATCCAGCTGAATGCACATGGCAGATCCCATGCAATGCAGGGGAATAAGAACTTCTCTCAGTATGTTCTATGAGTATCTGAATAGATGCTCCAGTTGTTCAGAGGGATTTTTATCTGTTATTGAAACAGTCAAATGTTGAACACAGATTATTGTAATTTCCTATTATTTACTTAAACTTTTCTATACAACATTCAAGCTTTTGTTTGTTTGTTTTTTTAATAAATTCTGATGCTGTCTCTTGCACAACAGGGATCAATTGATTCTAAATAACACATAAAACGTTCATTTAACATACTTATGTACAACTACAACAGAACTACAATCCTGTTTTACCTCCCCTTCTCGGATGACAATGTCTTTGTGTTTCCCATTTTCAATTATCTTCAAACACATATCTCCTTGAACCTGGTAAAAAAGCTGAAGAAATAATAATATAGCATTAAAGCAGTTACTCCAAAACATTCTGTACTTTATATTCTCTATACAAAGAATACATGTATAAATACATTCAATTTGCAGTTGCAAGTATTTGCAGATTTTTTTCTAACAAAAACTGGCTTCTAAAATCTGTTGATTTTAAAAAAGTTACAGAATATGTATTATTTCTATTATCTTACTAAGAATTAACAATCTATCCAAGAGGTCTGTAACTGCATATAGAGCTATTCTCTGGACCTGGTGAAATTCCACTGTCCTGGTTTTACCCTTGGAATACTTTTTTGGAGGGCTCAACATTGCAGTTCAGGCATCCATTAATTACACAATATAGAAAGCTTAATTTCAGATGTAGCAGAGTTTTTAATCAATCAAATTATATGCCAATTCTCCAAATAAGCTCCAAATATGCACATCCAGGTTTTTTGGTGTACTTTTTCAATTTTTTAATGGTGCTTCCTCATTTGGGAAAAATTGCCTGTTTGGGAGCTGTTCTGCTTTACTTTTGTGCCTACCCTCAAACCCAGCAACAGCTGCTGCTCTTCCCACTGTGTATATGTAAAAGGGTTACATTCTAAGGGTGTATAAGGATAGAAGCACTGAACCCAAAATTCTGTCTTTGGTGACCTTTCCATGGCTGCTTTCAGACCAAAACCAGCTCTGCTTTGTGGGGGCTCTGAGGTGCTCAGCTCATGTTTCATGACAGAACTGGGTTATCATCTGTAAGCAGATCTGTATCTTTGACCTGAAATAATGGGCATATTCCTCCTCATTTTTATGTAGTGCAGAGCAGTAATATTTCCAGAAGTCACTTTTGTCATGCCTTCCATGTTCACTTTACCACATCTAGAAACCAGAGTGCTAGTGCAGCTGAAGTAGTCTGAAACATGATTCAAAGTTAGAACTATAATTGAAAAAATCCCTTATTTATAGCAAGTCACTACAATTTCATCAAAATGAAAAATAAATAGGGGAAAGAAGAAACCATTGGAGAAAGAAAGCCCCCTGAACTGAACTCTTTCCAACATTAGAAAAGTTTAATCAATTTTTTAACCAGTATTATTTCTGAAAGAGTTTTTAAATATTAATACATGACCCCTGGAACTGAAGAAACACCTCTGTGAACACGAGAAAGAATAAGTATGCTGCCAAGGGAACAAAACAATAGGGAGAACTGAAGATACACAGGAAAAAAGCTCATGCTGAGAGCTTTTACATGAGTGAAAAGTTCACCTTGTGCCAGGGACATCACAACAGAAAAATTATAACTCTTGTCTAGAAGGCCACAGTGCCAGGCTACTGATCCTCATGCAGTCCATTCCCCTGTGTTCCTTTGCTCTGGCTTTCCTTGGCATTTCTGAAATCCAGCACCCAGTGCTACTGCAGCCCTCCTTCCACTGGGCAGGGCCAGCTGCTCCCTGCACAACAGAGAGTGATCTCAGTGGGGAAATGGCCTCTCCTTCAGTTCATAGGAGATTCATCTAAGACTGTATGATCTAGATGGATTGTCCCACCAGCTGTGGGTCCTATGGCGCTGATAATACTAAAACCTAAAGTATCATTTTGGAAATCTTGAGCTTTGGAGTGTTATTTCCCCTGCAGCTACTGGGGCAGCTATTACTGAACACATGCACAGGACGTGTATAGAAGGAAAAGGACAGCAGAGGTAGAGTTTATCCTGGTTCTGACATGAATCATGCAGATGAGAAACCTTCCTGGAAATGACAAACTTGAGAGTGGATGTCAGCTATCCAGTTCAGAGGCAAAGCATGACAGCCGTAAGGAAAGATTATAAACAGTAAGTTATGAATTAAAAGAACTGTTTTGCAGTGGGAGAGGAGTAATGACGTGGGCTACACATTGTCAATGAAAGTGTTTTTCTGACTGAATTTAAATAGTACCTTTCACTGAAAATTATGGTCTGTTCTTAAAAACTTTTTTTCTTTTAAATTGCCTGAGTGCTTCAGTCATCCATAAATCATCTGATGTAACTGTGATTAAGACAAGTGGCAGCAATTAGTGAATATACTGCTTTGCTTATAATATAACCTGAACTTTTTATCAAGGAAACTGTCAGCTATTTAATATCTCAGTGAGTTACAGTCCACGCCCATTTCAGAGGCCAGATTGGCAACACTGTCTTTTTCTTGAAAACTTTTTTCTAAATACTGACTGACTTTTGCCTTTTGGGCAAATCTAATGTTTCCAGAAGTCTCTCTTGGAAAAAAAAAATCAAAAAGTTAGAAGATTCAGGTGTATATATAGGCATATACACAAATATATACACCTATAGCATAGTAATCCAATAGAGTTCATACCACTTGAAAATATAAACTTTCCCAGCTGTGCTGTTCTTACTGCAATGATCTAGTATCCATTCTCCCCAGCAGTACTAAAAACTGTGGAAATGTGCAATATTTCTGCTCCATCAACATGTTATTAATGGCAAGGCCTCTTGTTACATGAAATGAATATATCTCTTCTTGTAGAAAAGCCTGGATTTGTATATTGCTACTGCATAATAGCTCACAACTGGGCATGAATTTTGTCTCTTTCTGGGTGAAAAATGTGTCTCAAGGAAGAAACAAAGGTTGTTCACCATTCTTTTTATCCTTTGTTACTAAATGTGCTTATATATTTATTATTGTATCTTCCTCCTTTCTTCTTTTCCAGACTTCAGCGTTTTGTTTAGATTTCTGCTTACTATGTCATATCTTCTCAATATGATTACACTAAAAACATCTCCTTTATTAATGCTCATCTTACCTCTAGAAATTATGAAGCACCTAAGAGTGCTTCTTTGCCCCAAGCATAACATTATTTCATAACATTACTCAATATGATCATTAAAACTGCAGATATACCTACGAAACTCAAATGAAAACACCTTAATACTGAGAGGGTTTTTTTAAAATTAATTTAATTTCCCTTAAATTTTCTCTGCTGTAGGAGAAATACATCCCCCTTCCTTAGTCTGCCTCACCCTTTTTGATCATGCTTCAAACCTGATAGCATTATGCCTGCAGGGGAAGGTAGAGTGGCTGAATCACTCCCAATCACTCTCAATTCTGTACAGGGATATTCCATTCAATTATGAAGACTCATAGAATAAAGCATGCTGGCATTTCTGGAGGCAAGAAGGGGAGATGCACAGAGGTAGGAATTCACTGTTGCCATCAGTGGAGGCATTGCTGAAGCTGCTTGTCTTGACAGAAATTTCTACAGGGTAGTAGAACAAGTGGATGCTACCTTAAAAGAAGCACTAACATCCTCACTATATTAGTGTGGTGAGAATTGCTCCTTCATCCCGGTATGTGTATCCTAGCAGAGTAAACAAAGAAGCATCTAGTAGTGGAAGAAGACAGGATCTGTAATTGGTTTGTATTGACTAACTAAAAAACCCACAAGTCTATTTTATTTCATGTACAGCAGTGAATGTAATTTAATTTGGATCCACCTTTGATATCAAACTCTGCCTAGACACAGGAACTCGGAGCTCCATGAGGGCTTTGATAACTGACAGCTTACTTACAGACCTCTAAAGTAGTAAGATACTTTCAGTTCTGCCTGCATCTAAAAATGGAATTTGGGATTGCTCAGCCACTTCTGGGATTAGGCTCTGGCTTGGTACATCCTGGCTTGTATTGCTTGTCATATGGCTAAGCATTAAATTAATTTGCAGAGCAAATCCAATTCTGATGTGGGAGTAGAGCCTGGGTGCTCTCCAGACTTCAGTGGTGACTGATCTATTTGGATACAGAAAAACACTTTTCTCCCTTTCTCATCACAAGGGTTTTTCAGCCATCAGAAGTCTACAAGAAACAGATGAGGAAGGTAGAGAAAACTATGTTGAGGGCTTTTGGTGTGGTTTGGTTTTTTTTACTTCCCTCTGCTCATTTACATGTCATCTGTGAGATCTGAATACTAGCCAAAACTCTTACCAACAATTTTACACAGCAAAACGATTTCTGAAGACACAATCTCCTTCTGATGGAAAAGGATCATAATTCTTATTACATTTTAATAGGAGCTTTGTTTCTTATTAAAATATTCTAAGAGTCTTTGCCAGATAAATGTGGGGTTTTTTTAAATGTAAAGAAGCAAAAATGTTTCTCTTGCTTTGCTGTGATTCAGGTTCTGAGATTTATTTGAATATAAGCACCACAAAACAACCTATGGGAATGCTCACTGAGCCCCACTTTCCCCTTGTTTTCAGACATCCACTGTCCTTGTAAAATGCCAAGGACAAATTGATCTGAGAGGGGAGAGTTTCTCAAAAGCATGCTGACTGGATAGCAGCATACTCTAGAAGGGGTCAGGCTGCATTTAGGCAGATAATCTGTCAGAAACTGGAGCCAAGTTTTACTTGTGGTGTCTGTGGGAGAGGGAGAGAAAGAGAAATCAAAACTCAGATGAGATGTGGCAGATGAGACCTCAAACCTGTATCATGTTTCAAAGCATGAAGTTGTATCTCAGTCAGACCATGTGAATGTGCTAGAGGAAGCTGAAGAGATTC
Organism: Ammospiza caudacuta; assembly: GCF_027887145.1. Classification (NCBI taxonomy): domain Eukaryota; kingdom Metazoa; phylum Chordata; class Aves; order Passeriformes; family Passerellidae; genus Ammospiza; species Ammospiza caudacuta. The sequence continues at coordinate 28,287,472 of NC_080595.1, forward strand.
ACCAAGGTGATCAAAGGAGGGGGAGCTCCTTCTCTGAGAGTTCTCTTTAGGACTGCAGTATGAGGGTTTGGTTTGTGGGACTGTGCCAACAATTAGGTGGCTCTATCCATAGGAAACAACCTAGATGCTGAGAGCAGAAATTTAGGATAAAATACAGCACAGTGAGAAGTGGGACTTCTAAATCCAAGTGGGGTTTGTGTCAATGCAAATGTGTTGCAGGTGGTAGATGAAAAGCTGATTTGAATTTCTCTGCAAGGAACTGCACTGTTTTACATAGACTCAACATCAGAATGTAAAGTGTTAAGAAATCAAAGTCAGCAAAATCAAGGTCAGTTGAAATTCACTGTGTGTAAAGACTGAGGTGGGTAAAGAGATAGCAGCCTAACTACTTTTGTAATCCTAGATTTAGCTGTTAGCCTATTTCACTTTTCCCCAAAGCAGCCCACACATTGCAGTAAATAAATTCTGAATTCTTGTACTAGAGCTAGGATTTGTTATGATCATGGGGTTTCTCTGTCATTAACTTTCTCCAAAATATATGGTGCTCTTGAGTTTTCACTTACTTCTTTGGAAGAAGGTTTGTTTTTTGTTTTTTTTTTCTACCCTCAGGCTTTACAAGTAAGTAAAAACCCAGTAAATACACCATGAAGCCCGTAGGCCATGTTAACACTGAAACTCCTCTTGGATTTTTCATCATACCATAGAATTTGTGACAAGACAAAGATATGTTGAGGACTGTTCCCTAGTACCTGCTACCCCATAGCTCTGAAAGGTTGAGCACAAGAGGACACACCCTCAAGCTGTGCCAGGGGAGGCTTGAGTTGGACAGCAGAAAGAATTTCTTCATGGATAGAGTTGTCAGGCATTGAAATGGCTGCCCAGGGAGGTGGTGGAGTCATCATTCCTGGAGGTGTTCAGAAACAACTGTACATGGTACTCAGTGCCATGGTCATCTAGACCATGGTGGTTTCAGGCAAAGGTTGGACTCAATGATCTTGGCAGTGTTTTCCAACCTTAGTGATTCTGTGATCATATCAGGCCTACCACAGAAACTTTCAGTGGCCTCAGCGAGTTCACTGCACAAGAATTGTAGTTACTAGTCCATGGAACACAAAACTACTTTGACAAATGAGGCACATCAGAATAATGATTCTTTTGAAACCCTCAGAACTCATTACGTAGCACAAACACTTCCTAGAAAGTTCTGTCAGTATTAGATATATAGGTCCATCCTCACAGCGCTTTTTTGCCATGTTCCAACAGAAGATGCATTTCCCAAAGCATTTCATTTTGAATGAGTCTGATTAAGAGGCAGAGAATGTCTGAGTAGATGGATGCTGACTCTACCTCTGTTCTGATGGAGAAGGGAGCAAAGGGGAACTTAAAAATAAGAATGAATATTGCTTCCTGGTAAATTCCAGCTGAAGACTGTGAATGGTTTAACTCTTCTAAGTTACAGCATCATATTTCTCTTTAAAAAACCTGTCCCATGTAACACAGTCTCAGGTATGAGACTCTTTTTGTGCAGAATGGTGGTAATGAAGTAGTGCACAGAAGTTTAAGAAGGCAGTGAAGAGCTATAGAAAAAACTAAGAGGGAACAAAATATAAGGGTTATTTAGGAAATGCCTGCTTGTTGAGAGGAGGAAAGAAATTGTGCTAGACTAGCTGTCATTTTAGCCTAAATGGGTTCAGGAGACAATTCTAAAAGGCTTTGAAGAGACTTCAAATCAAGCCTCTGGGTTTTTTCTTCCTAATTAGCCAGTCAGACCTAATCTTCCTGATACACCTGCAGAGAGCAGCTCGAGAGCAGGAGGATGCTCCTCAGCCCTTATCTCTGCGTGCCAACCCTTTGCTGCTGTGAACTGCAGGCTTTCAAGCACAAGTTCTGCCACAGGACACTCCATAAACTGTGTGATAACAGGCACGAGATAGTGAGTGGACAGATATAAACAATCCTAAATTTAACTTTCTCTCCAAACCAACCCTTCTTTGCTATGGGAATACTAACAGCAGAACAGCATTAGCTAAATTTGCCTGAAGGATTTGTGGGTTTTCACATTCGTGATTTGGCCTGCTGACAGTATGCCTATACAGTCTGCCTTCAAATTATCACCCAGAACTATAAATTAACCTTTTTCTGACAAAATAATAAGCTGAACATGGTTTTGAATGTTTTTGTTTTTTTTTTTTTTAATCCCAAATCTAATTTAGGAATATGCCCTTTTGCTAAGATACTCTCTACCTCACAATTCTTCTCTAATGAGAAACATGGTTCTAAGTTAGATCATGGGAAGATGTAAATGTGTCTGATAAAAAGCTATGGTAAAATGCAATGAATAACTTTTATAAAACTGAAGAAAATTGGCCCATATGTTAAACTGGTACATAAGTGATAATGCTTCCGATCTGCGCATTGCCAAGTTTCTGATGTTATAGGGTTGTTATGTTTCTGTTTCTGGTTTCTGAATAACTGTGGGAAGCTTACTGTGTAAATGAGCATGTACTGATACCTAAAAAACCTTGTTTCCACTTGAGTTAACAACAACATCAGTATGCAAATTAAAAATTATGCCTTTACAGATATGGCTAATTCTTTATATTGTTGAGAAGTCATATAAAGACTTTATAAAAGGGTAGGCCATGTTATTTACAAATACAGGAACATCTTGCAGCATGAAAAAAACCAAGAAGTTAAATTAGCCTAACTTTGGTTTTAGAGGAATCCCAAGCATGATGGACTGGTCCCAGATGTTGCCAGAGCTCTCCCTGCACAGCCCACGAGAAGGGACACAGTGTTGGTAACCTGGCACATGATGGATGTGCCTGTGCCCACAGCCACAGGTGGGCTGAGAGATGGCAGTGACAATCCAGCACAGGTGGGAGTCACCCAGGGAAAACTCAGCACCTGCTCTTCCAGAGCTGTGTGTCTGCAAGGACTACACTCACCTGCACAGCACAGTTAGAACAGGAAATCAGTGAAGGCTCTTGTGAAATGCTGGGGTGGGTTTGGGGAGAAATGATTCAATGATAAATAAATGAATTTTTCTTTCTTTTCAAAAGGATTTATAGGAACTTGACCCACTTCTGCCTTAAACTATGTAGATGCTTAGGCTTGAGTTTCCAAAGATACTTAAAATTAGGTTGCCAAATGTCATTGGAATGACATGAAGTTAAATTATTCTGCTGGGAAGCAAGGAAAATTGTCTCTATTCTGATACCCTTACTTCCAGGCCTCTAGTAATCACTTTCCCTTAGGATTCTTTCAGAGCCAGTGGTGGTGAAGTCCCCAGACAGAGCAAGCAATTCCAAGAAAAAGGCAGTAAACAAAGAAGGTGAAAATTGTTACAAATTTGTTAATTTCTACTTTTTCTTCCTCCATGCTGCATTTGGTGCAATGGCTACTCACAACTCAAAGTTGGAATGACTTTAAGCCACCAGTGGAATGGCTTTGAGCACAGGAGAATGATGTGAAAAATATTTAAAGACCCTATTCTTTACAAACTCAAATGAAAGCTGAAAAGCTGATGATTCTTACAAAGTCCACAAAAAGAGAAATTTCTAGTGAATTAAAATATTTTTGATTTTTGAATACCAAAGTCACTTTTCAAATACAGACCAATCTTCTGCAATAAAATAGTGTTTTAAAAATATCATTACCTTCCTAAAGTTCTGTTCCAAAATGTTGAAATGAGACACTTGGATGTGTAAAAACACTTTCTCTAGTTTCCTGTTGGAAATTAATTACAGCAAAACAGATCTGAACTCGTGCTTGTTTCAAACAAAATGCACAGATGATATGCACAGATGTATGTATGGTTCTGGTGAATGATTCTGTTTAAACCTATGAGTAGATCTAATAAATACATCACTGAGCCTGGCATAGCTAATCTATAGCTTCAAAAGTAGCTGCATTTAATCATTATAGATAAATTAAATCTGAATAATGTAAACAGCCTATAGGTTACCTCTTCTCCTTCTTCAATATGATAATCCTTCCTTTCATTTGGCCCTCCAACAAACATCACATTTAATTGATAGCGATGCCTAGAAGAGAAAGTGACATTTTGAAGCTACTTCTGTTCATGATGTTATTTATTTCATTTATTATTTTTAATTCTTTTTAGGACAGTGAGTCAATGAAACAATGTTGAGTGGAAAGCAACAGCCAGTACAAGAACTCATAGACCTTGGATGCACCTCTCTGCTCTGGCACTGTCCTGTTGGGTGACCTGAGGCCAACTACCTCCCTCCTGGAGTTTCAATGCCTCCAGCTATGAAAAGGGGACAACAATAGCTGCCAGCTTGAAAAGAGCTTTGAATTGAAAAGATAAAGAATGTTACCTAAGAGACAGGAACTAGAATAGAGGTTTTTCAACCTGAGCTGATTATGTAAAGGTAAAACTCTTAAAAGTTAATAAAGGTAAAAACATACTTCCCCCCAACCCCCCGCCCCATTGGCAGAATTACCAGCAGTACTGATGGTAAGAATTGCCAGCTAATTTCTGTTCTGCTTATACTGGTTTTGCTAAACTGGAATAACATTACAATGGTTTCATTGTGGTTGTGGCTATTTCAGAAAAGGAGATTCCAGGTAATTTCTTAACTCTGCCCCTCTTAAGAGCCCCAGTCAGCATTCCTCTCAGCTATCACAAGGAATGGATATCACCTCAATTACCTATCAGTCCATTCACACTAATATAAAGGTAAGGTAGCAGGTTTTCCTTTGCTAAACAAGCCCCTCAAAATCAGGCCTGTTAGCTGTGAATCAAAATTTGTTTGTCTGCTGTTGGACAAGTGAACTGAGGTGTATTAACCTCTGCTTTGCAATGAAGAGGCTCTGGGCAGCAACAGGGAACCAGCAGGGCCACAATCCCCTGAAACACAGCGAACAATAACAACGTGTCCCTGTGTCAGCACCTTGTAAGGCTTAATTGAGAGAGGCTGTTCTGAGCTTCTGAGCGGTGGCACACGCATATTCAATCTGCTGGCGTTATCACTTTTTCTGTGAAGAATGTTTAAATGATAATGACCAACACAGTGGGGACTAGTAAAGCAGTTAACAAGTAACAGTGACAAATTAGTTGGTCAAATAAAACTAAAGAATTAGAATTGACTGTTTTCTCCATAGGAAGCTGTATATTTGACAGCACTGGGCTTCATATCTGTATCATAAGGAACTGAAATCCAAATTGTTTGTACCACACAGATTTAATATTCCCTTTCAACAGCACACTGAAATGCTTCTGCATTAATGAACACTTCTACTAAAGAAGAGCAGGATGACTGAAACAGCAGCAATACAAAAAATAATTAATGAAATAAATGAAAACTAACCCTGAAGAATAAAATAAGAGAAAGGCAATCTGTGTATCTTGTAGTCTGCTCTTAAGATGGGTTAGTTTTTTTTTTTTTATAAACATTCAGTTTTGTTATTAGTTCACTAAGTAAAAATGAAAATACTGCTAATTACTGCTTGATTTCTTAATTTGGCAAATTTATGATTAATTATCCCATAGATTTACCTGGGCTATGGGTTAATCATTTAATGATTAACAAATGTATACTGACACCATTAAAAGATTCCAGCTATGAAATATGAGCAGGAACTCAGTGTGCCCACCTTGTTAAATAAAGTTATCTGGTTGATATAGTTGCTTTAAATATTGTTATATTTAACAATTATTTATTGTTATGAAATATAACAAAGAAAGGTTTCAGTTAAGACTACTAAAATGCAGGTAGGAGTATTGTAAAGGTTTCAGGGATGTGAAAATTACTTGACTGTACTATTGTTAGAATAAGGACCTAATTAATGGAGTATTATGTTTTCCATACTCTAACATTTCTGTTCTCATTCCTATAAAGAAAATGGTACCAGCAGGTAACCCTTTAAAAACGTGGTAAGACTACAAAGAATCAGATGGTCCATGACCATACTTAGTAGTCCTTTTGAAAAGTAAGCATCATATTCTGAACTCAGAAGAGCTTTAGAAGTACCTGTGAAAATCAGCTGTGTCGAGGGGTTTGATTTTGCACTAATTGCTCATTGTTGAGGTTAAAAAGCATTTAAACTTACGAGATAGTGTCATTAAAGTACAATGTCAGAGCTGCAATTTAATTAGATGCATCATTTTCTTTACTTTGCTAAAACTCTAAATAGGGAGTAGTTCAGGAATTGAGGTTGTATGTTGCAATCCCAAATAGGTATTTAAAAATTGTGATCCTCTCAAATGTATGGAACACAATGTCATAAAAGCCTGAAAGCTGTAATAACTTTAGATACCAAAAGCCCTACTGATTTGCTGTAAGACCTAGTTTAAACTGCTAAGTCTTCTTCATTGAAACAAAGTAAGTTACTTAAATTTTGAGGTGGTTGCCTTCCATGAGGCAGTGGGGCAGTGAGAAGATTGCTTTACAGCACATGAAGGATCAAGCCTTTGAAAAAAAGTTGAAAATCTATTAGCTGCTTCTTGAAAAATCACCTAAAACCTTTTGGAAAATCCTGAAAGCATTTAGGTAGCACCAGATGCAGATGGTGGTAGACTCAGAACCCATGCAGTACATGGTTTTACTCTCCTTCTACACAGGCTAAAGCCATGTTGGAAAAATGGATTTTGTTTTAAACTGTGTAATTTTTATCACAAGAAATGTTTCTCGTTTCACTGTAACTTCTTAAAATGTTTATGGGCAAAGGTCTGTGATAGATGCCACATTTCAGATTTACAGAACTACTAGTAAGCAATACAGAACAGTGTAGTAAGCAGAAAGAAGATTCATTGTGCTGATAAGGAAAGAAACACGTGAATATTCCATATAAATAAAATACTAAAATGTTCCCATTATCATTGGTAGGCTTCAGAAATGAATATACATCATAAAACGCTTCCTAAAATCCATTTTGAAAATTAAAGAAATGGGAACACTTGCAGTGATTCAAGTTTCAGAATTTTTCAGTTCTATGCACAGCTGTAGAACTACACAGACATGGCAGTAATTATGCACTCTTTACCTTTTCTTTTTTCTTGTAACCATTGCTTTGAAAAGTAACCTTTGCCCCTGTGAATGGAAATTAATGTCACTGATACATTACTGCCCATTCAGCTTTTCATTAGAGATAGCACTTAAGGGAAGGGCAAGAGGCATTTTTTTTTAATGACTAAAATTGTAAAGGAAGTTTTTTTTTTTTAATTAAAGTTATGGAAAGAAAATGCTTTTTCATTTCTTTATAAAACCTGGATCTATGTCACTTCATAGAGAGAATACTTCCTAATGAAAGCTTTCTGCATACAGAGTTTTAGACAAAGTATATTCCCCTCAGCTTCACTGACAAAGAAATCCTCGTTAATATTTTGAGACACATTGGATAATTTACATTGGAATTTGTTAACAAGCTTTGACACAGAGCATATGCATGGTGCACATACAACTGCATAATGCCCACACTTTTTTTCCTTATACTGGCTGTCTCATTAAGAAAACGGTAAATAAATGGCTGTAAACCACCCCTTCAGGCTCCCTACCCTCCTGCCTTGACAGATCTGGGAATGCCCTGGAAATCTGATCCTCTGGTACCTCTGCCCTTCCTTTTTCCTTGTTTTCCAGCAATATAGCCTTCTAATTTTGATTGCTCCTGCAGCTTTGGCTCCTCTGTGATGTTGGAATGATTCTCAGCAGCTTTAGCTACTTCAGGTTGTAATTTGGTTTTGGATGTGATGCCATCTCCTCCAATTTCTAGGAGTTTGTTGTCACAGAGCCTGACACAAATTCTTTTAACTCAGTCTCCCTGCCTACAAGTGACTTTGAGTTGAGACAAGTATCTTTACCATGTATGCATTATTGCAGCTTCCTCATGTAGCTAGGAATATTTGTATATATAATAACTTGTTTAAAAAAAAAAATCTTCATTTACTTACATAAGCTTATTGCAAACAGGTGGCAAAAAGGCAGCTTTGTTTTCCTCTATCCATTTTCTTACATTCACAAGAAGCTCCATGGCCCACCAGCTATGAAACTTTTGCCCGAGATATCAGAATTTGCAGAGTGCTTTCTCTGTGAGCAGTCTGCCTGTGATTCCAGCCCCAGTGCTCAGGGGATTGGCTGCTAGGAGAGGTGTCTCCAGGCTTCAGTGTCAAAAGGGACAGGTCCATCAGCCAAAGGTTACTTCATAGGGAGCACTAATGCTCCAGCAGCTTGGCTAATAATTGACTAGTGTTTTTAAAATATATATTTTTACTGGAGACTGGGTTTTGTCTACAGGGGGTTTCTTAATTCTCTGTATTGCGTCAACTGGAGTGTGAACATTACAAAAATAGCCTTATAACACAGTCAGAAAAAGTCAGTGAGGCTGGGACATTCACTCCTTTGAAGTCTTATACAGAAACCTCCCTTCAACATTTTACAGCTGAATGTTTGTGGTATTTTACAGCTGAATTGTTGTGGTGTATTTATTTGAAAATACTGGGATCGTCTTTTGTCAAGTAGCCAAAACACAGATGTCTCCTGCATTTTTAAGACCAAGAGTAGCTGTCCATAAATGCTCATCTTAATCTGATCCACTCTGCCAATGTTATAGCAGGGCTTGCGGAGAGCTGACCCTGATTCTGTGATGCCCTTTGAGAAAGTGCATCAAATTGTCAGGCTGTCACGGTTTGACGCTGGCACAATGCCAGTGCCCCTATGAAAATCCATCCTCCCTGGTGTCTGCTGTGAGCTGTGACTAGGAATAGAGCAAAGCAGGCTCCAACTTAAGAATAAAGAAGAGAAAACTTTATTAACTTACAACTATATGTAAAAAGAAAGACACAGAAAGAATTAAAACCTTCCAAAAAGATTCCTCCTCCCCCCACCAAATTTCCAATACATCCATCCCTCAGATCACCAACTCTCATCCATCACCATCCTTCAGATAATCAATTCTCAGTTCATCAAGGAGTGAGGAGTCCCTCTTGTGCCATAGGCTTCCCCTGGAAACACAGTTGAGACCTCATGTGTTTCCTGTCACATGTGGCACCGTCTGGAGATCACTGCCACTGTGACCTCTTCCTTCCATGTCCAGTGCTCTCACCACTGAACATGGACCAGAGCTGCTTCTAGGGTTCTCCTTTTTAAGGGTACACAGTGTCTCACTTTTGGGACACCTGTCCCCCCCAGATTTCATCCCCTGGGGCCAAGGGGTCTCAAGAACAGAGATCTTCTCCTCCACTGAAGATCGAGGGCACCACCACCCTCCTCATCCGTCATCTCTGTTCACACACTCCTTCACATGACATCACTGCACTCTCTTGGCTCTGAGCCATTGCCTCCCCCTAAATGAAGGCTCTGTATCACAGGAAAAATGGTTCTGTCCACGGCTATACAAGAAAAGTCCAGCCAAAGGCCACTCCATCACCTCGTCCCACCTAAGAGTCTTCTCTACATCTCTCGTGCCCCATTTCCTCTTATCTCATTTCTATCTCTCTTCTCATTCAGCGGGAGCAGCATCCCTAAGGTTTCCATCATTTAAGAAAATCCGTAAGGTTTCCATTATCCATCAGGCTCTGCCTGTCCAGAACTCCCACGCTGCCCTGCTGGGCACCTTCTCACCCCACTCCCTCTTGCCGGCCGTGCTATCCAAATTCAAGGTGGCACAAGCACCAGCACCAGCTCTCTCTCTCTCTCTCCTGGAGGGGGAGTGGCTGCCCGATATCTCTTGGTGCTCCTCCACCCTTCCATCCTCAGGGCCCAGGCCTACCTCACCTGGCTGCACCAGAACCCAAGAGAGACTTTTCCTGGGAGTGCTCTGCTTTTAACCCCCTGTGTTCTCAGAGGCATATCCATGTCCTCAGCGGCCACACCAGGTGCCAATATTCAAATCTGAGCACCTATTGGTTTGACCACAGATCCCAAAAAACTCACTTCCTCTCAAACCAGGACACTGGCAAAAAAGAAACTGAGAAGAAACAGACTTTCCAGGTCTTTATTAGTTTCTATTCCCTCACAAGTTGCTGTTGAAGATGTACACAGTTGCTAGAGAACTGCTTGCTCTGTTCCCTGCCACCCCCAATTTTTTAAATAAATAAATCTATAAACAGACTCCAAACACAGGAGATGAGTGGGTAAACAAAAAAATCCCAAGACATTACAATATCTTAGCACTTTGCTCTTGACGTATCTCAGTCTTCCACTTTTATCTACGCTGTGCTTAGTGGATGTGTATGGATATGAGGTGATAAAATGATCTGGTTAAAAGCGAGTGGCACATTCTCCATGGCTTGCACTATGAGCAGCGCAGCTACAGGCCCAAAAACTCAGCATGATGAGCAGTACAAAACTGGGAGTTCTTTAACTCGTACTGTTGTAATCTTCCACCAGAAGAAAGAAACAGAGTGTGACTTTGAACTAATAGTGTGCTTTTATCAAGTATTTGTAAGAGTGACTCTGTTTTACCTTTGTCTCTATCACTCTTTGCAGTTTAGTTTAAACTCATTATGTAATTTATGGAACAGGAAAAAATCCGTTCATTTTGAGATTAAAAAATCCCCATGTGGATTACAGTTCCACTGTATTGATACAATTACAATGGGACTAGCCATAATTTCCTCTGAAATAAGCCCAAAGTAGTTATTATTTCATTCTACTGCAAAACACCACCACCACATCACTTATGTAGCACATGAAATTTCTAGCAGTTTCTGGCTGTGGTGAGACACGACCACACAGCAAACACATAAGGCCTGGTTTTTAACTTAGAGACAGGTACATTTTGGTACTTTTTGTTCTGCAGGCTGCTGGCGGTTCTGTTCTTAGCTGTGAAGGAAAGAGAGCTTTTATTTAAAATGCACTTTCACTTAAGGGATTATGACCCAGACTGGAAGGACTGGAGAAGTGCAGACACTAGTTAATGACCGTGGTTTTGTAAAGGTCTACCCCATCATTAGTATCTTGTATTGCAGAGCAGGACTCCATTTGTTGGACATGAAAGCCAAGAGAATCTCCAGAGTCACAGCAGGAAAAAAACCAGATCCTGGCATTGATTGAGCCAATCCCTGTTCATCATGGTATTAAAGTACCAGTTTTAACTGCAGAGCTCTTGTCCACAGCCACTGCTCTAATCCCTAGTCTCTGCTTTTCCCCACCAGGCAGAATACAAGGTACTATTACCTGCAGAGAAAACTTTCTCAGTTGCAGGCTCATAAATCCATTTTGTGGCTGTTATGAGGTACGAAAACCTGACAGTTAAACCTACTCAGGGAGGAAACAAAGTTCACTTAAAAAATTCACCATTAGTATAAGGCTGAGGCTATTTTCACAGGGTAGATTTTCTGAAACCTTCTGAAAATCAGTAGGTTTTGAAAAATGAAATTAATTGCCACTTCATGCATATAACAGTGAGGCTAAGAAATGCAGATAACTGCATGTCATGAAAGGCTATAAAACTATTTCTGTGGAGGGTATTGGACAGGCACAGAAAAGAACCAGTGTTACAGTCTCTGTGGCATCCGTGTAAATATGTCCATCTCACACACCTCAGGAACTGATTGGGGCCTAGATTTTACTTGCTAGTCTGTTTCACAATGCTCTTCACATCCATCAAAGCCTGTTCCAGCACCTGGAGTTTCTGTTCTTCTTTCCTTTTATGCAAAGGTAAGGACTTGATGGGTAACCTTTTGTTGCCAGAGAAGTGCAAGAGTACTGAAGCACAAAACTGCTACATGACAATAATTCATTTATTGCATTGAGGGTACAGGAAAAAAGGGTTACTGGAAAAAGTTGCATTTTGGACAACACTCTCATTTTCTACCTTCCTCAATCACCAAACCCATTGAAGATTTAAATTTACAAGCTTGTGTTCAGTGAGAAAAATATGTTAACAAAAAAATACAAGTTAAATATTTACACTGGGCTATATACTTTTTAAACTACATTCTCCATACTACCTTTTTTTTTTTTCCCCCACAGCAATCTTTGTGAGATATAGACTGTTTTGTTACCATAATGATGTTAAGGGTAATGAAGGCTGCTGCCATTTTCTGGTATGCCATAGGTATACCTAAATGATGAAAAATTTCTCTCCAGAAATGAACTGTCAGTTCTCTTTTCCAAGCCTGACACCTTCATCAAGGATCACATACAGCATTTGCAGGCTGCTTCACCTGTCAATGGTGATTACCACTGAAATGTATTTTAGGTAATGCCCACAGTAATAATATTAATAGCAGACAAACTTCCTCGGCAAGTGAGGAGCACATTCTCTCTGTTCAAAAAGAGTTGGGTCATTTACCATGGGGATCATGGGGGAAGAGAGGTAGTGGAGTCACACTTGGGTTTAAATTTCTGCTGATGATGATTATGTTTACCATCTTTTTGCCACATAAGGTAGGACAGATCTGACTGCAGAATAAATCCATGCTGGAGGTATACTTTAACAATGCACACGTGGTGTTGAACAATTGTTTTGAGAGTGCCAGGCACCCCTCGTGTCACACACAGCGGCGATACTGCAGATATCAACATTTAGTTCCCCGACAGTAACTGGTCACTTTTTGCTGCGGCCTGGTCCTGAGCACGACCGAGGGTGCATCATGGCCCCACGGCAGGCCATGAGCGAGAGCCTGAACTTCGCTGCCCCAGCGGCCCGAGCCTTTACCGAGGGTCGTCAGGAGGCTCGATCCCGCACGACTCGGGGCCGGGCTCCGTCGGTCTCGTCCCCGGAAAACGGAACTGAGGACGGCTCCGACCCGCGGCTGCCGGAGGGCGCTCAGGCCACGGCGCTGCCGCCCGTCACCGGCCACGGCCGCCCCGCCCCGCCCGGCGGCGGAGGGGGCCGGGCTCTGCCGGCACCGCCACGGCCACTGCCGCCCGCCCAGCGTGCAGGCCGGGCCGGGAGGGCTTTGTCCGGGCCCCGCCGCCGCTCGCGTCTCGCCTCTCTCCCTTGCTCGCGGGCGCCGCCTTCCCCGAGCGGTGCGGCGTCCTCCAGCGCCGTCATGCCTTCCCCGCGCCGCTAACGGGGTAGCGCGGCCCAGGCACGGAGCCGGGGTGGCCTTGGGCCGCCGCTGAGCGCGGGGTGCGGGCGGGAGTGCGGTGCGCTTCCCCCGCCGGCCCGGGCGAGTCCTTGATAAACGGTTCAGGACGGCTTGGTGTCAGGGCTCCAGTGGCGCAATCGGTTAGCGCGCGGTACTTATACAGCAGTACAAAGCCGAGCAATGCCGAGGTTGTGAGTTCGAGCCTCACCTGGAGCACACAGCTTTTTGGGAAGAAAAACGGGCTTTTTTTGGGCCGCGGAGGCGCTCCGGACGGAGAAGGACAAAAGCTCGGGGAAAACTTATGCGGCCCTGGCGGCAGCGTGGGCCTCTGGAGAGGGCACAGCGCGCCTGGGGAAGTGGCTCTGCGGGGCGCGCCGGGAGCGCCCGTGCCTCAGTGCCACCTGTGTGTGTCTGTGCCCACAGGGACGTGTCCCCGCTGAAGGGAACAGGATTCATGGCACCCTGTCGCTGCACAGAAACATATTCCTGCTCAGAGCTGCCTGTGAGTGAAAAATTGCAGGAAATAAAGTTTATTTTACACCATGTTGTTTCATACAGAGTGCAAACAAATGCTTGACTGGTGTCATTGCTGCAGCTCAATGGTGATAACATATCTCTGTTTTGTCTCCTTTGGTGGTGACAGTCTTTATAACTGCTCATTGCCTGGGTAGTGGCTAACGAATGCACACACTGTAGCAGGAAGGAAAGTATTTCAAATAATTTCTGATTTCACCACTCAAGAAAGGCAGCAGGGCCGTGGGAAAAGGGCAGCTCTGTAATGGAGGAGGCTACAGGACACTTCCTGGATGTTTAGGCAGGACGCCTCCTGGATGTTTAGGCCCAGATCTTGTGACCTCCCCTCTACATTAACATCTAGTCTGCTGCTTTCACAGTGCAATTTATACCAAAAAGTTCAAAGAGGCCCTCAAGATCATGTAGCCAGAGATAGCTTCTTCTATTGCCCATATCAGCCCTTTATCTGTACTGCAGGCATTAACTTCAAGAAGTGCCACTTTAAGGCTCTTAATTATCCTTTCTGTCTTTTAGTTACCACTTTGTCCCCTCTGAATTTTGCATTAACTTCATGGCTTTCAATGATGGAGTGGTAATCCCTGAAGCAGGTGCCATAGTGGTATAAGGAAGTGTAAATGAATAAGAGACATCTGTAATGTATCAAAAGATGAATAAAATTAATCTTTTGCTTGCAGTGAGTTTCATGCTTTCTTCTTTGTGCCAGGATATCCGTGTCTCAGTGCTGAGGTCTGTACAGAGGAGTATTTGGACAAGTATTGGGAATACTAAAAAATAAAAGTGCTGTTTTTATGTAACTGGGGAAAAAGAACCCAAGCCACAAATCATTAGAAAGGGTGAGGGACTCCATTCCTTGGACAGAGACCTCCTAAGAAACTGTGTGGGGACAGTTTCTACTTCCTTTCTCTCTTCCATGGTGGGTTTCCAGGGACAGACAGCAGCTCCTGCACCCTCCTGCCAAGGAGGAACTGCTAGTTTGACATTTGGGGTCTTGCTCTGGCCTGCTGGGTGAGTGATTATACAATTTTTGCCACATTCAGGGTGTGTGAAGCAGATGAGGTTCGTTGCCTGCACAGCTGTTTTGCAACCTGCCTCCATGGTGCTGCCAGAGAGCAGCCAGGACATGCAGTGGGACCATAAAGTGCTGTGACCTTCTCCATAAGATCTCCTTCATCCCCATAGTCTTTACCTCGGCTTTTACTGATTTTTAGCTTGATTCTGGAAAAAAAGTAAAAAAGAAACAATGTCTTTGTGAGGCGACTCTTGAGTTTCTGCCCCTCCTGATGGGTAGGCACCTGTGCCTGACACCTGAAGGGCAGCATGTTCCAAGATGAGCATTTCACACTGAAAATCATGCTAAATCAGGAAAATTTATGTGGATTGACTGGAAACCCCAGGAAAATGAGAATGTTGTTTATCTGATGGTTGTTTACAACATGAAGTGAATGGCTGCTAAAGCACGAGGCCTTCCATGGAGGCTGTGAGGTTGCTGGGCCCTGGTGCCTCTGGCTGTGGAGAGTCACTTCCCGCCCAGCCCATGGCAGTGCCGCAGTGGGGCTGGCCTGGCTGGAATGGTGCCGTGCTGGGGTGAGCTCAGTGATTCCACCTCAGTCCCTTCCCCAGGGGCTGCTGTGGGAGCAGGTGAGCTGTGTGTCCCTGGGAAGGGAAGGGGGTCAGACCTGGGCAGGTTTTCTCCAGGGCTGTGAGGAGCTTCTTGTGTGATGCTGAGCTGCGCTCCAGCACGGCCATAGCAGCTCTCGTGAGGGGAAATGAGGAGGGCCTTGGCCTGTTGCTTGCATTTGCAACTTTTTCCTCAAAATTAGGTACTTACAGGCTTACGAGAAGAAGGTAGTTTTTTATTACACTAACTTATTTTTTTATTAGACATTTTTGGCCTGATTTGTTGGGTAATGCTTTAATGCTACTTGGCAGCAGCATACATATAAAATAGTGTAGTAGTTACGTATATCAGTTCATGCGGGCATGAAGACACCTTCTCACCATTATGGGAGAGTTCCCAAAGTCTGTGTGTTGGCACTAGCTTATTTTCTAAATCTTAAGCGTAGCCCCATGATGTATTTGGAAAACACCTGTGTGTGAGGGATGCAAAGTGCCAGCTGCACTGTGATCTAGGGAGAGAAAATCCCACCTCTTCCCCAAACAGTAACAGGGTTCACCTGTGCCTCATTTTCTTTTTAAAAGCCAGGTGCCAGCACTTATGTTCCTTTTGTGAGCCACTGTTCATCACTGCCCTTGAGGTGGTAGCCAGGGGAGTCCTGGTTTTAGCCTGCTGTCACCTATCAAGGAGCTGTTGTGGGCTCTGGATGCTCCTGGAAGTGCATTCAGGAAGAAAGACTTCGCCATGGTGAGTCTTCCATGTTGCCTGGCTTATCTAGGGGCCTGCCTTTTAAACCTGTGTTTCTCTGTTTCATTGCCTGGTGTGGATGTCATGCCTGCAGGCCTGGATCTCCCAAACTCCTCTGGAATTCTTCTGGAATCCTTTTTAAAAAGGTCCCTCTTCTTAAAATTTGTCTTGCTCTTTATTTAATGTTGAATATGGACTATAAGTGCTCTACAGGCTTATTCTGGCTGCTCTGAGTTTCCACTGACTGCTTATAGGTGTAGGAAAGCTTGATGTGTGCTGCTTATTGATAAAAAGAGAATTTTTGAAGATGTATCTTGGAGGATTAATAATGAGCAGGTTAGGGAGCAGGGTTTGTATTTATCCCTGTATGATCTAGCTCAAACAGGGAGCCTCAGTGCAATGCCAGATGTAGGATTAAGAAAGAAAGGCTAATGCAGGGTAGACCTTCCTGATGTTTATTTCTAAAAACGAGAACTCTTGTCTCTGGCATGTTGATACAGTTGTGATTGTGAAGTTCTGAAGTGTTTGCTTAAGTTACTTTGAATATAAAAGTCTGGAATTTTCCATAATATTGAGGTTTGCATATTTTAACAAATACCTATAAAAGCCTATGGTAAGGACTTGGCCTACCTAATTGCTATGAAATCGAAGTAATGAATACTCGGAGTCTTTGCAAATAATAAAGAGCCAATATCTGCTCTTTATAGCTGTTCCCAATAGATGGCACTCTGGTCCCGCAGAGCGAAAAAGACGAACGCAAAACATTCCCAGACGTACTAAAAATAGAAACCACTTGCTGAATGCTCCGTTGTGCACTGCAGAGAACAATAGCCAGAATTTCAAAGGTTACTTAGAAAACAAAGTCCTCTGGAGGTATAGATGCGTTTTGGTTTTGTTTTGGGTTCCACCACCTCCTTTGTATATATGATCTTGAGGAGCTTTCTGAAATTAAAGTCTATTGATCTGTTGTGTTTGGAGTAGTAGAGGCGAATGGTATCATGTTTTTTTTAAGTCTCTGTGAATCCAGTCCTGTGTCAAAGTTCCAGTGTAGCAGGCCTGACTTAGATTCTCTTAATTTTTTTTTTTTTTTTTTTTTTTTTTTTTTTTTTTTTTTTTTTTTTTTTTTTGTGGCATTAGAGGTTTTCATGCAGGGCTGCCTGAAGTCCAGGTGGCTGCTTCCCACTGTGGAAAAGAGGCTGTGGAGGTGTATTTGGCTTAGCAGGGAGGAGAGAAATGAAGTGTAGATGCTTGCAAACTGTGTGGAAGAACTCTTAAACCAAATAGAAATACTCTGCTTTTGTGGAGAAAAGAAAAGGTAAAGGTGGTGAGAAAAGGAAAATAGAAACTTATGTGGAAGCCTCCTTGAGGAAGAGAAGGGCTGAGAGATTAGGGGAACAGTGGGGCTGGTGCAGGCTGATGGAAGGTGGAGGTGAGAAGAACTTGTAAGAGGAGTAGAACAGTAAGCTGACAAAGGGAAAGGCTTTATGCATTGCTTTCTGGAACTGGTGAAGGGGATACTACAAGGAGGGAACGAAAAGAGAAAGGGTATGGGCACAAAGAAAGAGAAAATGGAGGAGTCAGATAGAAGAATATAGGTAAGGAAGTTCTTCAAAAGAATTTTTAAAAATCCTCCTGTCTGGCTATAGCTGCATGAGTGTGCTGCCTAGGGCAGTGGAAAACAAGTGAGTAAGTGTTAGCTAGGCAAGCCAAGCTAAGATGGAGTTGCTGTAGAAAACAAATAGGCCTGTCCATTTTGCTTGAGCAAACAGAGAGCTCAAGAGGCAGGTTTTTCTTCTGTGTGTTTTGAGTGGTTACTTTAGTGTGGCAATATAAGAGACCCCTTGGTCTCTAGGGCTTGAAGCTGGTGTTGGGAGGGTTAGAGAGCTCAGCTTTCTGGTTTGGAAAAGGAAGGAAATGGACAATCAGTCCTGGATTTTGTGCCCATTTAATTTTCTTGCTTGTGCTGAGTTTGCTGTGTTAGGCTCTGCTTTTAAGGTGGAAAAAGACTCTTGGTTTCTTCAAATAGTTTTGGTGCAGCCTAAATATTTGAAAACTTGGAGAAGTCTCAAAATACAGCAAAACAAACTAAACCAAACCCAGAAGAAGATCAAGCTGGGGAAGTGGCTGAAATGGAAGGGGGTAGTCAGAGTCTGTAATTATGAATTTTGGGGAAGGGATGCTCCCTTGAGGTAGGCATTTGAGCATGTACAGACTGCTTTAGTTCAGAGATCTTCGTACATGGGGTAGCAGATTTATGACACCGTGAAGAAATACTTCTGGAAATTTAACTATATATATAATAAAAAACACATAGGAAGATTATGGAAGAAGATAAAGTAATAATTTTAAAATCTATCTTTTGAAAATATGTTGGAAAATTCTTAAGAGGCAATTGTGTTGGAAGTCATGTGGCTGCATGGTGTAACTTAGATGGTTTACCAGTTTTGTGAAGAGAAGCTGTCAGTCAATAAACACAAGCATTCAAAACCAGTTGCAAGGCCTCAGTGACAGTTGACTTCACTGCTTGCATTAATTTTCCATTTATCCTACCCACTGAAATGGGGATGAGAATCCATTAACTATACATCCTAATTTTAGGCACCATTTATATGCTGTGTAAAGAAGGATGTACATCTGTCTTTAAGGAAAGACACCTCACACTTGTGCCAGCACACTTGAAAGCCATTTAATATTGAAAAGCTTTTAACAGTGCAAGTTTATGTAGTATATGTAGTATGTAGCTTTGTCAGGGAGGTGCCTCACTTTTTTTTTTTTTTTTTTTAACATTGTTGTGTCACTTGGAAGTGAAAATATATCTGGCTTAGGGCAATTTTGTAGGAAAATGCTCAGGAATTATAGGAATTTTGTAGGAAAATTATGCTGGATTTGGAGGTGCTTTTTGAGGGTCTCTGTAT
Organism: Ammospiza caudacuta; assembly: GCF_027887145.1. Lineage (NCBI taxonomy): Eukaryota > Metazoa > Chordata > Aves > Passeriformes > Passerellidae > Ammospiza > Ammospiza caudacuta. The sequence continues at coordinate 28,306,286 of NC_080595.1, forward strand.
TAACTGCCTGGATCCAGGTTTGGGAAGGTAACCTCTTTCATGTTCTGGGCCACTCTGCCTCATCTTCTTCCTCTCAGGGGGATTCAACCTTTAAAGAAAGCTAAAGGGTTGCCTTGAAGTTGGCACTGGTTTAGGGAAGGTGAGAACATCCCTTCAGATGCTTCCCTCCCCACCTGCATTTCCCCATACTCCCAATTGCTCCTGAGGGGTTCAACTCATTTCCCACTTTGCTCAAGTGCTCTAAGGGGTTTCCATTGCGACAGGAGGTCCACCCCTGTTGCTTTGCCTCAGCACAGCTGTGACTGTGCTCCTGTCAATCCCTGGGCAGTGGCAGGAAGCGCTGTGCTTCCTGGGGTAGCTCAGGTGGCTCTGGGTGGTTGCAGCTTGGGCCAGCTCAGTGCCCAAAGCCCTCTGTGGCCCTGACACCTCAGTAGTGCTTGTTCCTCCCTGAGACTTGCAGGTCAGTTAAGGTTGGTGGCTGGGTCCTGTTGAGGTCAGTGCCAGTAAAAAATGCTTACATTGAGACCTGTTGAGATTTGTAGGAGCTTGCATCTGTATCATGTGCAAGCTTTGGAAGTTTGACTCCTAATATTGAACTGTGTGCAAGGCCTAAAGTAGCCTCCATATGTTTAAAATACTTCTGTGACAGATCTGATTGTGTCTGTCATTCTGACTGAGCTGTCCCACACTTTCAGTGTAAGCAAACAAAAAAATACTGCTTTTTATTATGATAAAGGAAATGCTGGGTTATGCAACTATTTCTCAATTTCTTAATATGTAGTATCTTTGAAAATCCTTTTTTTTTTTTCTGGAATTGGAGACTTTTGCTTCATTGTGTGTACTAGGAGGGCTATTGTGTATCTTAGTGTTTGAAGGCAAATTTCTTTAATAGAAAAATAGGGCAATTGTCTGTATGTTCTAATAACTGTAGTCCTTTGACAGAATTCTTGTAACACTTGGACTAATTTTTTGAGCTGTTTAGCGATGCCTGCCTGATGCTGGTGTTTGCCTGATTCTAAGCATCTGGGTGTTGTAAAAGATATCTAGCAAACAGACCTCTTATTGCAAACGTCATGTATTTGAAGTGCTCCTAGAGGAATAACCTCTGTCATGTGAATAATTCCATAAGTAGAAGCCAACCTGTCAATGAATCAAGACTAAAGTGACTGGTTTTTAAATGTATTAATGTTTGGTACGAGTGGGTGCATTTTCACTGAGTTCTGTGAATTTGCTTCATGTTCCATAAGAGGATAAAGTTTGGCCCAAAGTAATGGGAAGCTTATGTCTGGCTGCAAGGAAACCAGGAAATTTATGGGGCTTTAAAGTATGACCCACTGCAATATTCAGTATGTGTGATTTTTGGCATGATTCAGCAGTAAATACTAGTTGAAAACAGAAGCACAAATTATAGGGTAAATAATTCAGACCAAAAAGAGGCTTGCTTATGCATACATGGTAAAGGAAATGGAACTACAACCGCAAAATACAATTGCTGGGAAGAACACCAGCAGTTTGGAACGGTCACTGTTGAAACTGTGGAAATGATCTTCCTGGATGGCACCTGAATTGAGAGGGGCATAATGATCTCCTTTGTATGCATTTGTGTAAACTGCCCAGCAAATCGTGTGAGGCTGCTGCGTTTGGCAGTCCTCGTTTTGGAGAGGACTTTCTGTTCCATGCCTGCTGGGTGGGAGGATGTAATGGGCACAATGCTCCTTCGCTCCTTCATCTAATAAATGTCCGTGACTTGACTTTTAAAAGCTTTTTTCTGGCCTTTTTTTTTTTTTTTCTTTCTTTGTCATTGGTAGAGGCATCATGCCCTGGAAGAAGAAAACTGTGTTAAATTGTTTTTCTGAGCTTTCCCTTTGCGTTTCAGTTATTGTTTAAATAGCTTTGGCTGCTGATATAAAGCAGTGCTTGGTTCTGACTCTAAACATAGAGAGCCACCCAAGCAAAATTCCTATGTGCCATTTGATAACACTTTTACCTTCTGGTAAAAAAATAACCAAGAGTAGCCAAAGTGGTCTTAACAGATGTGTTTGGCTGACACTGTGGCAGTGATTGGCTTCTATTTGCTTCATTTGGAATGAGGAGTAGCAGGTTCCTGTCACAAGTGAGATGAAAATGAAAGCAAATAGCGGAATGAACCATTAGCACAGTGAATTCCTTGCTTAGACATTTTTAATTGCTTTTAGAGCATAGGTTGCCTTGCTTTGTTGTATACCAGGCTTTTCAGAACTGGGACGGGGTATTACTGTTGTGAGACCTGTAGAGACAGGAGCTAAAGAAAACAGCCAGCAGCACTCGTGAGACGTGACCCATGGTGAGCTGTTGTTGCTTCAAGATCGCTCCCTTGTGTAGTGTTATAACTGGGAAACTACAGTTCCTTGATGTCTCCAGTGAATGCTGGTTTGAAACACGCATTGGACTGTATCTAACTTTTATATGGAATATTCCTACTAATTAAGTTGTTTGTTCTCTCAGGAAGCTCATCCATGGGATAATGGGGTGAAAATTCCTGTAACTTACTCCATTAAATGACTGCTGGAGAATATCAGAAATTGGGGTTTAAGGGTCAGTTCAGAAAGTAACTTAGACAGCAGTTTCCAATAACAATTGTGGCTTGGATACAGTTGAAATAATAACAACACAGCTAAATTCAATTGTACTTGCATTGGCTAAGTAATAATCTCAGAGAAGATGTGAACAATAGGCATTGGAGACTAACAAGTCATATCCTGAAAGAAATTATAACTGATACAGACAAAGTGGGGAAAAAACTGGTAGTGATTACTAACTATGAAAATGCTGGTCTTAGCTGTCTCACTCAATAAATAATCCTGCAGGGGTATTAGCAGCATTAGTAGTAGCAGCATTTGGCCATCTGGCTTGGCTGCTGTGGGAGGTTTAAAAAAATAAAATACCACTGTTAGTGGAATTGCATCCATTGAAATCATAGGAGAACTTGGCTCTGCCTTTTCACATTCCCATTCATTGTGTGCTGTTCATCCTGTGCTTGGGTCTCATGTGATCATTTGGTTCTGCAGATATTTTCTTGCTGTTCATGGACCACACTGATGGTCTCTGAAGTCCTAGCTGGTGGTCAGTTCAAGTTACCAGTCTGACTGTGCTGGTGGTTTGTAGGAAACCTTGAGGTGACTTCAGACCTGTAGACCTTTGTCCTGTAGTATTGGTAGCTGCGGCTTCAAGCTTGTGTTGCCCATTTTTCTGTGCACAAAAAAAAAAAAAAAAAAAAGCGCTGTATCTGCCTCTTGCATAATCAAATCTACTGACTTTACTGTTCCTTGGCTTGGAATTGTAAACATGAGCATTGATGTGGCAAAAATTCTTCTTGCTCATTCTTTGCTGAGTGGGTATTTATGAGCTACTCTGACTAAATGAGTCTTTGCTGTAGCTCAGTGTCCCTGTGACTGTTTCCCACGCATGCTGTTTGTGTCTTGGTTTACTGATAAGCTCTTCTCATCGTGTGTCTGTGTTAAACAATGTAAACATTCACAAGTTATCAACTGAAGTGTAAAATGCCAGCTTACTACATCTCATCTTTTCTAGTGACATTTTTTTCTAAAATTTCACTTTCTTCATCTTGTAAGAAAGTGAAGCTAAGGATGAATGTTTACAAGCCTGAGCAAAGGCTTTTTTGCATCTTCTTAGTGCTACTGCTAGAACTAGAATGGTCCTGAAGTATGTGGTTGAAAGTATTCCTTGGTGTGTGATTTGTTCCATAATCAAACTGACAGACATCAGTGGAGCACTTACAAGTTTATGCTTGGAATTAAGTCCAGTGAAATGCTTCTGGAATCTTGGGGTAATTTCCTTTTATCAATGTAAGTGATGCAGTATGAATCCATTATAATTACTGCACCAAATTAGATGGTATGATCAAGGCTTGAATTTTTCCAGTGGATGTTTTGAAGAAATGAGGGATGGTAACAAAGAGGAAGGCTGGGCAGCATTCATCATTTGATGAATTTGCTTGTCCTCCTGTACACAGAAGAGACCTGTTTCTGCTCTTCATATTCCCCATTAGGTTGGTTCCAATCTGTTCTAAGTGATTTTTCAGCTACTATTGTCATTGACTAGTGATATGTTATAATTCTGCTCTTCCTTCAATGCGAGGCATGGGCAAATCAGGCTTGTACTGTTAAGCATCTGTATCTGGTAGAGCCATGGGTGACTGAACTCTGTGCAGTGGCTCACACACTTGATTTGTTTACACTGAGAGAAATTGAGATCTGTGTCCACTCAGCTAAGCAGAGTTATTTGAGATTTATACTGGTGAAACGGAAACAAAAATATCTGGCATGCACTTAAAAGAGTTCATCCTGGTGCAACACTTGGTCTCATTTGTTTGAGAAGTGCTAATCAAACAGCAGAGCACAGGGCATGAATGTCAGACTGCTTCAGGGTAGTGGTTGTGCATGACAGCCTGGGCCATGGGAGAGCTCTGCGCACCTACCTAAATTTAGTTACCATGGTTAATACAGGTCACAGTGAAAATGACGTTATGGTACTTTTGCACCAGTTCTTCTGAGGTTTTTTTTTCTCTTTAGTGACTTTTGCTATACGGAAAACTTTGGTGTGACCCACAGCTGAAAAGTGTTGTCTCATCAAATGAGATGAATTTGTGAAGTTTCGGCAAGGCCATATCCATCACTTGGAGAGGACAGATTTTTTATTCTGTGAATAGATATGGAGAAATAAAAAACCAAGGAAAAACTATGGACTTGGAGTTTCCTAAAAGTCAGCCACCTCTCAGTGCAGTCCTGGAACACCCGCCCAATCTGCTGGAGGGAAAGGTGTCCAGCCTGATGTGTAAATTTGCCTTGGGGGTAGCCAGGAGAAGCTGCAAGCTTGGATGTCCAAATTTTTTGGATGTCTAGATCTGTTCCAGATTTGTCACTAGGCTTGAAACATTACTTTCGGGGTCTGCTGTTGATGGAGAACCTTCTGCAAGGCTGTGGTGCAGCTCTGTGGGCAACAAATGGAAACAGCAATTATTACCAAGAGTTGGGTGGCCTTCCCATTCGAGGGAAATACAGATTCTGTACTTGAATACAGTTGACCTTGTATCTGTAGGCACAAATCCAAAAATATTGGTTACTCATCCTCAAATTTCTCAGATTAAACACGTCTGAGTAGCTGCTCTGAGCGCTCAGAAGCATGCAACTCAATTAGACCGCAATTAGACAGGAAACTTCCAGCAGATGGCAGCATTGCACTCTGTAAATGAATTTTTTGTCGGTGGTTTTGCAACTTCTGACTCCTTGGGCTGGTTGGAGATTGCTGGCTAAGTGGCAATCCAAACCACTTCTAAAATGTTTTGAAATACAGGTTTTAGTAGATTATGATAATTGGGTATTGTTTCAGACTCGTGAGTTTCGTGTGGAAAATACTTCTGTGCTGGTAAGAAAATGTACTAAAAACCAGTGTGAGTACACCTAAGTCTTGTCTGTTAACTCTAAATAACTGCTTTGATACAGAGGGAGGCTGTTTGATAAAACTCGACTTCTTTGTAAAAATACTAGCAAGTCCCTTAAAGATGTTAAGAGTTCAAAGTGGAACCATGAGTGGGGAGCTTGTAAATGACTTCCTGCATACAATCCTTAAAACTACATCATGCTCCCATTCTTCTTTTAGAAAAAAAAAAACTGACTTTCCTAATGCTTTTTGTATGATACCTTTTAAACCCCGTGCAGCCTGATACCATAGTTCATACCTAGGCAGACATACAAGTGAACATACCCTCATTAGAAGTTATCAACTCTGTGTTCAAAGGTTCAGATGCAATAGTTAATTTCTGTTTGTAATTACTCAGTTAATAATATTACTTTGTATACAAAGCAGATGTTTGATTGGATGTTCAGTCTGGTTGATTAGATTCATTCTTCCCACATCTCTCACCTTCACTGTTGATTCATCAGAGTTCCAGGGAAACTGTGGAGGAAATGAAAATTGTTCCTGCTATGGAAAAAAAAAGGGCTGTGTACAGAGGCCTCTTCAGAAACCACCCTTCTACTTCCAGATAGTTATCTCTCTGTGATGTACTACTCTATACATAATCCTAAAATGTGTAAGAGATTTTTTGTGTGTGTGTATTCTCTTAGGGAGGATATAATGCTATTCTTAGGTTTGGCACAAGATGCAGTTTGACTGATGCACTGCAACCAGCCAGTACTGGTGTAAATGGCATCACACAAACACAAAGCAATAATAAATAGAAACTAGGTCAGCCATTGCAGCCCTTCAAAACGTGATAAAAAAGCATTCTTCTCTTGCCTTCCAAACTTGCAGTTTGTTGAGTGGAAACAAGTATATTGATATGAATGAAATTAATGGTCTCCTTAGGAAGCGTTATGTACCTACTTCAGAGTTTGGCTCCAGAGTAAATGAAGGAACCTTCAGACTTTCTCCTTTCTTTTTTTCCCCTATAGAACAAAACAATACTATAGGTAAGCAAAAGCTCAGACTTATTCATTTGGGTTAAAATGGGAATTTTGACTAATTTTTTTTTTTTTTTTTTTTTTTTTTTTTTAGTCAAAGTAGAAATATTGCAGGTACCGGAATAGTTTGCCAAGATGAATGGTTTCTCTGCTTTGGTGCTGTCTGGATGTGACTAGCTTAGTATTCTGGAAGAAATTAAGTAGATGCAAATCTCACATTCATGGGAGAATTTCAGGGACATCAGCATCATGGAACTGATGTTTTGGAGTTAGAGGGTCCTCATTCCAGTCAAATCCTCAAAAGATGATCTGGTGGTCAGGATCAGCCTAATGCACACTTGCTTTTCCCCTCAAGAAGCATGGAGATGTTAGTGGACACAGCTTGTTTGTTTTGGAATAGGAATGTGTGGCAATGAACTTTTTCATCAAGCTGGATTCCCATTGCAACTTGAGCAGAGTAATAAGACTTGGAACTAGTTTCCTGTCTTCATTATTGGTTAAACAGAGTTCGCATAAGCCTGTTTGAAACAAAAAGCAAATCAAACAAAAAGTTGGTTAATATTGCAGAAGGAAGTCCTTTGAAAATATTAGTAAATGTAATATTTTATCCTTAAGGGCACGCTGAGAGACTGGGACTCACTGCCATCTGTGCATATATTGTGAAAGGATATCACTGGGTGTCTTTCATCTTGGTCACATTTTAAAGCTGTGGTGTGAAGATTTGGAATACTTTGAGTCATGCATTACTTACTGATCCCTACAGTTAAAGACATAGGTTTGTTGTGTTCTCATGTAAGGGAGAAATGTGTTCTTCACGAAAAGCAGCCAGGATTGTATCTCTGGTGTAGTAACACCCCCCTCCCCCAGAAGAGGGAAGGAAGAGAATCTCTCCATGGCCCTTCCAAAGGTCTAAGCCAAATAATTGTCAGGAGATTTTTTGGTCTTGGAATGAAATCAGACCATCCATATCCCTTGTCTCTTTGGGTTTTAGGTTTGTGAGATAAGTCACTCTTTCTAAGGCAGCCTTCACAGGTCACTTCATTGTGTTGCATATTTTTTTTTTTTTTATGAGACACAAGGCTTTTAAAAAAAAACAAAAGGCAACAAAAAACCAAACAAAATGGGGAGCCCATCTAGCCACAGAAGTGAGGTCTCACTTTGACATATTTGTCCTTCCAGCTACGTGTACTGTCTGGCTTTGAGCAGTTCTGGGGAAGGCAGCTACTTTGAGTGGCTTCTGCTCCTGCACTTTTATCTGTGAGAATGTCTTCCACTCTGTGTTGCTCTGGTCTTTCAGACCTTTTATATCAGGAAGAGTTGCACCACAACTAAAGTAGCTTTAATGGTACATCATTTTTGGGTGTCACTTCAGTAATGCTATAGAGCATAGCCTGAATTTGAGATAAAACCTTTTAGATTAAAATAGTCCTCTTCATTTGTGATATGTTCTCATCTGTTTTTTCAGTACTGACTGACCATGTTTTTTTATTTTAAAAGAACACTGGATTTCTGACTCTGGTCTTAAAGAATACATTATAAACAGCTTAAATGATCTTGTTTATCTTTGAGATGCGGAGCAGCACTTTGTAAATGGACAGAATGTGTGGATATATTGAAGTTAATGTGGCTGATGTAATAATCAGGGCTTGCTCCAGGTGATTTAGAGGTTGCTTACCATACCATGGCAAAAGTTCTGGGTGTCTAACTGAATGTGGAACACGACATCTGTGTGGAACACTCAGCATTCAGTGGTTATATACTGTTAGTGTGACAGGAGATGCCATCAGTTATTCCCTTAATACTCCTAATGAATTAATTTGTGGTTTTGATGGGCTTTAGCTTGCAGATTTTAGGTAAAGAATTTGATCTTTGTTTGCCAAATACTTTATTTCTTAGTTGGTTATGTCATTCTTGTCTACATTTCCCGAATACAAAGTAAGCATTGCTCACTTACATGTTCAAGAAAACAGTGTAAAAGATGTTTTTTCATGTGCTACAGCTACCTGACAGTTATTTGCATGTTGTGTACATTTTAGAAGCAAGCTATTAAATAGCAAAGTAAACCATTCAGATAGACTTCTTCAGGCTCTGCTTGCTTTTATAGTACAAATAATTTAGGAATTGTTTGTGGTTTTTTTTAAAAGGATTAACATCTTTAAGAACGTGCTTTCCAAAGAATTGCTTCTGTTTTCAAAGTGGGACAAAGTCAAACGGCAGACAGGCTTGCAAAGCATCTCAGTTCTGCTGTACTTTGGAACTTGCCTAAAGAAATTATTTCCTAACCTGTACAGCCAACATTTCTTCAAAATAAGACTTTTAATAGCCTGCTAGGAAAACTCTGCAGTGTTTGAAAAAAGGGGAGAGCTTTATATCTGCTAAAACAGAGAACTGGACTGGTAACTGTAAATATGGTTAATATGTTGAAATTGGACAAATAGCTTCACAAAACTCTATATGTCTTTTATCTTTCCAGAAGAAGTAAATTATGGCATTCTGGGATTTTTTTTTCTGTTGTGTATTTGGTTGCTGGTTTTGGCTGGGGTAGAGTTAATTTTCCCCATAGTGGCTAGTATAGGGCTGTGCCATGTTTTGGAAAAAAATTACTGATTTGATTAATTTAACAAAAAAAAAGTTTTGGAAAAACAAAAGTTTTTTTTTTTTTTAAAAATGTGTTTAATGCCATGAGGAGGAAAGACAAGGTTTGTGGGCAGAGGTTATGAGGTTATGCCTCACTAGTTGGGTTGGTGGAGCTGGTAAGAGCAGCCAGGCTTTGAGGTGCACAGCACTGAGTGCCTGGGGGTGTGTGGGAAGTGTTGGGCTGCTGAGCTAAAGGGGAAGGTCATCCCTGTGAGAGGGGCTGTCTCCTGCCTCTGGAGCAGAAATTACCCTTGAGACACAGGGTGCTGCTCAAGGGAGCTCTTCTGCTGTGGGAAGGTGTTCCAACACATGGAAAGGTGTGCAGCTTCTGGTTGTGGCTGGAGGGAAAGGCTGGAAAACTGGGGGGACACTGCTGCACCTTTTTTGAGTGGGTGGTGTAGTATCCAGTCCAGCTGAGACTTTCAATTTTCAGGATTGCTGCTTAGTGGAACAACATGAAGTTGTGATGCAATATATTATATGAATCAGTATTATTTATATATTACAGAATGAAGAAATCTAGAGGTTTTTTAAAAAAAGTTGTATTCCACTCAGGTTTGAGGGAATCAAAGAAGTTACTTATCCTGTTTTGTCAGCAGCAGGAAAACTCTATTCATCACTGATGGAAGGGTCTGGATGGACTCTGGCTCTGTGTACAGGAATGATTTCTTTTTCACCCTCAATGAGAGATGAAGTATAGGAGTGTTTAATTTTTCAAATAGGGCAAATTATGACCACATGGAGAGGATCAACCTTCAAGTGTTAACTTTCAGCTAAAGCTGTAGGTCAAGGTTTTTTCTGTGGTCTTTCTTATCTGCAGAGATTTTCTGTTTGTTGGCTGTTCTAGCTCTCTGCTGTAATCTCCCACAAATATTTCACAGATTTAGCTTTTAGCATCCCTTCAAAATAAAGCCATAATATTCCCTTCTTGCTCATGGGGAGGGGACAAAAAGCAAAGCGATCTTTGTTTCTCTGGAGTCAGATATTCAGAGTATTAAATTCCTCTTGATAAGAACAGAGCAAGAATAAAACACAGTATTTGCTTTAATGTTTTTTTTTTTTCTTATTACAATTCAAAAATCTTTCAGTTTAGTTATGCTGCAGCCTGGAATTGTATGTATATGTTGCAGTGGGCATAAAAATAACAAAAGTAATACTTATTATTCTACAAACATAGGTTTTAAAGTTGTTCTTGGACAACTGCTTGCATCTTCTGGAAGATCCTGGCTACCAACAGGAAAGCATCTTTATGGCAAAGACTCAGCTTCTAAATGAGAAAATGGAGCACTGTTATCTCAGTTGTGTAGTATGAAAGCAGGAAGTGTGTATTTAAAGTTAATTGCTCTGGAATTTGTTTAGGCCTGTGCTTTTCAGTGATGTTTTTAGACTATTTGTTTTAAAATCTTAATAAAGCTCCATGTCTCATATCTAAATTCAGGCAATCTGAAACTCATTTCATTAGGGCTCTGTAGAAATATGAGGCAATGCCTGCACTGTTATCCTTGTGGGATGTGGGAAATCAAAAGTTTGTTTTAACAGTGAAATTATAAATTGGGATAGTGAATTTGTAATATTAGGTAATACTGTGTGGCTGACTTTTCTATTTCTTCTTCCCTCCATTCTGGAGTTGCATCAGAGTAAATAATAGTATATAGAACCTTTTTATTACTGTACTACTTTCAACCCTCATTACAATTCAAAACTGTATTCCTTTTGCATTGATACTTTAAGCAGTGGCCATCTGATTCTGGGGTGGGACCAATTTTACCCTTCCTTTCAATTGGAAATAACAAAACCCCTCCATAAACCTGAAGAAATATTTTCCCTGACAAACAGAAGAGCATTATGCCACCCCCATGCCTGTCTTGGTGTTTAACTCTGTAATTCAGAAAGGGACTGAGGAGAAGTGCTACTGTGGAAATATATGCAGATCCAAAGGCCCAACTAATCTTCTGGCTGCACACATCTCCAGAGCCAAGGGTTTCTCAGAAATAAGAGGAGAAACTGTCTTCTGTTTATTAGACCTGGCAGATTGAGCTGACCTTCAGAGAAGCCGTGGATTTGTTCTGTTCTGTATTTCACTCCTCTCCCTGCAGTTAGAAATCAAAGTGGACACAACGATTGCTGTGTAATTCCTGCATTTGAAGGGGATCATATATGGGGCTTAGCCTACTTCTTCACTTTCCCATATGGCTTCAGGAAGATGAAATTAGGTCTTCACATTTGACTGGTATTATTGTTACTCTTTTCTCCCCTCAACAGAATTAAAGCCATGTCCCAAGATTTAGTCATTCTCTTGTTTACAGTTGGTATTTTTCCCGTCCTCTAGTAGAGAAAATAAAACAGCAGTGAGTCCTTTCTATACTGTCAGTACAGCTAGTGGATGTGTTAAACCATGTGCTCTGCTACCAGGTGCATGCTGGTCTTAAGCCATGCACTTTGTGTGCTTACTTGGGTTTTGTTTCCTTTGTCATCCAGTTCAGGTATAGTGATACATAGTTTGAAAATTCAGAAAGATTCTCAAATTCTGTCATACTGTTTAAATCTAGTCTAAATCAGTGGGGGTGCAATGTATATTTAAATCCATGTAGATTTTTGTGTGCGTGTGCATGAGTCATCTTAGCAAATAGCAGAATCCAACTGAAAAGTGGAACCTGCCATTATGTGGGTTAATTATTCTCAGTAATCCATAATAAGGCTTTGGTAAATCTGATAGTTTCTCATATATATTTTGGGCAGTGGTTTTAATTGAAAGACTTACTGCTCTGCAATATTTAGTTTTATGTTGTGATTTCATCAATGTAAAAAGCTCTTAAATAGCTAATAAATAATGATTTGAGGTAATGATCCATCCAAAACATTAGAAGAGAAATTCTCTGAGAACTGATAACCGTTTATTTGACACTCTCTTGTACACACTAGAAGATAATCTTTCAAAGGTCAGTTATTCCCTGGCAGAGGAGTTTGTAAGGTATTAAAATAGGCTAACATAAGCCAGAGTTGGCAGTGATTTAGACTTGTGGTAGGTAATATTTATGAGAATTCACAAATGTCTAAGCAACCCTGCCAACTTATTACTTATCCTTTCAGTCTTTAGAAAATTAAAGTTGTTTCTTCAATATGCTGGCATTTATGGTAAATACTGAAGTGTTCATTTCTGTTTATTTTTACAGAAAGCAACTTCTCTGGCTTCTATGAGAGAGTGATCATGATGGGATTTAGAATTGTTTTCTTTCCCCAGTCCTCCAGTTACAATTACAGGATGTCCTGGTTTTCAGTCTTTTGGTCCTCCCCCCCTTCCCCTTCCCTCATATGACTCCAAGCAAAACTTATTTTTGCACTTCTGTTTCATGGTAATACCAATGCTGTGCTGTCTTTCTGGCTAGTATCTTTTCAGTAATGAGCCTAGTGATGTCTAAACTCAAATTCATGGAAAATTCTGCTGGAAAGCCTGAGAAAGGTCAAGCTTCTGGTTTCTGCATCCATTGGAGGTATTCTGTGGAAAGCTCGGCAGAGCATCTGAGCAACTGCTTTACTGAGAAGAAATAAAGGCAGTAGGATGTTGGCCTTGCTAATAACAGTGTTTTCTTTATTTCCCTAAGCTATTAATTTGGATTTTATAAATGCTGCAATTTAATGGTTCTGTGTTGAAGGCCTAAGGGTTGGCAAGAATTTCCACACACTGGCTTTGTGCCTCAGTCCCCAGTCCTCCTACAAAACTGTTTTCCTTGTGTTTTCTGTTTCAACAGCAAAGTGTAACACACTGATGCTGTGCTGGTGGCTTAGAGACCTGCCTGGCAGATCTCCTTGAGAGAGACCCAGCAGCAGGGCTGAATGTCTCTGGTGACTTTCTCAGCACCAGATACAGATCTCTGTGGAGAGCCTGGTTCAAGCATGGCTTAAAGAAAGAGGCAATGAAGGTAGACAGCTGATGGGAAAGTAAAAGGCAGCTGTAGAGCAGCAGTTCCCAGGCTTGATTTTGTAAATAACTAGGTTCTCAGACAGTCTTCTCATAACAGTCCTTGGCTGCTCTGGGAACAGATATGAAGGTTTTGAGAACTTTTCATATCACAGTGAGAACACTAATTTTGGTTTCAATAAACAACTACGGGTATTGTAAACAAAAGGAGGGGTTAGAGTTTTCTCTGTAGCCTATCGTGAGCTCGGATTTTGCAATATGCATGAAGTTAATTAACACTGTTATAAAAAGTGACTGATTTGATTAATAAATCGGAGTCGATGCTGATCAACAACAAGATGGGTCATCTCCCTTTGCTTTCAACAGATCTCTGGCTGCACATGCTACTCCCTTGGGCTGTGCTCCCCCTTGGTGCGTGGGACTGTGCCCAGTCAAAGGGCAGTGACACACCTGGTGCAAGTCACATCCACACACGTGGGGTGCTTGCAAGTAAGGTGCCTCTCAAGCACAAGAGCTCTGCAATCTCAACATTTATAGAAGTTGGGGCTATTCTGAGCAGCCAACAGTATCTATATCTGAAATGGTTTAGTACCTGTTGGAATCTCTGGCACTTGTGTACTAGTTGTCAATATTTGCCTGCTCTAATGTTGTGGACATGGATAGGCAGGTGGCTTGAGAAGGGAAACAAGAATGAAGAAAAAAATGTGACCATTGTACAGAGAATGGTCTGATACTGTGTTTTGATGCACTAAGGTAGTAACGCCTCTGTTTTTATTGAATACCAAAGTGTGTTTGTAGAAAAATAAGCATGTAATGGTATGGGCAGGAAAGATCTTTCTGCCTTGGAGTGTTTCTTGCCATGCCAGCTGTGTTTTGGGTTCAGTTCCCTGTACTGCTGTGCTGTATCTTTCTAGAGCTGGGGGGAAAATGGAATTGATGCTCTTTACAGATGACTTGGTTTAACCAAAGCAGAACAAGCTGGTTTAGATTTGAATTTTAATTATCTTCTTTCAGGGCATCATGTTTTTTGTGGAAACATCAGTATTTGTGGAAAACTGGTGCTCTTTCTCTGGCAAAACCCCAATGACTATAATGCAGTCATCCAGGAGAAATTATGGACAATGCAGACTCTTTAAGTCAGACTTACTACTAATCTTGATGGAAAGCAGAAGAACAGATAATAACCCCTTTCTTGGCCTGTAATATTATTTTTCTTATCCATTTAAACATAAAGAACTCTTCATTGGAATGACCAGCTTTGCTATGAGTCAGAAAAATTTACAATTTTATCTCTGTTTTACTTTAGAAAGTGTTGAAACTAAAGCTTTGCATTAATTTATGTTACAAGCACCATGTTAGTTTCGTCTGTAATATTTCTCTATATTGGATGCAGACCATATGAGGAAGCAAAGTAAGGAGCAAATATTTTAGCAATTTAGACATAGGATTTTTGCAAGGAGGAGACTGGCTTAAGGTAGCTGTGGGAAGAAACAAAAAGTGGCATCTTGTCAAAAGTGAATGCTCAGATTAACTCCAGTGTCTGTTCTGATGAAACCAAAGGGAAACTAAATAATACAGGTATTTCTTAATGTCCTAGGCAAAGGGAGAAAAACACAAACTGTTACTGGATTCTTCATTTACAGTCAATACACATGCAAACGTCTCCTTACATTTATTTCTGTTATGCAGGAGAGTCATAAGTGGCACTTGAGCTGGATAGGAAACAGTTTTCCTACTTCATGAGATTTTGAATCCGTAAATATTTAAATGTCCTGATCTACCTCTCTTATTCCTAAGTCCTGGTTCAGTTACTGATTTTATCACTTAGATTTTTAATCTTAAAAGTTGTGTAAATGAGAATTTATTTGAAGATTACAAATCAATTGCTGAAGGTTTTCTTCCCCAATTTGATAAGTGAAATTTTTCACATGCAGACTCTTTGGATGAAAACTCTTTTATCCTGGTTTGTAATAAATCAGCAGTTTTGAGAAGTAGAGAAAGAACCTTGTATTCATCTTAAGCTATTAGATCTAATTTGGGTAGCAGAGAACAGTATTTAGCATATCTATGAATTACAGGTTTCATTAGTTTCCTTTTTATTTTTTCTTTCTTCCTCCTTGGCTGTGAAGTTATAATGACAAACACTGTTATTTCCCTTCTCGGCATATGCCACATGCTGCTGGAAAATATGCAACAAAATGTAATGTTAACATTTTCCTGACACTTCTAAAATTAAACAAAACCTTCAGGGAAGGGAAGCTTCATGTTAATTTATGTATTCCTCAGCTTTCAGGCTAGGGAAAGAGGGTGGACACCACCCATTAGCTATTTCTTCAGCCAAAGTTATGTCTTGTTTACAGGCACAAAGTCAAATCTGATGAGCAGGAGGCTTGAACAGTGATTTTTAATATGTGGTAAACATGCATTTGTCTCCATGTATTGCTTGTCTTCTCCAGAATTCTTTGTTTTTACTGTATTAAGCCTCTCAAGTTAATACTTTACACTGAAAAGTCTTTATGGTTTGACTAATCATAAACCTTTGGTTATCATGTTTCACTTGGAGAAATAATGCTGCTGTCTCACTCCTTTGTACTAACTCCTACTTACATGCATTCATTCCAAATGAAATTTCCTCTTTTAATGTCTTTTACATTAGCTGAGGACAGACCAGTGCATGACCAAGTGTACAGAATGCTGTTAATGAATGTTTTTTCATGATTTCTTCAGTTGTGAAGATCTCCCTTTCTTGTGCTTCAAATACTGATGTGATAGAGGTCACAATGTTTTCTGGGGAATTTTTTCTTCTCCCTAGAGCAGAACAAATACGCTTTCTCCCTCCACCTCTCCAGTAGCATGTAGCAGCAGGAAACTAGGCTGCCTTAAGGATGGAGATGTATCCCCTGGAATAACAGGCCAGTCACCTTGGAAGAGCACAGGAACTTACAGACTCTGAGCAGCCCAGCTTTCTGAAGTACATCCAGATTATACTTCTATGAAATCTCCTGTTAGCCTGAATGTTCTGCATAAGGAAAACTCCATGTTGCATACAGTGAGAGCTTGGCACAAAATTCTTCTGTGGATGTAACTGTTATGTGCAGTAACAAGACATCTGCAATCCCATTCTCGGACTTCAATTCCCCTTTCCTATGATTTTTTTTTTTTTTTTTGTGGTAGTCTTGAAATACACACTGCATGAAGGTAGGGTCTAAAACATATTTTTTTCCTCCTGGTCAAACACATTTAGAAGTTTGTTCAAATCTGCAGGGACAAACAAGGTGATTTGTGGCACAAGTACTATTCCTGTTTCCTCATCTTGGTTTAGGTTTTATGTGTGCTTAGCTTACTCTCCTTTAGGCATTGATTTCTTTGAAGATACAATCAGCAGGCTTTGGGTATGCTTTGTGTAGAAGTCATACCTTGTTGATCACACATTTAAATCTTCTCTGTTCACAATGCATGAAGGGAAGATTTTTCTTGTGAGATATGTAATCTAATGGTGTTTTTGTGTTCTTAATTTCAGTTTTTCAGTGAAGACTCACAAATGAGTTAATGAAGAAGCTAGAAAAGAGTAAAGAATCATAAATTATCTCAGAGGTATCACAGAGCGCCATGGTCATCAAACCAACTTTTGGTCAACTGTCTTTTTGTATAAGTAATAAAGGGTGTTTCCTCTCTGGCATAGTTGGTTTGAAATTTAGGGATGCATTCTCTCACTGGCATATGTGAAATTTTTTAAATTAAATTTCTGTTAATGTTAACAGATGACATTTGTGGACCAGTAATTCCATGGCACAGCTATGGAAGAATAGATCCCTTCAGTTTCCTTACTTGGATGTTGAATTTTAGGAGTAGTCACTGCACACTGTGTCAGCTGGTTTCAGTGCCAGTGCTGCAAGTTTTCAGCCAAAGAGGTAGCTTTGAAGGTGATTTTCCTCAAGTTCAAAGCTCCAGAAATGCTAACAACTTTCCAAGCAAAATTCATTCTAATGGCAGCATTCCACTCAGTCTCCTGCATCCTTTGCTGCTTGCACAAATGAAAGAGGAAGAAGGGGTGGCATGAAGACGCCACAGTCCCACAGGGTGCCTGTCCATATCTTTCAGAGTGGGAATTTTGGCCTCTGTTCTGGCATGAAGGGATGTGGCAGACTACCTCGGGGAGATTTTTCCTGCTAGAACTGTCTGTGCCTAATGGGCTGCCAGGGAAGTGAGCCTCTTGGGAATGGCTGCTGGCTTGTGGAATGGCACACTGCTCCTGTGCCTGGTGAGTCAGGTGTTCCAGGCAGACATGGTGAATATCTGCCTGGCCCACTGAAATATGGTAGTGGTACATGACAGCCCAGATGCAGAGACACTGCATTTGGGAAAATTTGGGTTTGTGATGAAACACATGTTTAATATATTTCAGCAATTACCTAACATAAATGCCCTGCTTTCAGCTGCTCTGTATCTCAGGAAGAGCAGCAGCATCTGTGAATTTGCTGTGTCCAGACCAGCAGTGCTGATAAGGCTGTAAGAGCTCACCAAGGGCTGTCATTGAATAAAAACCCCAGAACTACATGTACTTAGGAATAGGGACTTTTGTTCTGTTTGTGAAAGCCAGGCCCCTCCTTCCTGTGCTGCGTTAATGGAAACCCTTGAAGACAAGAATTAGGACATGAATTCTAGAGAAGATCAGTGAGACAGTAGTCAATGACTAACATGTGCCTGAGGGCTATAAGAGATAGCATGTGGAAAATCTGCCCATCAAGTTTGCAAGAGCAAGCATAATTAAAAGGAGAGCATTTGGTATGTTGCCCAAGCTTGACAGAAAATTTTGGAAGAGGCTGCTAGTGAATAGGGTGGATAGAGCAGTTAAGTCGTAGTATGTAGTAATAATTAAGTATGTAGTAATAATTATTAACATAAATTCAGTGATTTACATGCATGGATTTCAGTGTATTCAATGAAAGGTGGAGGAAGAGAGTTAGTAGAACCAGATGAAGGGTAAGAGCTGTGAAACAGCTTCTGCAAATCATGCAAATAGTTTAAAAAATCTAAGACCAATCACGATGAAACATCTTCAGAATGCAGCCAATGTATTTTAAGGTCCTGGCACAAATAAAAGATTCATACCTGTAAATCAGAATGAAGTCTACTTTTTAAGTGTTTTACAGCATGTCTGCTTCTCTAATTATTAACTCCAGTGTGAAATTAATTTGTTTTTAATGCTATATCGGGGTCTAGACTGGATTTTATATCAAGATGCAACAAATACTGTGGAGATCTTGATAAAATGAACTTTCCAAGTTACTCAGATATTGTAATGCTCATTTGTGTCTACAAATGAAAACTGAGTTTGGGTTATGCAAGATTTTGCAGCAGGCTTGCTTGTTGGCACTCACTTGGTCCACTAATGTAAATGTTTATTGCAGTATTTTCAGTGTAAGACCACGGTTGCACAAATTGACAGACTCTGTGTCTATTGAATGTGGTGTGAGTAGGAAAATCAGCACCAGGAAGTTTTATTGGTCTTGCTCACAAGGCCTCATGTCATCTAGAGTGGGAATTCATGAAGCTTCTACTAATGTAACAATGTGGAATAAGAACAGAGACATGCTCAAAATCATTATTTTTGCTCGAAAAGATATTTTGCATGAGCTTTATCATACCTGCATGCAAGGAATAATGAGGTTTCTGATTTGTGTATGTGAACAATGCTGGGATTGCAGGATCTGCTTTGAGTTTGTGCTGGTTGACAGTCGATTAAATATGAGCCAGCAGTGTGCCCAGGTAGCCAAGAGGGCCAATGGCATCCTGGCCAGTATCAGGAATGGTGTGGCCAGCAGGAGCAGGGAGGTCATTCTTCCCCTGTACTCGGCACTGGTGAGGCCTCACTTGGAGTACTGTATCCAGTTCTGGGCCCCTCACTTTAGGAGGGACATCGAGTTACTTGAGTGTGTCCAGAGGAGGGCAACGAGGCTGGTGAGGGGCTTGGAACACAAGCCATACGAAGAGCGACTGAGGGAGCTGGGGTTGTTCAGCCTGGAGAAAAGGAGACTCAGGGGTGACCTTATCACTCTCTACAACTTCCTGAAGGGTGGCTGTGGTGAGCTGGGGGTCGGCCTCTTTCTCCGGGTGACAACAGATGGAACAAGAGGACACAGTCTCAAGCTGCGTCAAGCGAGATGTAAGTTAGAATTAAGAAGGAAATATTTCACAGAAAGAGTGGTCAGATACTGGAATCATTTACCCAGTGAGGTGGTGGAGTCATCATCCCTTGAAGAATTCAAAAAAAGACTGGATGTGGCACTTGCTGCCATGATCTAGTTGAACAGTTAGAACATCGGCTGGACTTGATGATCTTATAGGTCTCTTCCAGCCTTGAACTTCTGTGATTCTGTGAGTTTAAAATCAGTTAAAATTTAAATTAAATATATACCATGAAGGGAAGAATGACCTCTTATTAATGTAAATTTACTGACTTCACATCAATCTCTTTAAGTTCAGCTATTTCTGTTGAAGTAATTAGAATTTGGTTGGATAGATTTTTTTTGTTTCATATAAACCTATTAATAAGCCCCATTGCTTGTTCTACCTGCTGAAAACAAAACACAGTTCAGACTGTAAGGCACACAATGAACATCTGAAAACTTCTTTAATGAGTTCCATCCAACTGTGCTTTTCAGCCTCATTTTTTGCCAGTGTACATGTTGAGACTAGGACTTGAACAAATGATCATTCTACAAGAGGAGACTTTCAATGAACGTAAGTGTTTGGTTGCTGAAAGCAGTGCTGTATTTAGAGAATGTTGGTGAGAGAAATACTGAAAAAATAATCTGTTTAGGGAGACAACTTGGTGTGATAAAGAAATCCTACATACATTCTTCATCTGAAGTAGCACAAACTACAAATCTGACAAGTCAGGAAACCTGAAGGTGTCCAGTGCTTGTAGAATAGCTTCTCACCCCTCCTTTTCCAATTCTAGACTGTTTTTAATTCTGTAGAAATAAATGTTCATATGAGACCAGAGGAATATTCTTATGTCTTATGAGGAACAGCTGAGGGAGCTGGGTTTGTTTAATCCAGAGTACGCTGAAGGGTGACTTCGCCTCCCTACCTGAAAGGAGGCTGTGGTGAGGTGGGGGCCCATCTCTTCTGCCATGCCTGGAGTGAGAGGAAAAAAGGAAATAGCCTTAAGCTGAGATAGAAGATTCAGATTAGATATACAAAAAATTAAATTTCACTGTTACGGTGGTCAAGCATTGGAATAGGTTGACCAGGGAGGTGGTGGAGCCACCACCCCTTGAGTGTTCAAGAGGCATCTGGATCTGGGTGGTGTGGTTTGTGGTTACTGTGGTACTGACAGGCAGGCAGCTGGACTGGATGATGTTGTAGGTCTCTTCCAACCATGATGATTTTGTGAGTTTTTAGATCTTTGTGTGGAACTGGAATGGGCATTTCTCTCTCAGCTTGTTTGATCCTTCTGAGAAATTTTGAAGAATAGTTTTGGGGCAATTATAAAGTAACACTCTTTAAATGCAAGGTGGAATTATTTTGTTTTCTGTTCTCTGTATGGTTAAGTGGGCATTAATTTGGTTTTTGATATGAACAGCACCTGGATTGTATTGGGCATGGCATTAGAACTAAGCAAGAGAAAAACCTGTATTTACTTGAGGACTTTGTGTTCATAAGGGCATATTTGCCACACCTGAATTTTTTCCTAGAGAGTTAACCAAGTACTCAAATGGTCAAACACTGTTACTTAGGGGGAACCTGCAACATTATCTGCATCTTCCACTTAACAGTGAAAAGAGGTGGATGTGAAGTGTGTAGACATACCATGATTACAAGTAGGTTTCAGATTGAATTTAGTGGAAGATGTACAAATACATATATGTATGTTAGATTTACTTTTTTATGTAAAAAGAAAAAAAATTACTTACTGCTGTGTATTAAACCAAATAGGATTGTTTGATAGGATTTGTAAAAGTACTTAACACTTGAAAATTAGGAGCCTTTATATTTAGGATCCTTAAACTTGTTTTATAAGCATATTAGAATGAAGTTGTTAATTCCTTTAGTTAATCTTCAATAGCATGAAATCTTTTAATGCCTGAAGGCATCCATTACCATGCTGGAAGTAAAATGGAAAGAAGTCTTTTGTGAAATGTCTGACAAATCACTGCATTTTGAAGTGATGGAGAAGAATAAATTTCAGGGTTTGAATTCTGTGTTGTGTCTGATCTAAATCCCAGGGTATGGTTAGAATGGGAACAAACCTAGCTTTTTACCTCTTCTACTGGAAATATTTACAAAAAACACATTCTTATGCTATAAACTCATGACAGTTTAAAAACAAGCCTACTTATCATAGCAGTCCAAGTCATGTAGTACTTGCAGATTATTTGGGTTATGCTGAGAACTTTTTGAAAGGAAAAAAATTAAAAACATCCGCTACCTTCTTCATCAGACTTCAACTCTCTTGCAATGCTATCCTTGTGCACCAGGAGCTGTTATAAACCTTCCACTGATTGCAGATCAGTATATCAAAGTTTTACATTTTTGATAATAAATTACTTGCAACAGTTTGTCTTGTATCAGTTCTATGAGAGCAGAACTACTTTGAGCGTTCCTTTAATAGTTGTGTTTCAGTTTTGATTTTGTGGTCCTAATATCGCAAAGCTTAAAATCTAAACAGAAGAAAAATGAAAATGGAAATAGATCTCTCTACCTTTATACCTCTGCTGTTGGAAATGTTTGAGACTCCTCCCTGCCTTTTTTCTATTTTCCCCCTGCCCTTGGCTATTATGAGTCATGGTGCTTATTCCTCACTTTAATTCCTGTAACAAGGGAGATATAGTACAGAAGAGATATAGTAGAATAGGGAATTGATGCAAATTTCTTTCTTGGAAAAAAAGGAAGTTTTGAAAAAGTATTCTTGCAAATTCATTGTGTAGCAACTGGCAAACAGCGATGAGATCTTGTTGTTTCCCTCTCTACCCTGATGAATGTGCTTTTCAGAGTTCTTTACTGGCATCTGACTCCATTCCCAAGTTCATCTAATGGTTCCTTTCCTCAATGGCAGCAGAAAATCCAAAGCTTTCAGTTTTGTTTCTTGAGTCCCTGTATATAGCATTGGTAGACACACTAGAGGAAAGGCAGCCATGCTGAGGAAGGAGCACTGGATGTGTGCTGAATTGTTCAGCAGGGAGTTCCTTTGCTGGACACACACTGTGAGCCATCAAATGCACCAAGGCTTGGTTTGCACAGGGACATCTGCCTGGCCAGAAGGGTTTTATGGTGGGTGCTCCCTGGCTGGCACCATGTTTGGGACCTCTGGTCAGGTGTTTTATTTGGAGGAAAGCCCTTTGGCTCTCTTCCTCTTTTATTATGGCCCTGAATCAGTTAATTATCCACTGAGGGAAAACAAACTAAACAACTGAGATAAGAAAGAATTCCAGGGAGTACCTCCAGCAGATACCACATACCCTCCTCTCTCTTCTAAGCTGCAGAATATGCATAACCATTTCTGGCTTTCTCCCAATGGCCAATGATTTGTTCTTGCCTGATTTAAAGTTCTTGTTAGGAAATCAGACTCTGTCAAGAAGTTCCTGAAATTTGTTGGAAGGAGCAGAGTGGCTCTGGCTGTCATTTCTTACAGTGACAAGGATGTCACTGTAAGAAATGACATGATGAATGTCATTTGATGAATTGATGAATGAAAGATTGTGCTTGGAATCTGAAGACTAACGAGATTATACAGGAGGAGGGTGGCTCTCAGTTTTGCAGCTTGGAAAAGCTTAATACTGTAAGCTAATAATGTAAAGGTGTTACTATTCCATAGCATTCTTGGAAAAAAAAGCACTCCCATCTATTGTACAGGAGTTAATAGGTCTTGCCTGTGTGTAGAAGCAGGGTGTTTTACAATTGGAGAATAAAGAGTTATGTGCTGGTTTGAAAATGCAGTAATCAGCAGAGATCTGACTCAGTGGTAAGAAAGGTATCTCATGACAAAACTTTTATAATAGATGAGAGAATTAAAGGATTGCTGGGAAACTCCCCTGTGAAAATTGTGCAAAACAGGAACAAAAAGCCTCTTGGTGCAATGAAATCTGTGTTCCAAACACAGCTGAAACTAATTAAATAAAAACTGATCTAGGCAAGATTGATCAAGTTGGTCTGGAAAAGCTGTTACCTCTTTTCATGCAGGCTGTGATTCCCTAGAAGATTAAAACAGCAATAAGTGTGGGGATGATAGATGAATTTTGGTTTCATTTTCTGGGAAAAAAAAACAAGTTAATAACTTTTTTGTTAAGATTTGGAAATTACTAGTTCTGTTGTCAGTTTTGTCACCTATACAAGAATATAAACAGATATAATAGAACGTATATAAGCCTTTGGAATATATTTTTAAAACTTCTGTATTTATAAAGGAACAATTTGATAACATTCAAAACATAACTTGTAACTAGTATAGTACTAAAATGAGAAAGTAGAACATTCCTTTTTTTTTTTAAGAATTTCATATTTCTAAATACATTAAGAATAACTTGACTTCTAGAGAAATTTTCCAGATCATAAGCTTCCCTAGTTTTTATCATATGTGATTGCCAAGAAAAGTTTGGAAGGGGGAACCCTCATTCTGGTCTGAGCTGCATGGAGATTTGCTTGGTGTTTGTGTTCAAACAGAACTATGATTTCAGACCAAGTCATGTGGATATCTCCACACATTGTAGAACATCTTGATTCAGAATTCATAAGTGAGATAAAATAAAGGGGGTCTATTAGTGAGTGTGGCATGAACACACTCATTTCTTAAGGTTTTTCTGGTCTGTGGCTTATTTGGGAGCTATCATCATTTTGAGTCCCTGGAGGAAAGGAGAGGTCTGTTCAGCAGGTTGAAAGTGCTAATTTATCACCAAGTTTCCCCAGCCCTCTGACACTTGAAGCATGGATAGACATACAGAATGGTCCATGCTGCTCTGGCAGGGGTTAAGGACACTGCAGATACTTCATTGCTCTTCATCTACTGAGAAGATAGAGCAGACCAACCCTTTAGTCATCAGTGTTAGTCTTCTAATAAGCATTTTAAAGAACTGAAATAGTTGAAAAGAAAATCACATTCTTTTCTAAATATATTTCTGTATCTATCTTTTTGTGTCTTTGTTTCTTGTACAGGAGAAAGGGTAGGAACAGAGCTTGGATTGCAGGGTGTTTCAAGCATGTACAGAATATATACTTAGAGTTGAAAACAGAAGATCTTTTCTGCCTGCACAGATTGTGCACACAGGGTCCAGATCAAAGCATGGGATCCAAATAAGTGAAACCCTGCATTTTATAATAAAAGCGTTCACCAATGCAAATTACCGATTTGTCATGACAATTTGAGAAGGCTCCTTAAACTGGTAAAGAATCCACAAGGCTTGGACAACTTTTTACTTGCTATCAAATATCAGTCTTCCAGCAGCAGCTCTGTGTTTTTACAGTTGATAGTTTCAATTTTTTTTTTTTTTTTTACACTCTCATCCTATTGTCCTTGCAAAGTCCTTTTCTGAACTTTCTGTCTTGGGAATGGACCATCATTGGTTTTTCACGTTTCTAATTGACCACTCAGCTCTTCAGCCCCTGCACTTCCCAGAAAATCCACCTAGGACACTGAGGAAATGGTGCTGCTGCTCATTGGTTTGTGCCATGACAGAGGCTGGAGCTGCTCTGAATAGGGGAGTTTAGGAGCAGAATCAGGAGGCTGCTAACCCCGTTGGTCCCCTGGGGAGTGAGAAGGGCAGCAGTTGTCCGTCCAAGATGATGCACAGTATCTCCTTGAAGGCCCAGAATCTGAGGATTACTCAGAAGCTGTGCCCTCAGTGCGAATTGAACAGCCACGCCTAAGGCACTGTAGCATGTACAGGTTTGGAGAAGAGTGCAGGCTCAGCTCTGTTCCAGGAGTCCTGTTCCTGCAAACAGATCCTGAGAAGGCCACACTGGCACCCAGGGATACCTCCTGCACTCAGAAAAAATGGAGTGGTGAGCTAAGCACATGATGGGCACTCCTTCCCTTGTGTTTTCCCTTTGAATGGCTGGTAACTGAGCTCAGCAGTGAAGTGAGATTCAGTGTGGTGTCACTGCGTGGTGTGGTGACACACAAGATGGTGTCACCCCTGAGTGAACAGGAGCAGAAATATGGTTTGCTTCCATATGGGAAAGCACTAATGTGCTGCTGGGTTTTTTGCACATGACAGCTGCCAAGATAGCATTTTGGCAAAGCAGGCGGCAAAGGCTCTTTGGATTGCTTTCCTTCAGACAGCTTCAAACTGCAAATGTAGTCAGGACATTAGGCTCAAGGAATCAAAATAAATCAAAGCAGAAATCCAAGAGAGTACAGTACAACAGAGCCTGCAAAACCAGGTGCTCCAAGCTGCTGATCTGCTGCAGGGTAGTACTGCACCAAGAGGCTGTTTCTACTCAGAAATGAATGTGCTGAATTTGTGCTTGGGCTGTGTATGAGGGTTTCTCTGTCACTTGAGCTTTCTCATTGACTTCAACAATTTTTTTTTTTTTTGGCAAGTAAGACCATGAGTTTTTTTTTTTTCAGAATATCAATCTCTGTCTGATTTTTGATTAATTTCATAATCAATGACAAAACACAGCAACCTGAAGAAAGGGTCTAAACTGTAAGTGATGGGTGAAGATTTTTATCTTTACCTGACGTTCCAACAAACTGCTTATGTTAGGAATAATTTACTTGGAGAGACAATTGGGCTCCTAAGGGCCTAGCCAAGACTGCATTTCTGCAAGTTACCTTGGGATCTGTAGTTAGTTCATAACAGTTTAAGGTGTGATGGCTAGCTAGTAGAAAATTGGGTAAATATCTGAAATATCCTTCACCCAAAACAACAGATAACTTGAAATTTACCAAATGGTTGCACACAAGTGTCTGCTGTTGTAACAAAAGGATTATTCAGCAGCAGCTTCTGATTTGTGTAAATTCCAAAATTTGCAGAGTTGGATCTTTAGGATTGAATTTCCCAGTGGTTTGTTTTTCTTTGCGTGTGTGAGAGATAAAGTTTCGTTATTCATTTTCCTTAAGTGTTTATCCAGTATTGTAACTTGTTCAAGTATTTTAGGGAATCTTGTAAACTGATGGTTTGTTTCATTGATTAAGTACGAGCTGTGTGTAGGAAAGACTTTGTCATGACAATTGAAACTATACACATAATTGCATAGTTTCCACTCTATAAAAAGCGATCTGCAAAGCTGGAAGATATCATTAGACTTGTGTTTATAACACAGAATGGCCTCATTTCACCAGCTTTTCTTGCAAATTAGTTCCCAGATGTCAGATAGATTGTCTGGTTACCAGCTATTGCATAAAGTCTTGAAGTGTGAGATATGACTTACTGCTCTTGCACTGACCTCAACTGTCAACAGGAAAATAAACGATCATAAAATAGTTCAGATGAAGCAAGACTCAGAAAAGCAAACTTAATATCTAATTTTAAGTGACCTAATTGCACAACGATCACAATTGTATCCGAAATACAGAATTTTGACATTTCTAAACTATATTAGCAGGAAAGCCTTGTATTCTTGGATTACCAAAAAACAAAAACACTTTATACTGCCTGGCAGCTGTGTTTAAATCTCCAGCTTTTTGTCTTCTAACAGCATTTCTGTGCACTGCAGAAATGAAAACCAATACTTTTAAAGCTGGCCTTGGGTGGAGAACTGATTCCTAAGCCTATGTTCCAGCTTGTTGCTGTTAAAGCATCTGATTTTAGAAAGACAGTTTGTGCCTTGTGTGCTTTCCTACAAGGTGTTACAGAGTACAAGCTATCTCCATGTCACAAGTGACACCACTGCCCTGTATTGTGCACTGTTTCAAAGCGTGAGTCTCCAGAAATGACCTGCTGGAAAAGTCAGCTTCTCATTGCTGGGCTGGCCTGAGGCCTTGGCTGGATTCAGGAGCATCAAACTGCTCCTTGTGCTACCAGTTTTCTCTTGGTCCCAGAGGATGGGTTGTTGAAGTGTAGCTCCTGCCACATAGTTGCCAGAGTAGCCCAGAAATCTCTTGGACCAAACTGTCTGAGAAAGGCCTTCACACCCTCAGGAGGCAAGGAACTGGTATATCCAATATTGAGAGAGGTCAGCTGTGCTGTAGCAGCTGAAATAGATTTTTACTAAAAGTGTCAAAATCTCCCTGCATCATTTGTTTCTTCCTGTTTTTGCCTATGTGATGACCCACCCTTAAGAGGAAGGATGCACCTAGGATTTGTCAATGCTGTGGCTGAAAGGAGTGACAAAAGTCAGAGGGTCTTCAAACAATCAGAAAGATATATTAGCAAATCACACACTTAGGTTAGAAATTGTTATATTAGTCCCCAACCTAATACATGAGCACACAGCAGTGATTTTTTGATAAAGGAGTAGGGTGACAGGGAAGAGAGAAACTGGGGAAAGAGAGAGAGGGGAAAAGACAGAAAAAAAGATGAGCAGTCCTGGTTCCAGTGTAAATCCAGGTCATGGGGTTGTTTGTCCTGGTTTCAGTGCCAATTCAGCTGGTATCTGTTGTGTCGGTGTCAATCCAGCTGTGGCAAAATCCTTTTCCCCACTCAGAATATCTTTTTTTCTGTCTCTGGGCCTCTACACCCTATGCATTTTATAATCTAAAACTTGGCATGTGAACAGGGCTGTGGTCTTGCATGAAGACACATTTTAATTTTTCTGGTGACTTTGACTAATGTAGGAGAAGCACTGTTTTTTCCATTTATTCCCAGTGCAGAATTTGCCAGGGTTGGTATTGTAACCTTAGAATTCAAACATCACTATCTAGTTCCTAGGACAACTGGATCATCTTTATAAATAAGATTTTATTTTTCTTCTCTTTTATGAATGTTTGGAAAATCTATTCTTGTCTTTGGAAGCTCTCTGCCTGAGCTGAACTTAAAAGCTTTCTATGTGAAATTCTTTCACTATCTCATGTTTCTAGAAACATAAATACATTCTGTAATGAACTTGCAAGTAGTATCCTTTAAGCTCCCTTGCTTATTCCATATATTTGTAAATCCAATGGCTGCTCATATCTGGAGCTGTCCTACAGTATGACACCTCTCATCCTTGTTGGCATCTATAGTTGTCCGTGCACACGTGGATGAAGTTACGGCTGATTATTCAGCTGTTCACATAAGCAGAATGTTTAGAAAGACATAAAGAAAACCCAAACAGTTCTGCACTGACTTTAAAACTCAGTCAGATGGACTAAGTCTTGTGCCCTTGGCTTTGACTTTGCAGATATCAGGCTCATTCTCCTAAAGAAGAGTGCCTTGCTGTGTTACATTGCAAAAATGTAAGGTAGTCATATGTAGCTTGCTGCAGTATTGCCTTATTCCACATTTGCAGACTAAAATGATTAATTTTGGGCAGATGGCAGACAGCTGATGTTAAATCATGCAGTACTGTCAACTCACCAGTCATTGAATCTCAGCTCTTAAAAGTGGCACTGGGTTAATGATCTAATTGTGGATAGGGAAAATTGCATTCACAAAGTAGATTTTCACTGAAGTTTCTAAAATTGCTTCACGGTACACTTTCTTGGGCTATTGTTATTCCTCCATTTAACTTAATTTGTTTTCGTTGTGCAGACTCATTAATTAGATGGCTTCATAATCAAATTGCAAGGTTGGCCATAATTATGCAGTCAAAAGTGGCTAATGGATCAATTCAACTGTAAATTCTAGCTGAAGGACCTGGGAGAGGGTAATTCTGGAGGGTTTTTAAAATGAAAATTAGCTTAAATTGATTTTTTTCAGTTCAGAACTAAAAAGATATGTTCTAATCAGAACTTATATCACTGTGTTATTATTTTAAAAACCCTTTAGTGCAGTTTTAGTGTTAAAAAAGTGATTCAATTTTAACAAAAAAATTCCATATCTCGGTGCACCCATTCTTAGTGTCTTTTTAGCCCAGGTTAACAAATAAGTCTCTAAACATCAGTTTGCACTGAAATTTTGTGAGGTTTATGATCTGATGTCTTTTTGTGTCATTCAGACTCAGCTGATTTGGGCAAACGAGGGGATGTTCTTTGTTTGTTTTCAGGGAACCTGGTAACATACCTACCTGAAATGTTTGCATTTTGCAAAAATGTTGTAGTGGCTTTCTTGCAAATTGTTGCAGAAAATGCCTGTTGTGTAGGTTCCCTCTACACAGTTGTTGAAGAATCATAATTTTTCCCCAGAGGAATAATTCTGGTATATTTCTTTAGAAAAATGAGTGTTTAAGTAAAGTCACAATTATTTCATTTTCACTTAATTTACTAGGCTGGTACTTAGAAAAAACACAGTTAAATTTTCTTTGTGGCATGCTTTAGTTCATGAAATACCTTATTTTTTATATGTATGTATTAATGTATAAACAGCT
Organism: Ammospiza caudacuta; assembly: GCF_027887145.1. Taxonomy (NCBI): domain Eukaryota; kingdom Metazoa; phylum Chordata; class Aves; order Passeriformes; family Passerellidae; genus Ammospiza; species Ammospiza caudacuta. The sequence continues at coordinate 28,335,695 of NC_080595.1, forward strand.
TTGGAAATTTTGGAAATATCTGCTCCAAACCTTGTTTAAATAAAAAGATTTTCTTTAACACAGAAATGTTGGGAAGAATTTTTGTCCTCACAGAAGGCAGTCACTTTCATAAACTGTAAGAGAGGGAACCTGCAAAGTTAAGTTTCACTTTCCGATAGCGACAACTAAGCTAGGGACTTCAATTTATAGGGTTTTCCTCCTGCCCTTTGAATTATTTTCATGTCTGGAACACCTGAGATTGCTCTTTGCAAAACTTTATTCTCACTGATTTTTAGCTACGATTGAAGTATTTTCCTAAGCATCTGGGTGTTTTGTGCATGCAGAGACATTTTGACACAAAGGGTAGGGAACTGATGAGGGATGGTCAAGATGGAGTTTCCACCATGTGCAATTGAATTCCAAAGCAGGCCCAGAGCTGGCCTCTTTCCGTTCTGTCTTTGCTAATAAAACAGGCCCCAAAAAGGGGAGACTTGTGTTGCTTTTTGTTACCACTACTCCCCTCCTCTGCTTCCTCCTCAAGAGCAGCCATTTGAAGTGTGCTGATGCTCTTTGATCACTCTGCTTTTACTCTCCCTGGTCCAGGAGCAGTGGAAAATGCTTGCTGCCATCTCTGGAGCAGAACTTTGGCAGCTGCCTCATAAACTCATTAGTTTACAGTGGAATGAGATTAATAGCAACAAGGGCAGCAGATCTTGAAGAAATTGAGCTACTTTGTGGGGCTAGAGCAGAGGAAAAATTATTTTAAGCAAGAAAATAGTCTTAATATTTCTGTGATAATACCTATGTGGCTAGCTGGGCTTTGTCCTATTAGGAAGAATTAGGTGATCCAGCTGGCTTAAAGAGAGACTACAGAATGCTGATTCTGCCATTGTTTTCTGCAGGAAGATTTCATGAAACTGATTAAAAGTTTTAATGGCTCTTCCTAATTTCACATTTCCTATAAGCAGTTTGTGTGGCTATTGTAAAAATACTCTTGAGCAATAGAAAAAGTGCAATATTTTGTCTTACAGTGATGACAGAATCTGTCAAAACTGTTTGGAGGATGCTTGCCCAAACAAGTTTGTACTCTGGTGGCCAGATGCTTAACTGAGAAGATTTAAGCATTTTTTGAAAATTATTGTGAAGTGAAACTAAAGGAAAACTGTTACAGTAATCTCAGCACTTTCCAATGCATTGGAGATTCCAATATAAGAGAAACAGATTCCAGCATTAGATATCCCAGTACAGAAAGATAGACTGGAAAATAACGTGAGGAACTATAAGTGCACAGTGACCCTGTCTACAGTTTAATGATTTTGTGATTTGATGCAGAAAAACTTCTCATATCTAAGTTTATGCTGAAAGTCACAGGTTTCAAGTTCTTTTTTTTTTTTAAATCTCTATCCATGTGCTCCTTAAACCAAATCAAAGATACAAGGTTTATTTACAAAAGATTGTAAGTCTGTAGGAGTTTGGTGTCTGTTGTACTCTTGAATTCTCTTTATAGTGCAGTATTCCAGCAGAATTTATGGGCTTTGCTGACCCTTTGTGCAAATAATTTAATACCATATTTACATTTAATTCATTTCTTCAGCTTTAATACAAAGCAATCCTAATAAAGAGCTCTATCCTTAACACATGAAACATCTTGGAAGTTTTGAATATTTTCACAAAAAGTTCTTGTTTTCACAAAAAGATATGACTGGGGTCATTCTTCTCAGATTTTTTTTTTTCCTTTTTAGTTTTGGTCTAAGTCTTCACCTAAAAAATGTGATTGTGGAGGTGTGCCTTTCTTAAACCTTTTCAATATGGTAGGCAAACAAGAAAACAAAGAGTACTGCCAAGTGAATCAGGCACTTGGACTCAGTAATAGTTAACCCTTGGGAGTGTATATTTGCATAGCTGTATGCTCATACTCGCTGTAGGCTTCTATGTGAACACAGGAGTGCTGGATAGAAGTGAAGCTGCATCTTAGGGATTCCTGGTTTTTCATCAGGACTAAAAATGTAACCTGCTGTTGGGAGGCCAGATGTGATGTTTGAAGCATGATGGTTCATATGCCATGGTGTCTCTGTTGGGGAAGAGCTGCACAGTGTCCATTGCCAACACCTGTGCAAGGGACAACTACACCAGCTACAAGGCTTTGTGACTTGCTTATCCTGGGGGTCAAAAGGATCTAGAATTCTTCTTTTGGGATTTTTCTAAACTCCTGGGGGGATGTGTGGAAAGAAGGAATACTGCAAGAGGGAAAAAAGTCCAACATTTTAACTATATACCAGTATCATATCCTATACAGAACTAAGGAATTTCTAGCAAGTTTTTTTTGCTATCAGAATTTGCCTTTAGCATACAGGGCTGAAATTTCAATTAGAGAACTTGGTGTTGCTTAACAGTTTTGCAGAAAACAGGGTCTAAATGCATATTGTTAATGTTAGCTCCTATAATCCATGTCTGGTTGACTTCCAGGTGCCCACACTAGATAAATACTCAGTGCCATGAACACTGGGTTAGTTGGCTGTTGTCTGGATGGATCAAATTGGTTGTGACTTCTCAGAAAGGGATCGTTGAAGAAATTATCCTTCTTCCTACTTTTTTTTCTTTAAGAGTACATTGGTGTTAAAATCACTATTATTACCCTTAAAAGAGTTATGTGGTACAACTGATCTCAAACTGGTCAAAATAATGATGCTGCACTAAGGTCGTATCTTAAAAACTTTAGCCATGCCACTTGTTAATATAATTGTTGGCTTCAACTAAATTTGCTTCAGCAGTAACTTCACCAGATATAGTAGAACTACAGTGTAAGTTACTTGTGTCCTTTATTAAATATTTTTGAGGGGTTTCTCTGTTTAGATGTGTCTCTGTCCAATACTGTTTTTAGCTGTTGTAAAGCATATCTGGGAGATTATACTCATATTTCAAAAGCTTTAGTTTGTATTTAAAAATAAAAAGATCAAGAAATAGCTGAAACACCAATTCATTTAAGTTACACTTGCTGACTCCACAAAGGCTTTAGTTATTTGCAAAACAAGCAGACCATTTCATTTTGTTATTGTAATTGTTTTGGACTGTAATTTTGCTGTATGCAATTGCAACAAGAAAAGAAAAATAACCTTTTTATTTCAATAATAAATGTGTTCAAAAGGTAGCAGATGTAAATGTCTTTGAAATCAGCATTCTACAGCTGGCTTATTCTCTTCACAACTGAGCTTCTGGATAATGCTACCGCTGACTTTATATTAATTTTATACCTTGGTTTATACCTATGTGATGAAAAGTGACAGTAGTTTATTTATTAGAAATTTAGTGATTGTTATAGTCTGCTCTAAATCTTACCTAATTTTGGCTTGATTGTGCCTGCCAAGATTGAAACTTGTGTAAAAGACTCAAATAATGGAGGAAGCTCACTGTGGCTGTGTCCAAGGGGAAGAGAATGTTCTTTCTAAGGGTTAAGTTCAGATGGAACAGTGTTAGTTAAATGCTATCTTAAGTGTCCTCACGGCTTACTTTTATAGCATATTTTACAGTTGTTTAATTTTATATTTGCACAGCACTATTGTTTAGTTTTGAAAACGCAGCCATCTCTCTCTACAAATATTTGCCTAGTGGGTCACGGGAGTTGCTTCTGCAAGGTCAAGAGAGCCTCTCTCTGAGCAATGCCCTTTTCTGTACTTCTGGCTCTTCAGCCTCTTGCTTGGTAGCATTGATTTGGCTGCTTGTTTACCTGGGAGCTGGAGGAGCCTAAGGCAAGAAGATGTAGTTAAGTTCTGTGAATAGCAGGCTAGGCATAAAAAAATGTACTTCAAATTATGAGTTAAGTCTGTATGCTCATCTGGGCTAGAGATTTATATATATTTTTTAGAGGCAGACTCAGAGAATGAGACTGTGGTACTATGATTTGTAAAGAGTAATTTATTTCTCATATATTGGTTGCATTAAAGGGAATGTAGCTAATTGTACAAAGTGTAACTTTTTCACATCTGATATATCAAAATAGGGCCCTTAGATGCTTACTGCACAATGCTGGGAATGTGCACTGCTACAGAGAGTTGCAACTCAGCCAGTAGCTGCTCAGAGACATTTCAGACCATGCTGGAGTTGCTCATGTCTTCAACTAATATTCTCTTAGAAAATTTCTATGATATAGTGTTAACCCACGCAGCACAGTATGCTTTATAACACACTTAATTGAGAATAGCAGTGAGGCATCATGTGTCCAGTCAAAAGTGCAGTGTAAATGCAGTGAGTATAAAATTGCCTCTTAACTACAGAGCTAAGAGCCCAATAGAAACCTTGCAGGATAAATATAATTCCACTCACATTGATTTACTATTTACAAGATGCTTGTGGTATAATTTGAGAACAGAAAAATGCATAGTTCAGTTTGAAAAACCATCATAAGTTTTCTTCCTCAGGCTGAGCATTCCACACAGTTCTTTAGTTCACCTTCCTCCAAGTTTTGATTTAGCAATGGTATTTGTTACTGAAAAAAAACTCTTGTGCTTTCTGCATTCTAACTTTTCTTATTTCCTGTTGCACTTATTATCCCCTTCATGTCCTTCCCACAGCTCCAGGATCATTTATTTGAAAAAAAAAAACCAACCCTGTATTATATTCTTACCAAGCTCTTGGTACCCTCTTTCAGCATCTTAGGTATTTCATGGGTACATGAAGACAGGAGTCAAATTCCAGATGCCTCCCAAATTCAAACCTCTTGACCTGAGTATCTTGCTTTGATCCTAGAAAATATCTGAGGGGGGGGAACAAGTTTTTTACTTACTGAAGTACCATTGGGAGGAATGAAATAGCTGAAACTTCTTTTCACACCCATTTTGCCTCTTGAATGGGGATGGATATATGTGGCTACACAACATGCATCTACATCAGCTCTGATGCTTCTGCACGGGGTGACTGAATTGGTAGTTCTCATAGAATGGGAGACACATCAAAGAAAGTTAAAAGTTCTGATAATCTTTATATCTGAGTGTCCAAATAAGACTAACCATTGGTGTAACCTGCATGGAATGTCCATGCTTAAGCCTTTAGAAATGGTTCAAAATTGTGTGATGCAGACACTAGCTTTGATAGTATGTGACTTCACAAAATTCAAGTATTGAGCAGCCCCTTTCCAGCTTAGAGCAAGAGTCAGATCTCCCCATCCCTGACAAATAGAAAACTGGATGGTTTCAGTTTTCCAGCATAGGAGCTGGGTGGGCTTTCTCCAATCTCTAGGCTGGCCATGTCTGGATCTGCTGTTATCATCACTGTCTACCGTGCCTCTAGTACAGTCAGATTGTCTGCCAAGCCTCAGCAGCAGAACTGCATCACTGTCATCTCTGGTTGAGAAAGATTTCAGATCTGGAAATCAGCAGACATGTGTCTGTATGCCCCGTGAAAGAAAACCAAGTCCTATTAAAGAGCTGGTGATCTTCTAAAGTTTGACTGAATGACTGGGTCTCAAATCTCCTCAGTATGTTTCCTGCAAGAAAAGCCAAGTAACATTTTTTAAACATTTGTAACTGCCTTCTCTTAGTCAGATTCAGCTATGCTAATTGTAACATAACCCAATAATCTGCCCTCTTCAAGCAACTGAAGGCACCAGGGCACAGCTGACTTTGCTCTTAATTGTAGGTATAGAAGAGAAAGGCATCTGACTCATATTATCATCTGTGATATAACAGTTTGGAATGGCAGGCTGAGTTGCAAGTCATTTGCATGCACATGTGGAGCCTTGAAATGATCATCATTCCAGCTGGAGCCAGGATTGCTGTCTCTCCTTGTTCTTTTCCCCACTTGGTTTTGTTAAACAATAAAAGCTTGGGCTGCTTCAAATAGTGTCAATATCCAGTGTCTTGAGCTTTTTCAGTAATTTGCCTATTGTATATTTTCATTCATATCAAAATAGGAGGTCTGTTGTTTCATTCCTGGTGGAATCTACTTAGACACCTGAGTTGAATGTGACTGTTTCATCCATGGTAGTGGAGAGTTAGATGCTGGATAACTTCCCTGAATATTGTCCCACATTGCTCCTGACTCCTTTAGCCCAGTGCTACAGGTTTCACATGAATACTTTGGTTTTTGCTTCTCAATAACTTTATTGGCAGTTTTGTTCATGGATTATATGGCTGAACATGAGCCAGTGAGTGCCCCGGTGGCCAAGAAGGCTGATGGCATCCTGGCCTGTACCAGGAATAGTGTGACCAGCAGGACCAGGGAAGTCATTCTTCCTCTGTTCCCAGCACTGCTGAGGCTGAGTGCTGTGTTCACTTCTGGACCTCTCCCTTTAGGAAAGATGTTGAGATGCTGGAGCATGTCCAGAGAAGGGCAAGCAAGTCTCTGGGTATCTCTGGGTTTGCTAATGGTAAAATTGTTCCTTTTTATTAAGGAGCAGACTAAAAAGAATGGAAATGCTGTGTCTGGCCATAACCTACTATGGTATTGTGCCTCCTAATAAATTGCATAGTTTTGAGGTGGAAAGTGGTGTTTGACACTTGGGATTCCACTTCTGCACTAATAAGGTACTGAGGTAATAAATAGGCTTGTTCATCATTTTGTTAAGGCGGTTTAGTAAGGGCATCATATCCTCTTTTGCCTGACAAGCTTAGGAAAACCTGGTACATTACATGAAACCTTTAAGCTTTGCAGAAATGCAAAAGTTACTCTTCTGGGGGCCAAAGAAATTCGATATTGCCTTTGGATAAGCAGTAAAACAAAAAAGGTGTTCAGTGTTATGCTTTGAAATTCTTCTCCGAAATAATTAATGATAATATAAAAATTCATTTTCCACAACTGAGTATGACTAAGGATGTTATGTCTGGGATAGGTGGTTTCCTTTGTTGATTGAGGAGTTCTTCCCACAATGTGATGATTTGTTATCCCTTCAGCTGTCCTGACACAGCTGTTGTGTGCTATAGATTGCATCAGCAAAGCCTTTTATTTTCAAGTGGTTGTAAACAACTCTGGGAGATAACTGAGATTTCATTACTATTATCTCCATGCCCTCTGGAGGTTTTGATAACTGAATGCCAGCAGTGAGGTGGGAAATGCTCCTGCAGCCCTGTCACTTCTGTGTCAAAGCACATTTGCTCTGTGAGCAGCAATGACTGAGGATGTCCAGTTCCCTTTTTGCATCTTTTTAGATGCCAGAAGGTTTTCCAAATAATTGCAAATTTGTAATGCAACTCTGTGTGTATTTAAGGTCATAAACTGGATAATCAGCCTGTAAACAGTGTTCAATTGTGTAAATCCCTTTTGTTTAGATGATGAGGTTGTGCTCTAATGCATATTAGAAAGTTTTCTGCTATATTGGCTCATGTCAACACTAAACATTTACTTTGATATCAGGATCAATTCTGCCTGCAGCACAGGGCATGTGAAATCAAAACCTGGGGTTTTTTGTTCAGGCTCATTTTGAGACTGTAAAATGCTCTAGCACATTCTCCTGTAAGGGGAGAGGTTAAGGGTGTTAAATTATTTCCTCTTTTCTACTTCTGTAAAATGTTTTTCTTGAAATTACTAAAAGTTTGTTTACAAGTTGTTTTTTGGTTTGTGGTGTGTGTTTTGTTTTGGTATTTTTTCCTTTTTTTTTTTTTTTTTTTACCTCAAGCTAATGACACGAGTGTAGCACTGGTAGTGTTCTACTAATATTTAAATCATTGAGTTTTTAAAGTCTTTTCAAGGCTGTTAGTATTTATGTTAAACTTCTGCCAAGTCTTTCAGTGTCTTTGCTTCCTACTAAGTGCTTGAAGTGGTGAACTTTAACCAAGACACCTAACAGACCTGCCAAGACAAACCATTTATGAAGCATTATCTTTAACTCATCTGGAACCCCTCCATTTAGCACAAGGGCTTGTGCTGTGTGTGCAACATTTTCATTTTATAGATACTGGGAAAACAGAAAAAGGGAATCTTTCCATTGAGGAGACACAAGCCAACCAAGCAACTGGTGGTGCTTCAGAAGCTCCTGTGGTTTCAGGGCTGCTCTTTCATTGTTGCATCCTGTTTTGGTTTCCAGTTCAATGCTGGAGGTTCTGCAAGGCTCTTGTTTTTGCTCCTCCCCTGCTGTACTGCTGCCTTTTTGAGAAACAATCTCAAATATAAAAATTAAGCAGGAATTGCAAACTTTACTACATGCTGTGGGTTTAAAGTCATCTGATGTGGCAGAACTCCTCTGCAGCTTTGTCCTTTTGAAGCCTGGCTACTTAAATTTTGTTTGATGTGAAACTGTCTTTTAAAATAGCACTTTAATATTTACATTTCTGTTTGAAGATTTCTTAGGAGCTTTAAGCTGATAGCCTGTTGTAAGGCAATAACATTTCTGATTTTTAAAGCAAATTCAAGTATTTCATAATGTATCTCAGATGGATTGAAGCCTCTGTTAATCCCAAGTAATTACTGCAACACTTTGCACAATTAGCTTCCAGCTTTCAGGTCAACGGAATAATAACATAAAAAGATGAACCTGTTTTTCTTCCAACACCCATTTAAGTGGAAGAATAAATTAGACTAAATAGATGCCATGGATTTTGTTTGGTTAAGAGGAGATTTATGACATAATATTTTGTTAAATCACAATTTCATGTGCACCTGTTTTAAAAGAATGCAGAGGTTTATTGATAGTTTATTGTAACAACTTTTCCTTTCAGTAAATGATTACATTGAAGAAAAGAAAGCCAGAAAGTGTAAGCCAGACAGAATGGAATTGAAATGGAAGACAGACACCTTCCTTCTCTTCTGTATTGTGAGATGCTTTCTTAAATTAAGCTTAAGTTTGTTCTGCTTTGTTTTGGTGCAGAATTCCAGTGTATACTTAGTTTAGTAATTAACGTATATTTCCAAGACTCATCATGTTGCTATTATAAGGAAAGTGCCCAAAGCCTGATTTGTTGTTATCATGGAAGGTGTTTAAAATGTGTTTTGCACAACAAAACAAAGCAAACAAAAAGAAAAATCCATAAAAAACCTTCAAAAACCCAAACCAAAGCCTAAAAAATTAACCCAAAATCTTCTCAACAACTGCCCTATATGAGCAGAATGAGAAAAGGCCTAACCTTAATTCTCTTTGAAGGTTTAAGAGAAATCTTTCAGGTTGTATTCACAGACCTTTTAATTTGGTGGTTTGATATATTTAAATACCAGCTTTACACATGTTAAAATTAGGAATAGCATCTGGTTCAGTATTTTAAGTTGATTCAGCCTGGCCACACCTTTGTTTGGTCAGGTGCTGGTACACTAATTAAATTAAAGCCTCTATTCATCTTGCCAGCCCTGCCTGACATGGTTCAAGAAGCCTTCACATTGTCTCTGGTAATCTAAAGGACTAGAACTATGTATTTAAAAAGCTGTTACCAAATACAGTGCTTTGTAGTTTATTGTAATGAGATTCTGGTGCTTCCCTATAAAATCTCCTCTGCAAATTGCCTTTTTTTTTTTGGCTAGTCAGTGCCAGGTGCAGTTACAGTAAATATTTTCTGAGTGTAGTTAACCAAAAGGCCTCTATGTCTATTTCAGTGCTGGTAAATCCAGTTCTTCATTTATTTCCAGAAGTATTTATAGTGTCACAAGACTCTGCTTATTTTCCTTGCCATAGAAAACCCAACGTGGAGAACAAGAATAGTGTTTATACTGTATTTAGAAATGAATTTTCTGCTTTGATGGTTGCCCAGGATAAGCTAGCTAGCTGTTAATGCATTAACAAATACTGCTAATTCTACTGTAGGACTTCTTAAAAGTGAATTCATCTAATCCAGATTAGATTTATCCAGAAAAATGGAAGCACAAACAGACTTTTTGATTATTTTTTGTTTTCCCTCCCCTAACTACAGGTAGCTATTTCAGTAACCAGCTTAATATTTTTTACTTATAAGATGATTAGGTGCTTTGGTGCATGATGCTTCTGCTGCTGTGTTAATTCTTTCTTGCTTTAATGAAAAGAGCTCAAAGTTTGTGTTATAGTTATGGAGGAAAGACAGTGTCCTAAGTATGCAATTGAGAGTTCACGTGCAAATGACAGGAAGGTAGAGCCAAATATCTTCTGCATTCTCAGATTTCTGTGCTGCCTGCAGATGTAAATTTAAACAGTCAGCATGATGAATGCACTTTTAATTAAAAACTTTTTCCTTTGACTTTTTTACTGTAGACATGTCCTTCCCAGGCTGTTGGCTTAGCTCATAGTATAAATACTGTACTGTAGAAATAGTGTATTAGTTTTTGCATATTTTTGCAATTAGTTAATCTGAGAGGCAGCATGCTTTCTTTTCTTGAAAGGGTGTGATTTACAAAATATGCTCAGTACCTGTGAGCCTAATTCCTGACAGCACAGATCCTTCTGTCTTCAGTCTGTCCTCCTCCAGATGATTTGCTTCAGCCCCTGCCACTCTCAGTTCAGCTATTTCAGTGTCTGTGCCATAAAACTTGTTTGGGTTAAAAAGAAAGCAAAAGCAATGAACCAGCAGGGCTGGGTCTTCCTGTGTTGGCTCTGATGCCTGTTCAAACATTTTGGGAGCTGAGGATGTCTGACAACAGACCTCCAGGAGCCTCTCTTTCTGAGTGCTGCTGGAGTGGGATTCCTTGAGCAGTGGTAATTAATGGGCTGTTGGGAATGGGTCAGCTTTCACATTTTGAAGTGTGGAGCCACAAAAGTGGAAGCAGAGGACATGTGTGCTTGCTCAGAAGAAACCAAAACCCCTTCTGGTGGTTAAAGCAGAATAGTTTACCTTATGCTTCTGTTCCTCCTTTTCTCTACTTAGAGAGCATTTCTTCTTACTTTACTGTAGCTACTGATTGTGGGATTTTACTACTAGAATGGAGGCAATCAACCTTTTCTAGGGGAGCCCATGACTAGGACAATTACTGAGGAGATTATCCTAGTAAAGGCAAACTGGTCAAGGAAACTGCATTTGGCTATCCAAAGTGCAAACACAGAAGAGGAAGAAATAAACAATGCATTAAAGTGCTTCATTTCATGCCCCACTGATGTTTCTCATTGAAAAATCCTGCTTCATTGTGCACTTTTTGTACTTATTAGAGAACCAAGCAAACCTTTCTTCCCCTTTACCATAGCATTTGCAAGTTAACGCTTGTCTGTAGTCCCAGGCAGTTTGGTTAGTGTGCAAGCTGCCTCACATGAGATCCTGCCTGTGTCAAAAACCAAACCAGAGCCCTGTTGGGAAGGGAAGCTCCCACCAAGCTGCAACTTGTACAAGTGCCACGATCACCTGGCGCTGGATGAGACAGCCTGCCAGATCCTGGGAGCAGCACGTTGCAAGGGTTGGCTTTGTTGAAACAACACCACGGTTGGCTAAGGAGAGGGTAATTAAACCACTCTATTAATCTTCAAGTGCCTACAGCTAGATCTGTTCAAAGGCAATATCCTTTTGAAGTTTGTTCTTCAAACTGCATTGCAGAGGCGGCCAATTGGAAGTCTCACGTGACCTAAGCTGCTCCTACCCCTTGTCTTGGGGCTGTTATTTTGCACAAAAGTTGTTTGTCTCGGTGTCTAGGGTAAATGTGAAGAGTCATCCTGAAAACAAGGCAAGTGATGGTAGAAAGATAGCAGCAACAGTGCTGTACTAAACTTCAAACTGTGTGATTCAAAATATTTGTGAAAAGAAGTTTTAAATGCAATGAATTGAAAGCAAGAGCAAAAACATCCAACAGGTTTTTTTCTTTTTCTTTATGATGGTTGCTCTGTATCCAGGTTGTACTGTCTGTATTCCTTGGGTCTGAGTAGTAGCCAACCACCCAGCAGTACAAGTTTAGTCTGACTGGGCTGAAGCATGCAAATAATTCTCGTTGCCTTTTTTGTTAGTTATGGGAAGAAAAATAATATCTAATCTCACTAACTTTTTGACATTAATGATCTGTAGTCTCTCTGCTCATTACTGCACTGAGTTTGTGTGAACATGCTGTTACTGGGATTTCTTTTATTGGAATACCTTTTCCTGGAATCCCTCTTTTGTTAAACCATGATTTTCCTGTTCTTTCTTGCTTCATGTAACTTGTGGCAAGGAAGCACTCTTGTGGTGCTGTTAGTCTGGGTTTAAGGAGCTGTTTACCAACATGCTGTGACAATTGCTTAAGTCTGTCTGTGTGTTAATATCAGCCAGAAGAACTGATTACATTAGCCTAGGGGCTAGCTGGATAGTAGATCAGTGGGTGCAAGACTGATCATAATCTAACAAGCTGAGTGTAAGATTGTTTGATAATGGAGAATGAAAGTTGTGTTTAAAAACAAATAAATAAATCCCTGGAAGCCACAAATAAAAATCTCTAAAGAAAACTAGGTATAGTAGAGAGTTTTTTGTGCTGTATGTTACTTTTTTTTCTCTTTTGTCAATTTAATATGCCTGATCTGGAAAATGCTCTACTAAGGAAAGTAAAGCAAAAAAAACCAAAAACTTGTGTGGACTGGGTTAAAAAATTCCACTTATTGAAACTACTCACACCAAAAACTACTTTTTGCTACTATTTCTCTGGAAAAGTAAATGTCAGTCTTTTCTATTGGTCAAGGGCTTATGTGAAGTCTTCAGATAATTGTGAAGCCTAAATCAGCAGCAGTGACTTTGCCCCAATTCATATAAGTAATAAAAAACCTCTTCTCTCTCCCCCATTTGCAGAAGCCTGAGAGCATAGGGCCATGGAGTAGGAACAGGGCACAGTGGTCTAGCAGCCTTCAGGAGGTGTTTGGCTGATGAGGGAGTCGTTTAGTTAAGTAAAGCAAATTCTTTGAAGTTTGAGACCTAAATTGATAAATTATCAACAGATTACCAATTTATGCCATGTGAAATTTGATTTTTGTTTTTCCCAAGGGTAATGCTATCAGCAACTGTCTATTGAAAACCTTTAATTATGAATAAATAATGGTCCTTCACTAGAATTTCAAGCCCATATCCAACAGTTTTTAAAAAAAAGAAACATTTGTGTCAACTCAGTCAACTACCTCAAACAAATAATGAAGGGGCAAATTATATAAAGTTGATGGCATTTACCCTTCAAAGGACATATTAAAAGCAGCAGATTATATTTGTGTGTGTGTTTTGGGGGTTTTTTTTGGTCTGTCATAATTTAGGAATGGTACTGCCCATTTTAGTGCTCCCACTGAGTGTCTCCAAGCTATGTGCAATTCTGGTTTCCCCCTCTCCTTTTCCCAGCAATAGGATGGAGAGGAGAGTTGGAGGCACAAAAGATAAAGATCATGGGCTGAAATAAGAACAGTTTACTAGAAACAGCAATGAGGGAAGAAAAAAATAGTAACAGCAACAATAGGGATGGCAGTGGGTACAAGAAACAATTGGCACATGAATTCTCACTGCTGACAATAACTGATCTCTCATTCCACCACACTCTGATCCAGGAGGGACCCTTTCCCCATCCATGGGAAATGCTGTGAGGTGAGATAAATTAACTCCCAGGTCCTACGTGCCCCCTCCTGACTACTGCAAAAATTAACCCTGTCCTGGCTGGAGACAGGAGTGCCCTTATTATTTATTCAAAATTATCTCTGTTGTCTGCCTTGCCACTGCCCTGTGATGCAGACACTAATTCCAAGGACAGTGCAGCTACAGGAACTGAGGATTACAGATGATTCCATGGAGGACGTGAAATTGGCCTTTTTCTGTCTAATTGCTAGCTAGAACTGTCCCTCCACTAAGTTTTAACTCTGCCTTATTGCAGTGAGTGAATCTGCTGAATACAGAACAAACACTCTCTTGTGTATTTAAATAAAATAAGCCAGTAATTGCATATGATAATTTTTTCTTGTTTTCAGTCTTAGCTTCTGGGAAAGTAATGAGAGTCTTAAACTTCTCATCAAGCAGGATGCTGAGGTCAATTCTTTCCTCAGTCCCTCTGTATCTAAATTTGTTCTTTTTTTATCACATTAGTTCTCTATGAAGATTTTTTACAACAGAAAATATTCAAATTCTGCTAAAATGTATGCATGAGGGTAGTGGAACAACTAAACAATTGTTCATTTAGAAATGGAAACAAAGCCCCAGGATAACTGCAGATCTAAAACTCTGATCTTTTCTTGATTTATGCTCAAAATCAGACATTCAAACAGCTCTTGTTTTCAAAGTGCGATCGGACGTATTCCCTGACGTTTGTTCTTGGCTTGTTGCTGGCTAAGTGAAAACTGCCTCGCTAGCCAAGGAAGAAACACTTCACCAGGAGGTCATCCTAGGCTTTGGAAAAACTCTGTAGCTTGTTGGTCAAGATACTTGTCAAGTTCCATTTCTGTTTTGCATTTAAAGAAGGTCCCAAAGCTGATCTCATCAAGCACGTGTCCAAAGCCCTGATGGCTGACACAGTGAGAGGCAGCACAGGAGACATGACTGTTTGCAGTGGAAAAGAATGACTAATGGTGTGGCCTGTCAGGAAAAGAAATGATTTAATTCCTCGATGAATTTCAAGTTATTCCTTTTTTTTGTTTATTTTTGTTCACAAATGTTGCATTAAATAGCAATTAGGCAGATGAGTTCTGAAGTAAAAGAGAGCATAAAGAAAGCATTCTCAAATATTTCTGTAAGAATGAATGCCAATAGTAAAAATGCTCTGAGTAAAAATGTGTCAAACATGTTAAAGTTTTCTTTCATTTATGAAAGCTGTAATATCATTAGTAACCAGAAAATTAATACTTACATTTGAATTCCCAGCTGACTTCTTTCTCCAACGCAATGCTGGTACAATATTGTGGTAATGCAGCGAAGAAAATTGATACAAGACAGCTGATTTGACTGGAAAAAGACTTGCTTATTTTTTACTGCTTTCAGACAGATCAGTGTCCTGAGCTATCTTGTAGCATGGCCTCACGGCTTTGCAGGAGAAAGCAAGGAAGGCAGAGCAAGCAACATCCCCAGAGACAGAGGTGTCTTCATTACTGCTCTTGCTGAATGTTAAGCCTTGCTTAAATGTTCCATGTTTTTCTACAAGTATGAGCAGTGATACTTCACCTTACAGAACCATAAGCACACATTCTACATGCTTCTACTGTATGCTAATATTGAAATATCTGGGTTTTTTTCTGGGTCATATTGGGTTTGAGCTGTGAACATCTATATTAAAAATCTCTGTTTCTCCTTATTTTGAAATGTACCTTTGCAGTGCATTTATGGTGCTTTAAGGAACCAAGTGAACATGAATGCACTTCTGATCTATAAATCAGAAAGAAACATGTAAGTGAAGAAACTCATTGTGTAATACAAATTGAATGGGGAGGGACCATTGTGTTGCAAAACTGACACTGGCAGCCACTAAAGATAAACAGGGAAGAAAAAAAAAAAAAAGATGTGGACAAATTTTCCAAAGGGACAGAAACTATAGTGTTAAAGGAAGCAGGATTTTTCTGTGCAAGAAAACACCTAGCGGCAGTTTATAGAGCTGAAAATCAAGTGGTAAATGGTTGTACTGGGACTAATATAAAAGTAACCTCAAATGGTAATTTATTGTGCCATAGTACTACTGTTTACTGTTTGATTCATCTCTGAGTACCCCTTTGGAAAGTCATGGGTGGTAGGAGAATAATTTTATCTCGGGAAAATGTAAAATGAAGCATCTCATATTGTGCTCATTAGCAGAAGAAAAGAAAGCAAGCAAACAAGCTATAAGCCATGCTGGGAATGGTTCAGATGTCTGTGATCTTTCTTAGCAGTAATTTTAATTTCTTCCCACTAATTTCCTTTGTCATAGCTAAATGAATATTGTCTTCAGTTTTTTGTTATTGTTGATGATTTAAATTAGTGTAGAAATGATCATATTTGTTGCAAAAAAACAGTTGATGGCAGTTGAGTGCATCTTGCATGGATTAACTTTCTTATGTAACTCTGTGCCTATTATAATCTACCCTTTCATCAAGCTTCACACATCACTCTGTGCAGACCCTGTCCTGAAGATTTCTACAAAGCAAGGTTTAATTAATTTTATTACTAAAGACAGATATCAAATCCCATGATTTAGAGGTGAAAAACTTTGGTCAAGAGCAGAAATCTGTCTGTGATTAAGTCATAAAGAAGTAAAGCTAAGACAGCAACTTTTCTCCCTGAAACCAGTTTTTCTGCTAAGCCCTTTTGCCTTCATGCTTATATGTATTGCATTATTGGGAAAAAGGGAAGGAGAGGGTAGAAAATAAAAGATGGGATACTGTATTTCAGATCAAGAACTAGGAGAAGGATGACCTCACTGCAGAACATGACAGGAATTGTGGATAGGCTGATAGATTGTTATTTGGGTTCAAGAGGAGGTATGTTTTCTCTCAAGGAGACATTTCTGATATTATTTCTACTACATTCATGACTACTACGCTAATCTCTTGTGGTGAGTGGCAGTTTTCAAGTTTTTGGTGTCTACTTTAATCCAAAAAGAGATGGAATATGTCTACAGATATGAAAAGACCAGGTATAGCATACTCAGATTTTTGTTCAATTTGCCTTATTTCAACCTAGAAAAAAAAAAAGGACCTGTATAACTGCTCCATAGTATAGGAGTACTTTTCAATAATGAGTGCCACTAAATCTTTCAGTTTCTGAAGGGCAGCTTGATATATTAGAGATCTTGAGGATGTTTGGACATAGTTCACAGATGGAAAATGTTCTTGGTTTTCTCTCCCTTCCTTAAAACAATTTATTATTTTCAAGGGAGCAGGGGCCATTTTTACTGTTTCACAAAGAATTGCCATTGGAAATGTGGGTGACCGGCTAATGAACATCTCTAGGAAAGGTTCAGTTCAGAGCCAAGGAGGACTGTGGATAAGGACCTGTTGGCCGTGTCTTGGGCTTCCTTGATGTTGTTGTAGTTTGCTTTCAAGATTGATAAAGAGATTGAGTAAAGAAAGTGGTTGGTTTGTGTTTGTTTTGTTGGCTTTTTAAAAATGTAATAATTTTAAAATTTTGTTTTTCTTTAAAACTCTTCCTGTGCTGTTGGCCTCAAATAGATTTCACAGGGATTGTGCTAAGCCCACAGCCATCCATACTGGCTTTCAAAGTTCTGCCTTGCTATTTCATGGATGCATTCAGCATCAGTTCTGACCTAAGGGAATCTAGTTTGGCGGTACCAGGTCTGGAGGGGTTTTTAGCAGTCCTTCAGTGATCAGGACATGTTTTGTGACCTGGGCCAGAGCTGAGAGGCTGAGATCTCTGAATCCATTAACAAGGCAGAAGGTCAAGTAGGGAGTGCTGAGTTACTCCATAAGATGTCAATAAATCATTCTGCTAATCTAGAAATTGTCTCATCTGGAGGAGGCTCTTCTAAAAAATGAAGAATAGTGCCTGAGAAAAGATGTGGTACCTCCAAATTCATGTTACTCTTTTTCTCTCTTTTGTCTAGCTAAAATAAACAGTTATATTCAAAAGACAGGCTGAGTTCATCATATATGTATCCATGACTGAAATGTTACCGTTTTGGCCTTCTAAAAGTTGGCTCTAGAAGTAACCCTTAACTGAAAATGTGTTCTGGTAAAAAGTGTGATTTCTGCTCCCAGTCTTTATTTAAAAATACAAGTTCTTTATTTATGCCATGTTCTTCCAAGGGCTGAGATTTGACTCAGATGTAGCTAGTGTCTTGATAATACAAATTATTAACTTCATTTTCACTAATTCAAAATCTAGAATTTTTTAAATGAGGAGGAAATGGAATGACTTAACGAAAAGTAAAAAAACCCCAAACCTTAGGTATTCTGGCATTGGTTCAAGTGCTTTGCCAAGTGACTTAGCTTGAAAAATACATTTTTATTACCAAGGAAAAAAACAGCTAATTATGAAGTTTAAATGAAAAGGTTTAAAAATGCCCATGTATTAAAATACGTGTACCAAATGCAATTTTGGGCAGCAGGTAAATAACACCCTGAAATCTGGTTTGAAACTAGTTTTCAGCCTTTGGTGCTGTCCCTTACTACCTTGATCTTAAACTCAATATTTTGGACTTTTTTTCCCCTTCTTGTTTGATTCTCATTCTTTCATGTAGCACCCTCACCCTCCTTTCCCCATGAAAAAAGTGCTTGTGTGGATTTTTATTAATGTTATATGAAAAATGCTGGATAGCCTAATTCACCTTCATATTTCATCTTGAAGTTGGAAAGCTAGGGATGAAAATTTTTTACTTGAAATTTATTTGAATTATTCTTAGTTTAACACCAATTTAATTATCTGAAGAGTATTTCTAACAATTACCAAAAAGTAGGAAATATAAATAATTTTGGGGCCAAATTATTTACATTCTTGTTTGGGCATCTAAACCCTACTTTTCAAGTAGAAAAGCCAAAAAGCTAATTTTGAAGGCTTCAGAAACATAAATTACGATAGTTCACCCATATGAACGTGAAGGTGGAGCTTTTGTTGACTGAAGTTATCCCAAGAATTCATCTTAAGATTATATGCAGCGTACACAGGTGTCCCTGAGGCTTAAATATGAGCTTAAATATGAGGCTTAATTGGGTATTTGGGGATGATGCTTTTGCTCAATACTTGTCTGGACTTTACTGGGGAAAAATCAAGTCTTTTATTTTAATTGCTGTGGTTTATCTTTCATGGGACCAGAATGTAGCACAGATAAGAATCCCCTTCACTACAAAACTGCAGCCCAGTGTTTCACTGAAACCAGGCATTTCTATATATTTGCATTTAAGATGAAATACAAGCTGATATGTAAAAGAGTCTGTGTGTTTCAGGTGAAAAATCAAGGCACGGTGATACAACTGTAACACACACTGCCAAATATTACACATGATAGGGGATTATTTAAAAAATAATAATAATAAAAACCTCCATAATTTGGAGGCAAAGATTGAAGCCCAAGGTTCAGTTTCTCTGTGCCTACATTAAAGTAAGAAATACATTCATGCCTATGATGAGTAAGTAGTAACTGGAAAAAAAAGTCATATCAAGGCTCTGGTTTCAGCTTAATAGTTTGGTATTAAAAGCTGAAATGAAAAAAACAAAGCCAAAACAAAATGTTCTCATTCAGTTGAAAGGTGAATGAGGTTTTTTTCTTCATTAAAAAAAAATCCCATTAAAATGTCTTGTTTGAAATGAAATTTTTGTGCAGTGTGAGTTGTTTCAAGTCAAGGGTGCAGGAGTTGGAGCTCACATTGGGAGAGAGCACTGACAGTGTTGGTAGGCTGGGTGGTAGATCCACTAGGATAAAATAGAGGAAAGAATGATGCTTCAGACATTTTCACCTACCCATCTTAAATATTATGCCCTGTGCTGCCTCATTTGGTACAGTCAGTTGTCTTCCTCAGAGATGAATTAAAAGTTGTATAGGAGTAGCAAGTTAGGATAGCTTGAGAGGACTTACTAAGAAATGATAATTTGAGCATTTATCCAAGAGTTTAATTTCACTACCACAAGACAAAGGATCTCAATATACTAATTTAAAATTATTCAAATTGAAGTAGGTCTTTTTATTCTCTGACATAAACAAATGCCTTCCTCAAATTTATGTCTTGCACATAAGAGGTTAAAATTTCTGTCAAATTATCTGGCCATTTATCTTTTGCAAGATTCAGTCACTTTGTTGTTACTCTTTTTGTGTCATTGGACCGTAGAGAGATATCATGTTTTTTCTTCTCCATAAGTTCTGTAGACAATGTAAAATATGAAATAGCCTCTTTTTACAGCTATTGTAACTAAGTTGTTTATTGAGGAAATAAAGGTTCCTGTTGCTGCCAATTTCTCTAAAACACTTTCAGAGGCAGAAATAATAACTAAGTGTAATAAAGTCTAGACCTTTAAAATAAGGTCTAATTCAGTAGTCCTTGAGTAACATCCTTATCTCCGCACTTACTGTTTTTTGGTTTGGTTGCTTTTGTTTTGGGTTTTTTTGTATGAATAGCTGACTATGTGTTTGAAATGGACTTATCTAAAATGACTCATGGCTCAATAAGAAATTTAAAAAGGAAATAATTGTACTGGATTCTGAAGATGTCAATATAGTTTATGTCTTCTATTCAGAGCATTTTTAATAGAGTTTTAATGTAGTTCTTGCAATGATTTTTGGGTCTGTAAAATCGACTGACCACAAACTGCTTTTACAAGTGTGGTTTTTACTACTTGATGACCATATTAGAAAAATGTCAAATTCCTTTGAATAGAGATGTCCAGCAAGCATATGGCTGAAGTTAAGAGTAATTCAGAAAACCTAATGGGAAGCATGGATTTGCAAATGGGTTTGGGTTTAATTCCCACCCTTATAATGATGTACTCAAGAACCCAACGGATCCATCTGGAATGGCACTCTGCACATGACGAGGAAAGGCTGGGAAGAGCTGTGGCTGGGAGAAGGGTTCCCACCCTGCAGCTCCACAGCTACTCTTGCAGCCTGGAGCTGGCAGGTGTCCCCAGTGCCTCTGGTCCCTTTCTGTACAGGAGACCAACAGTGTGGGACACTGAAATCTTCATTGATGCTTGCAGGCTGTGTGTCGAGGCACTGGGGCACCCATGTGTGGCCACAGCAGACTGTGATTTTTGTTGCAGTTTGAAGCTGCTGAAGAGTCCCCCTAAGCTGATCAAAAGCTTGATTTTTTTTCTGGTCACTAGACTTTGATGTCTGGTGTAGCAAATGCTCACTGTGATGTTTTCCCAATAGAATAATAGAGTTGATGTTTGTGTGCTACTGAAGTTGTCCTCCTCCAAAATCCAGGGATTTGTTGTTGCAGTTTCTTTTTTGCTATAACTTCTTTGTGGCCAGATTCCCCCTTGTGCCTAGGATCCAGGTAAATGGGCTATTTGGAGAAAGTTGTATTTGTTCTATTATGGATATTTATAGAGCCATAATGTGTGCTTGGGTTTAAATCTTCATCTACAACTGGCTTTACAAAATTCTTTAGCTTTGCTGGGGATTCTTCCACCAGTACCCTCACAGTCTCCTGACATTTTTGGAATGTCTTTCACTCTTTACCCTGTGTACTGCAAAGACTACTTATGGTGGACCCTCCTTACAGTGAAAGTAAGTGTAAGTCTACTCTGGGACATTCTTCAAATCATATAAATATGTACATTCAGTAACTGATAAGGAATTTTTCAGGCATCTTGCTTAAGCTAATAATAATAATAATACAACAGGGTGAAGAACATTTTCTAAACAAATTTTTTGAGAGGGCTTAGCCAAAAGGAGTTTAAAATTACTCTCTAAATAAACAGATTTATTGTTACAGACTTATAGCTGGAAGTTGCAGGGCTACAAGTGGTCAGAACTGTTGATATGCATAGTTACAGAAATTTATAACAAGCTTGTGAGCATACCACACATACATGATTTCTTCTACCTCCCAGTATACCACTAAGAGTTCCAGCTTTTGGCTTGTGGAACTTGTTATGAAGTCACATTTTCCTTGGAACAGCACAGCTTCCTTTACTCTTGCTGATCTTAAAAGCCTGTTTTAAGCACAGGGCAAGACCCAGACTATTTGGGATGATGATATCAGGTCTCCCTCATGCCTTCATCTCCGGAGTCCAAATGACATAGTCATTTGGCAGCTGAACTCGAAGGATCAAAATGAGCCAGATGTTGAGTGGACAGATCTTTGTTTGCCAGCAATCAAGCCTTTGCTTGCCATTATGGCTCTGATTTCCATGTCTGCTACCATTTACTTCATTTTGGCTCATTAAATTGACAGCTTTTTAAACAAGGAAAGAGGAGAGGGGGGAAAAGCATAAAAGATAGTATAGAAAGCTGTCGTAGTCTCCATCCACATTTATTTTTAAAATCTCAATGGTTGATTGCATTTATGACCTGTTTCCTTCCAAAACTTTTGCTACTCTGAGTTTTAGAAAATAGGTTACTTACTACATTCTGTGAATGTAAATGTTTGGTTTATGATGGTTCCAGGTATACAGACATACACATCTAGGGAAATGTTATCATTATGTCTCAGATTTTTGTGAGTAAATCACAAAGCCCTATCATGAACAGGAGGGAATAAAAGCCTACAGCTCTGGTGCTTTTTGACAGGGCTGAAGTGTTAAGGTGGTTGTTTTCTTTTGCTACACTGCAAACACTGATAACTTTTCACAATTGGAGTTTGTTTATTTGTTTGTTAAGCCTGGTAGCTAAAAGAGGCTTTAGATGGTCTAAAACCCATCATTTTCTACTGTGAACCAGTCATGCTGGTTCAAGTGGATCCAAGTTGGTTCTGATCCATGGAGAACATACCTCTGGTATAAACTTAAGCATAGCGGCATGTATTTTGTGCTGTTCCTTTGCCTCACTTGATGGTACACCATTTCCAGGGAGCTGTCTCTCTCTGCCTGACACAGTCTGGCACTAGTCAGCTGTACTGAGAATGGTGGAATTATGATAAGATATGGCTCCTAAGAGGTACATCCTGAGAAAATGAGGAGATTCCCAGTAGCCAACTTTTGGTAATGTCTGTCTGGAATATGAGATCGCTCAGGAGATGTCTGGGAAAGAGACAGGGATGAGCTCTGTTAAAATTTATGGCTTTCATCTGATCCTAAGTGGCTGAAGCAAAAGAGATATGGGGAACCTAGGTAATTCCTTTCTGGGATACACAGAGCTTGATAATGGAAATCCTGTGTCCTACTGGTGGAAATTATTACTTAGACAAAGTAAGCTCTTTTTCTGCTACTAAAAGTGTCTGTGTACCATGCCTGCATTGACACAACTAATACAGAAACAAAAAATCATTAAATTTATGGAGTAATACATGAATATTTGCTGAGCAATGCTTGAGTCATCCTGTTATCTTAGCTAGAATTCATGTTTTCTCCTTGCCTATTCATAATCAAGATGGGAAAACATTTCCATATGTGTTTTTACACCAAAAGTTTAGGGGTTGTAGCAGTTTTCTGAAAAAGAAGAAACTGAACACAAAGAACAAAAGGATGTCTTTGTTCTTTTTTTGTTTTTAAACGGTTTTATGCAGAAGGGAACATGGTCCACGGAAGGAATTTGACTGGATGGAATGGCTTGGTGTGTTCTTTTGCTCTGACTTAAAAGCAGGACTTAAGAACTCTTGTTTATAATAGTTGTTATTCAAGCATAAAAGCCAACACAGATGAATTTTTAAACATCGTCCTCTTACCAGTAAACTGTGAAGAGGAATGCTCCAGTTGCTCTACACATCTAAAATCACAGGGTTGTTTTCATAAGTAGATAAATTACAGAATTTCCTATTTTCACAGTCTTCCAAATGACTTAAACTCTGCTGCTGTGGATGGAGTGTTTCCTCTCTGTTTCTGTTGGCTGACCAGAGTTCAGATGTTGGGTTGTTCCTCTTTAAAGGGAATGCTGACTTGGTGGTGGAAGCATTTTTACAACATTCTCTCGTCCTCAAGAACTCCAGATGTAAATTAAGACAATAAATAGAGAAAACCATGAGAAAAGTGGGACTGATTGATACCAATTTTTACTGGAAAAATGTGTTAAACATTTAAAAGATAAATATTTAAATATGGGGGTGGGGAGGCTAGTGTTGTTTAAAATGCTCTGCTACCGCAAGCATTATTTCTAGTGCTTTATAATTTTGTCAAAACTTTAGGGAATGCTTTCTGTCTTCTGGTGGATATTTTCTGTGGCATTTTGAAAATGAGAGGAGGAAGGGAAAGAGGAGAAGAGAAAAGGGAGCTTGGAAAACCTCACCAGTGGCTTCCTGTAAAATCAATATCCTGGGTGTACATGTAGTCTGTTAAAGAAAGTTAGATGTATAGGGTAGTCCCAGTTGCATGTGATAACAGTGTGTAAACAAAGCTTGACACAAGAAATTGCTCTGTTGTTGAAATATTTTCCTGTCTGAGGCCTTTTCATCCAAAATCTACATTTTCTTCATTTTCTGAATCTTGAAACAAGGTTTCTAAGCTTCTGTCATTTTATAACATTAAGTATTGCAACAGGCAGACCAGGGAAGTGTGGAATCATCATCCCTGGGATGATTTAAGACCTGTAGATGTGAGTCTTTGTCTGCCACTAGACCATGTTCCTTTCCAGTGTTGAGTTTATGATTTGGTTTGATCTTAAAGGTCTTTTTAAACTTAAATGATTCTCTATCTTGACATTTAGAACAATGTTTTGCTACTTCTCCATGAGGATTACTCTGTGTACTCACAAGATAATATATCTTCTGGTTTTTACACTGGTTTCATAACAGATCAGGGAATTCACTCTGGGTTTTAGAGGTAGTGTTCTCTAGAAGCTTGCATCTGCCTAGAATTTGACTCAATTTTCTTCATATTATTTTTTCTTGTATGGATCCATTTTTACATTCTTATAGAAGCATTTTTGGTGCAGATATCTCTCATACAAATAATTGAGTTTGGCTCAGAAGAAGAAAACCTGGAAAAAGTGCTCTCACTGCTGAAATGTAAATGATTTTTAAAAGTTTTTGCAAAGCGTGTATTGGCAACATATTTGGTTTTGTTGTTTTGTTTTGTTGGGTTTTTTTGGTTTTGTTTTTTTTTTTTTGGTTTTGTGAAGTTTGTTTTTTGTGGGGTTTTGTTTGTTTGGGGTTTTTTTGTGGGTGTTTCTTTTTTTTTTCCTTTTTCTGCCTGTTCCTGTCCCTTTGAAGAGTCAGGCATTGGTAACTTCACTTCCAGCTATCTGCAGTCATAGAATCATGGAATGATTTGGGTCAGAAGGGACCTTAAAGATCATTCAGTTCCAACCCCCAATCAGTTCTGCCATCTGCAGGTGTGTATCCTGTTATCACTTTGCCTTCTCCTATGGTTGTCCCAAGTTATCTTGTCACCAGAAAGTATTGAAATGATCTGAATTCCTATGCAGAGCTTTGCAGGCCCTAATTAGCAATATAATGAGGAGAACTGGAAAACCTTTCCAGGCCCCCCTGAAAACAGGATTGCTGTTAAATCCCATCTTGTTTTAGTTGTTTAATTGTTGGTTTCATTGAAGAAACCCAAGAATTCCAGGACACAACACTACCACAAACATCACTGTAGTCCCCCAGGGGTGTGCTTTGGACTCCAATTACTGTTCCCACTGTCATATGAGCAAGGAACTCTGAAAACCATATTACCTTTTGTTTCTTGAAGATGAAAAGCTGTGCCAGGCAGGGAGTATATGCAGTTTAAATTGTATCAGGTTTATATTGTATTTCTTATGGCTTTGGAGGAGTTATTCCTCCCTTAGTGAGCATTGTAAAACTTTATTCCAACCAATGTGTGTTTTACAGACAAAAAGGCTGCAGCAGAACACTCTTAAATGTGGCACTGAAGAGGCTGTAATTTAAAAAGGGCTGTGAAACAAATATGACACTGAGAGTTATATCAGCATTTGCTTTTAGAGGTCTGGCTTCCTTGCATTTTATATATACATTTAAAAAAATAAGTTAAACAATGGCATATTTTAAAATTTTCTAAAGCTTGGAAAACTAAAACTAATCTTCTCACTTATTTCATCATATAGTAGGGTTTTTTCTAGCCTATCAAAATAATATGTTAAAGGTACAAGTCTGAAAATTTTCAAAGTGAATAAGGAAAAACAAACCCAATAGCCAACCCTCCTTTCTTTCCTCTTTAAACTCCCAAAGAAAAGAAAATTAATTTTTCAAAAGGCAGAGTATGTTTCTAGAACTAGACCATGGAAGCATATTTTAAATATATGTGTACTTTCCAGTTATCACATTTCTCTCCTTCTCAAGTTTTCTTAACACCTTCTTGCAGCATAGTCAGTCTCAAGAGTGGCCTTTAGCTTCATCAAAACAAAATTGCTCTTAAGAGCAATTAACAAAAGCATGCTAATTTGAGGGTTGCTACATGGATAAAAACAAACCAGTATTTTTTATAAGTCATCCTGGTGCAGCTTCTGAGCATGTCATGGTCATCATTTGTGCAGGAATATGGTTGTTTCATCTGCCACCTTTTTAAACCATTACTCTCTGAAGTTTTAGTGTGTTTAATGCTGGCTTTTTTTCAGTGTTTGTGTTCAAGATTGCAGCACATTATGAAATATGGAAAGAGCTCTGATGTTTTCATTTAACAGTGCTATCAACAAGTCTTCACATGAAAGTAAACCTAAGGCTTTCAAATTCAGAGGTTGTGGCTTCCCATTCAAGAGATCCTATTACTTTAACATTGTGCTCGTAATTCCTTGGATAGTTTTGTGCCAACACCTCTATTGTAACCTGCTCCACCCATCGTGTATTTTATAACTTGGCTTTTAAATTCTCCTCCTAGTTAAAACTTGTCCTAATAAATGTCAACACAAGAGCAGATTTTCTTTGTCAGGTTTTCTTTTTAAAGGATTTCTTTTTTTTCTACAGGAAACCTTTTTCAGGAATAATAAGCTGTTGGTTTATTGATAGATACAGTGTCTGTGGCTGATATCCATGACATATTTGTGGAAGTATTCAGAAAATACTGAATCTACATGGAATAAAAAGTAAATGTAATGCCATTACAAGGACCAAAATAAGTTCAGCAGCTGTAAGGTCTGGTTTAGTCCACAAACAATCTAAAACCACCTTGAAAAATCAGATTTTGCCATCTACAATTTAGCAGTGTCCCAGAGCATTTTGCTTAGAATATGCAGATTCCCTTAATCTATCATAGGCTTATGAAGTTTTCTAGGAAGTTGAAATATGAAACACACATCTGGTTATGAGTTACATACCAGATAATATGAGGCTTTGGGACTCAGAGGGAATCTCCACCTTTCTGTGCTTTTATACATTTATATTTTCTATATCAGGAAAGTGATATAGATAGTATAGGTAGCATAAATATTCTTCCCTTGAACTGGATTTCTGCAGCACAGAAAAATATCATCAAAACATGGTTGGCTTGTGGGCATTTCAATCACCTATTTCCTGCTTGGCATCCCTAGGGGCTCAAGATCACATTTCTGCCTGGAATGTTATCCTCCAAAAGTCAGTGCTACAAATCTGTAAATACAGACTTGCATGTAGATTGGGGGTGCAAATTTTGGAATGTGCATGCAGATACAGTTTTGAATCTGCTGCAGGAATGTAGAATCTAAGTAAGTTTGGTCATTTGCTCTTGGTCCTATTTCAAGTGTAAACATCTGTTCTGGTCCCTCGCTGCTGTTCTCTGCTGTGCCTTTTAAATGAGCTGTTCCTGCTGTCTGAGGTTTAAGCTGATTAGATAATTTACCTGCCTGCTCTGCCTCCATGTGCAGTAGCTCTGTGAGGCCTTTCAAGGTTTTTACAGATTTTTGTACTGTGCAGCTCTTGGCAACTTATTAGAAATTTACAATTGCCTACAGCATATACAAGGAAAAGCTTGGAGACAGGAAGGAAAAAGCAAATTATCTGGTGTGTAACTCATAACCAGATGTGTGTTTCAAGGGTGAAATAGACAGAAATGTTGTTTCCATTTTCCAACTGGAGAAACGTAGTACAGGGGCCATGTTTACCTAAATTCTTTTCTTTACAAGTGAGCTGATTCTTTCTCCACTGAACAGGCAGAGATTTGAGTTAGGCTGTAGTGCAAGAAGGTGGTTTCTGGAATGCTTTTTGTGCAGGGCTCTCTGATGGAATAAGTGTTTTAGTAAAGTTTTTGAAGGGTTCCTTGTGATACGGGTTTTTTTTAGTTTTTTGGGGTTTTTTTTTTCTCCCTTGCATCAGGTAGTGGCTTTATATCTAGGTACTGCCTAAGTGTGCTCTGAAAATAGGAAAGTGGCTTCTGTTTAGAAAACTTATACCTGCACAGATCTGTCCTTTTATTTTTCAATTCTTTAAGAAGTAAACCTGCATAGCAGCAGAAGTAGAGCTTTGCTGTTCTGAGAAGGGGAGGAATAGGTTTGGCATCACAAAGTTACTCCAATGTTCTGATTACTGGAAACTCAGTATGTCTCTAATATATGGGCAGCTATATGCCCTGTTTTATGGATCTAAACAGCTGAACAGATCCCCTGAAAGATGGACAAAGCATGGAATAACCATACCTACTCTACAGGAAAAAGGCAAAAAGATGGAGCAGTGCCTTTGAAAAAACCTCTCTACAGTATATAATCTCTTTATGAATGGTGACAGAGAGTATCAAAACACATCACGTCAAATGAACTTTTCCTTGATTTCTATTCATGAGTTTTTCTTTTCCCTTCCAATCTTCTCCCTTCAGCCCTAAATATGAAATACTGTAAACAAGAGAGATTAGTTATGGAAATGGACTGTATTGTCTGGAGAGGGCAAGAATGCCTGCTGTTCTATTTTTGAGGTCCCTTTTGTGTCCCTTGTACTACCTGTACCAAGGTCCCCATGGGTGGTGAATTAGTAAAAATACATGTAATGTCTATTCATCTGCCAAAATAATTTACTAAAATTTATGAACTAGCTTAGATGTTCTAACAAAAGTGTCTGGTAATTATTAAAATAATCATCCTTCTTTGGTGTCTCTGCTCAGTATTTGTCAGGACGTGATATGTGAAATGATGACACGGTTCAGTCCTAGCAAAATAATGATAAAGTTTTTTCCTCTCTCCCAAAAAATAATGATTTAGACTAGAAAGCCACCTGTCCCCCAGTTCCTTGTAACCTACCATTGCTAGGAATTAATTCCCTGGGAAGTAAGGACAAGGCAAGTGTATAATATTTCTTTCTAAAGTAGTCTTTCAGCCTTGAACTAATTTCACTTGGTGAAATTTGAAATTGTTTTTTTTTTTCCTTTTCCTAAACCTGATCTGTTTTATCTTTTAGTAAATCCACAGTCATCTCTCTCATGAATCTGTGCAGCCTGTCCTTTAACCTGTGTAAACTGTGCACACAGTAGCCTTTGGTAAGAAATTCTTGATGTCTGTCACTTGTTGCCTCTACAACCACATGTGTTTTTCCTCTGATACATATCTGGCTTCATTTCACACATCCCAGTTCATATACCAGGACAAAAGTAAACTCTCAATACTGGTTTTTAATTGTTCTCGTAACCCTTAGGATTTTATGGGCCTCTATCACATCTCCCTGTTAGTTACATTGTTCCAGGCTACAGAAGCCCAGTATACTTGATTGCTTCTCTGTAGAGCTGTTTTCAATCCTGTTGCTCTTCTCTGAACTTTCTCCATTTGCTGTACATTTTGAGAATTGACTGGAGCTGCTCATCATGCCATTGGTGGACAAACTGTAGATTTAGGTCATAACATGAAAAAGAGATTCTGATGATTTTGTTTCTCTAGTGCTTCCTGAAATGCTCTAAAAACACAAGAAATTTAAGCTCAACATAAGGAAGAACATTTTTATATCAAGGGTGGCAGAAGATAGGAACCAGCTGCCCAGGGAGGTCACAGAGTCTCCTTTCTGGAGATGTTCCCAACCCAGCTTTGTTTCTGTGTAACTTGCTCTGGCAACCCTGCCTGGGCAGGAGGGTTGGAATGGATGATCTCCACAGATTTTCTCCAAAACCATCTATTCTGTGATTCTCTCGTTCTGTAAAACATTTCATCCTCTGTTTTGATTGTTGCTGTAAGTGTTGAGTGAATGCTAATGTCCAAATAGCTTCTATAACCCTGGAGTTCTGGAGTCTGTCTGGTGAGTGAATCCATGGATTGTTTTATTCCATGCAAAACAGTTTTATTTATATTTCTGGCGCCTTTTTATTGTTCAGAGACCTTAAAGTCTTTTTGTAGTTACTCACTTTGCCATTCCCCCTTACCTATTTAAATACCTTTATTTCATCAGCAAATTTGTTCACCTCATTGGTTACTGCCTTCCCTAGGTCACTTTAGAGTAGGTTAAACAGCACAGTCCCTCCAATAGACTCCTCTGATTCTTCTGGGATGTTTTTTTTTTCCTTTTTTTAATGTTGTGCTTTTACACCTTGTCTAATTTATTCGAAAGACATTGTATAAAATCTCCTTAAATGTCCTCTGGAAATATAAGTTAACAATGAAAATTTATTCAGTTCATTTTATCAGCTATATGACAACACTTTGCACACCTGCAGTCAGATTCAG
The DNA here is from genome assembly GCF_027887145.1 of Ammospiza caudacuta. Classification (NCBI taxonomy): domain Eukaryota; kingdom Metazoa; phylum Chordata; class Aves; order Passeriformes; family Passerellidae; genus Ammospiza; species Ammospiza caudacuta. The sequence continues at coordinate 28,365,542 of NC_080595.1, forward strand.
TAGATTTTTAAGGCAAGTGTTCTCTTCTTAGAAATGATGGCAACTTTTCTCTGAATAGAGAGAATTAGCAGACACTAATGAAGGAATGAAGGCTGTGCTTTGTAACTTCCCTTTATATACTCCAATACTAATATGTGCCGATATTAGCTCTTTGCCTAATGTGAGACTCACAGGACTTTGGGTGTCCCTTTCATGAGAAAACTTTTTAAAACTTTTCTTTATGTGTTTTCACATTTATATTTACACTGTAGTCAGAGGTTAAGATGGAGCTTAAAAATGGGGATATACATAGATTCATATTTTTGTCAAAGGAGAATATAAAAAAAGTGACTGCCTTGAAGTCTGGATGGTTTGCCTGAAGTCAGAGTTCAGTATGGAAAAATCTTTTTATGTCATCTTGATGTAGAAAGTTCTTATATGTCCAGAAATGCAAACATCTTTGCTCTTTTCTTTTACTCTATTTACGACCAGAAGGTTTTTTAAGCTCAGATAACAAACATTTTTATTTATTCAGAGTTGTGTAAAGTACAGAAAACTCAAACTTTAGACATCCTGTGAGGACTAATATTTACATATCTTTAAGAGATGTGGACAAAGATTAAAAATACATGAAAGCAGTTCTTAATCATCTCTGAAAAACTTCTTTTTGGAGAATTCTCAGATTTCTTTCCCCAAAAGGTTCTCCTTTATGGTGTTTATTTTCCTGTTTTCAAAGTCTGTTCTGTAGCAAGGTAGAATAGCACTTGCACCAACATGTAAACTTCGGGAAGGCTGTAAACATTGCTCCACTTCAGCTGATGAGATAAAAGGATGTGCTTTACAAATAGCTAGATGGTAATTGCATCTAGTAATTGAAGCTACTCTTTGTGAAAATGCACAGATTGTACTTCAGAAATTAGGTTAGCGTTTTGTTCCATTCACAGAAGCAAGAAGGTGAATATTTTCCACTTATGTAATATGTGACAGCAGAAAAACAAGAATAGGCTGATAATCTGAATATATTCTGTGCTGGAAGCCTGGTGGAACTGTTTGAATATAAGTTTTATTGCACCAACCAATGCGAAAGACAAAAACAAACATTGAAACAGATTATGTGAAAATATCTTTTGAATAGAGGCATTTCAAAAGCAGTTATTCAAAAAATGGACAAGATTGGCAGGTGACTACAGTAGTTAAAATTCATAATATAAAAAAAATTTTAAAAAATCACAGAAAGAAAAAACACTCGGACAGAATACTGCCAACACAATGGATTTTTATTTTCATTATGGCTTAAAAAAAAAGGCTAAATAAGAATGAGACTGCTCTACTATTACTTAATTTCATTAGGCTGGAAGAAAGAGGTGCTTGCTATTAGCTAAGTGCTCAGTATGTGGAGGAATCTGAGTGGTGGTGAGTGGTAGTGGGGATTTGAGGAGCATGGAGAGGCCAAAGAACTGGATGAAGAAAAAAGGAATTTTTTTTTTCTTCAGAGAAGCAGCAATAAAAGCTCAAATTTGGAGAAGGAAGAAAGTGACGCAGAACAGTGGAATTGGGACTTACAAGTGCTTGTGGGAACAAATTGTTTGCATTTGGAGAATAATAATATTTAAATTACATGAATTTGATAAAAGTTTTTGACAAATCTGGTGTGGAGTTTTTCTGTTTTTTTTTTTGTGTGTGTTTTTTAGGGTTTTTTTTTTGCTTTCTTGTTTGTCTGTTTTTTCCCAGAAGACCATATATGTCTAGTGCACAGAGTAAAGCCATTGTGAATTTGCCAGGGTTTTAAATACTCACCTAAAAGCCAGTGTTTTCCTAACCAAATGAAGGAAATATGGATGGTGGTGCACTCTGGTTGGAAAAGCTTTTTTTGATTAAGCTAACATCACAAGAGAGGATGCTGTGTGAGGTCATACCCAGCTCCAGTCTGAACTGTCTGCTGATTTCAGTGATTTAGCTGATGGACAAAAGTAGGAACTATCAGACTTGATAAGTTTATTTCAAAGGCATTGCAATCTTGGGAAGATAAAATGAGAATGGTCTAGACAAATCAGTGGTCTGAATCAGAAGATGGAGCTGAAACACAGACACAAAGTTTTCTGCTTAAAATGAGGGGGAGTACAAAGTGAGAAACAGGAGCTACAGAATAACAGTAATAACAGTGCTATGAAACAACAGTATTGCAAAGACTTATGCTAGATGATAACACATGGTAAAATACACATTGTAAAGACATAGAAATGTGAGATGAAAAACTGATTAGCCCTCTTCTTTTGATGGTGACTATGAAATCTCCTCTGAAAATTGTACTTTCAGAAATGTAGGCCAGTTGACAAGAGTGCAGAAAGAACTTCAGTAATGATCACTTCAGAAAACATGAGCTGCAAGGACAGACTAAAACTTAGAAAGGATTAAGACTAAACAAGTTGCCAGGGATGGATTAGTATTCTGCTTAAATAAAAGAGCTCGGGTAGATAGGTTCTTCTTAGTCCTGCTCTTCAACACTGATAGTTTTGCATTCAGTACTAAATGTACTCTTTTGACAGTAGCTACTGATGAGTGAGAAACAGAGAGGACCAGAGACAAAGTAATCACTACTGATTTTTTTATGTGGCCTTGAATAAGAAGTAGATACAAACCTCATTTTTCTGAACTTCTAGGCTACTGAGGGAATTTCCAAACCTCTCTGAATATGCAATGGTAATGCTGTGTCTCTTAGATTGGTAGTTGTTATAAAAAATTGAAAACACGGAGACACTGTGCAGGAAGTGCCCCTAAAAATGGCTGCTGCCGTTGGTTTCACCAGCCACCACTACTTGCTCACTTCTACCCACAAAAATTTTGGAGTGCACCATGTACAGGATATCCAGATGGTCCCATGCAAGCTGTCTGTTCAAGTGTGGGAGTTCCTACTGTTGGGAAAGCCATGGGAGAATATTTTACTCCATGTCTTTTGAGGTCATGTGCAGACCCTTTTCATAAGATGAGAAAGGGAAAAATGAAATTTGTCCCAGTGCAGAGGTTTCCATCAGAGAGACTTCCTTCCTTAACTGTTCCCGATACAAGTTAAAACAATGACAATGAAGATTTCCTCCCATCTGGCTCCCAGCTTGAGCTAGACTCCTACTGGTTTTCTGCATCTATACCTAATTATTGTTTTGACTGTCACTTTTAAGGAACTTATTTCCTTTGTTGATGCACTGAGAAAGTGTAAAAATAGTGCAGAAATTGAGTAAAATGCAGAAAAACTTCAAAACTTCGAAGTAGAACATTATGGAGTATCAGTACTTTTTGTGTTCTGAGACAAGATTTTTGTAGACTGGAATAGGGATTTCCTGAGATGTTCCTGGAATGTAATTTTTCTGGGTGTTAGTGCTTAGAATAAATACCACATCATTAGAGGTGTAGCTCTAGTTCCCAAGGTGTGTGTGGTTGAGGGTTGTGTGAGAATTCATCTGTCAGGAGCTGTGGAAAGAAGTTGTAGTACTGTCCTGGTTCCCTGCCAAAAGAGCTTGTTGTTCACCTGTCCAAAGACTTTTTTTGTGGCCTTAATTACTCTTAAGGATGTGGGCAGAACTTTGGGGGAATCCAAAGTCTCAGTTATTAAGGAGGTATTGGTTATTTCTGCATTGTCAGTTTATTTAATGAACTGTGCATTTTGCATGAACTGTGCATCATTGGTGGCTAGTCTATAGAATTAACTACCAAGTTACTAAAAAACACCTAACTTTTGAGAAATATTTTAATAATACAAGTTATGGTGAAACCAGAGGTAATGCCTTTTGCATTATTTTGCATAAAATTTTATTTTATGTCAGTGATGGTATCTAAAGATGTCAGAATTTGTTATGATATGGCATCTGACTAAAATGGATATCCTATTGTATTAGTGGCTATAAAGGCATCTCATGAAATATGCTGTGGGCATTACTGACATGTAAGACCTTCAAGAGAAGAGAAGGAAAACTGCTTCTATATTTCTGATGGGTAACTTGAAAATCAGAGTTGCTGTTGCTGCGTTTCATGTACTGGAAAAAGTAAATAGAAATTTTCAGAAGTTTTTGGAGCTCTCAAACCCATCTCATAGAAAAGGATGATGCGAGGACATGGTGACCCACCCTTAAGAAGACTTCTCAGGGCAAACCTGTTGCTGCCTAGTAGAAGCTGTGAATACTCTTCTCTAATTAGAATACTCTTCTCTAATTTTGCCCACAGATGGAAGGTCAGGTGTCCAAGGAGCCAGCAAGCTGAATGGGAAATACTTATGCTGCTTTTGTTAGACAGGCCTAAAATGTTTTATTCTACCTGGTGTGGGTTTCCACCTATCAGCTCTTCAGTTTTCAGTCTCCCAATGCTTTGGAAGCTAAGCCACCCAAGTGGGGATGTCCATGTTTGTGCCTCATGACTCTTGATGCCTTGGTGTGGCCTCTCTCAGTATAGGTGGTCTGCCTCTGGCCCTTCCTTGGAAGAGCTGACGCAGATGTCCAGAGCAATTCAAAGGAATGGGAGTCAGTTTGAGAACTTTTCTTTCTGCAAGAAAAATACGGCACTTCAGGGGGCTTGACTCAGTATTTCTGGCCAAAGCCACTGAAGTTTGTGGCAGCATTATGTTGAGCAGCAGCTAGCAGGGAATTTAAATGCCTGGAGGGATGGTGTTTGAGCAGTAGCCCTAAGCAGCTGCAGTTGTGTAGCCTCAGCTGCTGCCTGTTTGTCTCTATTGGGCTACCCAAGCATGTGAGAGGATCTTAATTTGTAAAAGCTGCCTCTTTTGTTGCAGCACGAATTCCCTAGACTCATGTAGTCAGTTTCCTAATAATTTTTGACCTATGGCTAACATTTTCAATGATTCAAGATTCTTCCTACTACATGAAATGAATATCAAGATAAGCTGAAGATGTAAAATTGATGTGATTCATTTATAAAGTGTTACTTATTTAGCCTAAATGGTGACATTTGTGCCTGTAATATTTTTTGTGGGGTTTCCCCCCCACTGTATCCTTAATGTGTGATATAAAAAACAGATTAATTTTTTACCCTGCCTCTCTGAAGCATAGGGTGAAACAGTTGAATTTGCTTTGTATACACTTTTATTGATTATTAAACAGGCTCACAAAATGGAATTTTAGGAAATATTTTTATTTCTTGGTGGGGAAGTGCTTGATATCAGACAGCCAGATGATATTTAAAAAATCCACATGTGGCACTCTGGGAATTCACCTGTTGTAACTGTGTGTTAAAGATCTAGATGCAGTTCTTGGGTGCTCTTGCCAGGTACTGACAATCAATCTGTGCAATGAATTCTGCCAGAGAACTGTTCTCTAAATCAGAATCCTTGCTGTCATGTAGTGATTTGTGAAGCACACAAGCTTGCACATAAATAATCACTTTGCATGAGATTGTCAATATAGTCTGCTGAAATATTTTTCTTTTAGTAATCTTTTTTGTAGAGCATGTTTGGGGTTTTGTCATAGAAATAATTTTCTGTCTTTCCCCTACTGTTCACACATACTTGTGTGAGTGCTAAAGACATGTGTGAGTGCTAAAGACATTGAAATTGAAGCATATGGGGATTTTTGTTTTGTTTTAAATACTCTGCAGGAACATGAGGAAATTCCCAAATCACTTCAAACTTCTCTTTAAGATGAAGTGTGTAGGGTTTCTCTTACTGGGATTACTTTAATAGCACTGAAATGAAGCGAGGTGCTGCAGCAATGTATCAGAACATGTGTTTTTGACAATAAGTGTTATTCAGGGGAGCTGAGGAGTTTCTTTCAGGGATTTTAACATCCTTTGAGTGTAATAATAATAATATGTTTGGTTATAAACTAAATACTTTTAGTGTATGTGCTACTTTAGGAACTGCTTTGTAAAATTTAACTGTGAAATAAATGTACAAGTGACATTTTCTTAGGGTTTTGCTTGCAAATTCTAGCTCTTGTGCTATTCAATATTGCCTTTCTTCATCTACAAAATTCACTTCAGAATTTTTTTTTCTGACAAATTCTGCTTCTGAATTTTCTACACATTTGTCTTGCATTTGTCCTCTTGAAAGACTTTTTCAATACAATCATCTCTTGATTCTCTGAAAATCAACCAGTCTACATCTTTTTACATACTAGATCTATACAGAATTACTAGTTCATTTTCATAATGATGCTGGGCATCCTGCATTTTTGACCTAGTTTCTCAAATTGGTATTAAAGCTGTGTTTGCAAAGCCTGTTCCTGTAGAAATGGAGAAATTAAACTCTCCACATTTGTTGTGCAGTGTAAACAAACATTTTTCTGCCTAGGTGGTATGTTTGCTCTCTCTTGGTAAATAGCTACTGTGTCAATGACTGCCAAAAGAGACAAACACATGTCTCTTGTTTCTAAGGGCAGGAGTTCTGTCCTTTCTTTCTGTTCGTCTTGCAACCTGAATTTGGCTTTTAACTGTTAAGTGCAGTAATTTTTGCATTAAAACAGAGAGCTCTGGATTCAGGGAATAACATTCATTGTGTGCCTGTAGTGGCTAGAGAGTATATCTGTCCTCGTCTCACTGCTGTTTGGGTGTGTAGTTTATTTGGTATGTGACCCAATGTAATGTGCTCACAAGGGGTTTCTTTAGGCTTTAAAATTCCCTGTACTGAACATGTTGTTTACTTTCTGTGAACATTGCAAGCATGTGAGGTGAGACTGGTTTGTAGATCTGTGTTCATCTGGCCCATTGCAGTTCTCAGGACATGTCTCTGACACAAAATGCTGTAGGCACATTTGCTGACTTAATTGCTGTCTGATATATTATTAAGTACCATATAGCTTTTACTGAAAACAGACTGCAGATCTTTCTTTAGTGGAATTAATAAAACTACAAAGAATTTTTATGGCTTTAGATTAGAAGTTATCTTGATGCTATTCAGTTTTATTCCCCCTTTTTCCTTCTCCCTTTGTCTTATTTTTGTGACTTGTATTTCTATAAATTTTGACTCCTTATATTTCTACAAATACTTAGTTCATTAAAAGTTCGCACTGTATTCAAAACTAGGAAACTGGATGAAGAAAGAACAAAATTTAACTTTGGCAGTAATTGTGTTTTAATGATAGTGCTTGTTTGCTCTTTTGCCACTTTGGGAATTGCACCTTGTGATTTATGTCTAAACCTTGCAGGCCTCATTTTCTAGACCAAGACACAAATGGATGTAAACAGAGATGCCCTAGAGAGAAAACTGCACCAAATGTAGTCAAGGTTATTGGTCTCTTTAGCCAAAATATCTGGTCTGAATGGCTTGAAGGTTTGGAGGAAACATTGTGCTTACCTTTTGGTAGCAGCCTATCTCTGAGAGCAAGGTGTCTCTTCAGTTTGATTGGAATTGCTGATCTTTTTGTAAATACTTGTCAAAGGCAAACCAACAAAGACACAGTTGTCCTGAACAAGAAATGATGGTGGAGAGACAGCTGAGAGGTGAACAATGCTAAGGAGGGCTGAAGGACAACTCAGGGCTCTAGCAAGGCACCACTGCCACTGGGCAGGGAAGCTGTAGTTGCTACTTTTGAGGCCAGTTATGAAGCCCTGGCAGAAAAGCAGGAGACAGGGCTCCTGTTAACTAGCAAGAGAAACCTAAAATGCAGGATGTGCCAGACACTGGAATGGGAAATTTTTCACAACATTGCTGGTTTGAGCACTGACTTTGTGAGGTTTATGTCCTTTCATTCTCTGACTTCAATTGCTAAGTTATCCCTGTAAAATGGATTCAGTGTTTCCATGTATTGTCTAGTACTGGTGACACAAGAGGTATATGCAAGAATTAAGCGTGAGCCTGAATTGAATTTTCGGGAAGCTTTTCAGCAGAAATGTAGACACAGCCTGTTTGCTACCAAATCCTCTCAGACAGTTACACCTGGATAATCTATGCTTTCTGCCTTGGTGTTGATCAATGTTTGCCACCCAGGTCTGTGGGAACATCTGATGTTATGATTTAATCAGCACATGAGTGAGGTAACCAACTTGCAGAACATGTTTTATTTAGTAGAATGGCTGTTATAAAAGATAAGTGCAAGATCCAAGTAACTGACAAAAGTTGCCATAAAATTACTTCTACCTCATGGACATGGAGAATGGTTGCAATTTCAACTGTGTGCCAGCCTAGCTTATTGACTATGCCAAATTTCGTGCTCCTACCATTTTTAAAAAACAGAATTAACTAGGAAGAAATTAGTCTTTCCTTAGGAAAGCATGATTTTTAATTTTTCCCCCTAAATTTCATTCAAGTTATACCTTTAATACTAGGGATTTCAACTCAGGATTTGTTACTTTGAAGAGAAAATAGTCATCTTAGAAAACTAGAAGTAGAATTGTGATTGTGGCATACTACCTGTCTCTCACTATGGTAGAAGGGAAAGATTTTATTATGTTGGAGACTGTGCAAGTAAACAGTGTTAACCTCTCACTGTGAAAAACATAGAACAGCTGAAGTTTGAGTTTACATTGTCTTCAGAAGTGAGGCCAGACCTGCATTGGCTGGAACAGGTTGCCCAGGGAAGAGGCTGAGTGACCATCCCTGGAGGTCTTTAAGAGCTGTGTAGATGTGGTGCTTAGGGATGTGGTTTAGTGGTGGACTCGCTAGTGCTGGGTTAATGGTTGGACCCCATGGTCTTGGAGAGCTTTTCCAACATAAATTATTCTGTGATTCAGATGTAACACAGTTGTAGAGCAGTGATCAAGGCAGTAAAGAGAAAATGGTGGTTCATGGATATCTTGAGTATCTCTTTGGGCCAAGCTACAGGCAATCTTTGTCAAGATTGAGCACTCAGCAGCTCTTATTTGGGGCAAACTAAACCTTCTTTTAGTTCATGGCAACCATTCCAACCTTAGAGATTTGGAATAAGCAGGCAGAGATTTGAAAATCTGAGAGGTGCCATAACTAGATCCTCTTTCCCGTGCCTTTCCCTGCAGCTTTTGTATGAAGTTTTCAGGAGGTTCTGAAACAGCTTGGTATGAGTAGAGTATAATTGTAGCAATCTTCTCAGGACAAACTCCTCCTCATGACCCACCTTACGCATGTGATATGATGGAAAGGCTGTTAAAATGGAGCTGAAGATGGGGACCAGTTTTTCTAAGCAAACTAGGAAGTCTTTCTCAAACATAGAAATGTTCCAGAGGTTATGAGAGGAGAAGTAATCCAAGTCTGTGCTTGCCCACTCTCCACTGAAAATGTGAGTTTTGATTAGAGCATTTAGCAATATGACTGTTAAACACTGTAGTATGGATATTTTGTATCCTCATCCTTCATATGTGGGCAGGATCATTAGCAGGTATAAGTCTCTTAAAATGAAACACAGTCATCTTTTCTGCAGAACTGATCACAGTAATTAATTTCCTTTGGGGAAGCTGATGGTCTGATATCACCAGGTAAGAATTTCCATGAAGGCTTCAAGAGGCTTCAAGATTTAGAAGCTGGAGTTGGGATTCATGTAGCTTTTCTCCCTGTATGGGAGTAAATGTTGTTGTGTGTGGGTTTTTTTCTTTTTTTTTGTATTTCTTTTTAGAGGAGGATATGGTATGAGGAAGCAGATAATGTATGAAGTTTTTGACAGAAAATTTAATTTGAAAGTTGTCCTTTTCCAACTACAACCAATGGAAATTTTTTCCTTTACATGTGGATTTGTTCTAGTTAAGTTAATAAAGTTTTGCTTTGGGTTTGCTGTGGTGCAACAGTGCAAGGACTTTGTGAAAGGCTATCAAATCCTACTTGCACCTTTGCTCAGGTTTATCAGAGGTGTACTCCAGGATTTTCACTCGTACTTTGTTGAGGAGATGTATTGCTGGAGGTCCCACGAGGAACTGAATAGCAACTAATAACTGTGACTCCTGACTCAGGAATGCGGAAGATGCTGAAGTTGAAGGGGAGAAGCATCCTCAGGAAGTGCAGACTTCTCTAAGGTGCTGTGGGAATTCTGTCAGTCTTGAGAAGATGGTGGAGACCATCAGCACACGTAGATTCTTTGATGCTTGGTAGTACATTTGTGGATTGTTGGGTGGTGCCCACCCTAGGGTGTATCCTAGGACTATTGATATAGTAATCAATTATTCCAGATGCCAAGAGGGGGATGAATTGGGAAAATGTGTTATCCATGAGGATCACTTATTACTGGGCTGTCTTGGATGCGGTAGAAAGAGACAGAAAATGCAAAAGCAGACTTGGAAGTTAAAGGAAAAGGGGGTGACATGAAGCAGAGGTGGAGTTAGAGGAGATAGGCACTGCACCATCCTGAAAGGTAGGAAAAGCAGAGGAGATTTTTTATTTCAGTAAGGATATTAAAAGAAAAAAGTGAAACAGAAAAATGGGAAAGGAAAGACTGCATACAGGAAGCTGAGAAAGCACTAAAATATGTGAAAAGGTTTCAGTGAGATAGAAATAGGTTCTTGAAGAAGCAACTGAAAGGTTTGAGACTGAATCAATATTTTTGCTTAGAATTCTGCTGAGAATTATTTTGGCTTATATGTAGGAATTACTTTTTGTAAGGGAGGAGGTGACAGATGGACCCAGAGAGGGTCTTGACTTTCATGTCCATACAGAATCTCTTTTTTATTTGTGTTTGTTGAAAGCATTAAAAAATACCTCTGGCAGTTTTTCCATTTCCTTTGGCTTTCCTGTCTAAAGAAATATTCAAACTGGGAGAGGGGATGGGAAGCTGAGCCAGGTGGCAAGCCTATTTATCACCTAGTTGGTGGTGGAAAATATTGAATGATCAAATGAAAGTGTTTTAAAATAACATGAACGCAGAGACAGAAAAAACTGCCAAGGGAAGGAATTTCTGTTAAAAGAAAACTTGCAGTTTCCTTGTCCAATTGTAATACGAGATTCAACATTCAGTGGAAGGCAATATATGTACCATCTGCAGCCATAGATTTTTTTTTTTAGCATAGTTACAAAGTTGTAAAGAAATGCTTTTAGCTGAAAGGCGTTCAATTTGAATAATTTTATGGAAAATATCTCTTGTATGTCAATGTATGTGAGTGTACCTGTACACAATAGGTCAAAGTCCCTAAATTTGATTCTAAAGAAGAGAAATTTTTTTTTGCCCATTTTTGTAAAGCAAAATGATTTCTGTAACTTATTCAATAAGCTGTGGTTTTTCAGCTCTGTCAACTTCAGAATGTAAACCGAAAAAAACAGGAGAAAAAGTTGTATTTGAAATCAAAAAGTTTCAGATCTGCAAACTGTAACTGTGTGCAGCATTTCAGCTGCAAATCTTCATCATTGTGTGCACAATTTAAGGGGGTGTGGTTAGTTTTATTATAACCCCTTGCCTATCCCTTATTTTTCACAGTCTGAAAAAGATCATGTAGCAAAACTTACCTCTCACCTTTCTATTATTTGTCTACTTTGTATTCATGAACTGGAGTACCGTGTCTGCTAATAAAGACTACAGTGTTTTAAAACCATTCTGGGGTTTTTACAGAATGTTCAAAATGTATCTGCTGGGGGGCTCTAATAAATTGCTGACAGCTGATATTTTTAATTATTTTTACTGTATTCAACTAAATTTAAAGGGCTTAGCTAACCATGAATTCTTGGTTATTTTCTGCTCAGGGATCTCTTTCTTAAAGCCCAGACACCTTAATCAAAATAATGCGACACATGGGAGCGGTGTAGCAGCAGGATTTAAAAATCAATTTATTGCTTTGTAATCCTACAAATATGAAACTTTGAATGAATTTAACTAATATTTATCGGTAGGTAAAATAAATTGACGTGAGCGATGCTGCTAGACTTGAGGTAGTTTTCTAAAGGATGGGAGCTGTACTAGAAACATTCTGCAATAGACAAAAGAGGGCTTTAAGGTGTAAGATCTGTAATTTACATAAGTCGCAGCCTAGAAGATACTGTTGTAAACATCTGTGTGCTACCTAAATTCTGCATTAATTAGGTCCAGGGTATTTAATTTGATGTTTAATTTCTTCAATTAATTCCTATATGTCGTATTTGGTTGCAAGCATGGAAAAATGTGTGAGGAGAAATTAAGTGCTTCAAAGTCTTGGAAGAAAGGAAAGGAAATATTTTTGAATCACAGATTTTGGGTGATATATTCTATATAAAGCAAAAGCCTGATTTGTTTCTCCCTCTTTTTTAAAGAAAAAAGGCACTTTGACCAAGCTGTTTTGCCAAAATTACTTGGAAGATTTCTTCCTCCATCCACTCCCCTACCCTAATTGTGAATGCAAATGCTGCTCAAGCTGCAAAAGCTTTAAAGACAACTTAAAAGAACTGTTTTCTGTCCAGTTCTCAAAATAAATAATGTCCTATTTTTTGCATCACTGTCTAACAGTTTGTAAAACATGTGAAATTGTCATGTTAGCATTTATCTATTGTACAGATGCCATTCATCAGCCAACACTATTTGCAAACAAGTAAGTCTAACAGATTTTTAAAATCCAAATTGCTTAAATTAAAACCATGTTTCTTTTGTGTTGCAGATGCTGTGCTAGGAGATTTGTTTTCTCTGCACATGAGCTCTTTGGAATGAATTGTCCTAGCAATTATTGCTCAAGGTTGCCCTGCTTGGTGACGGGGTCCTTGGGTGCTGCTGTAGTGCAGAAATCAGTAGTGAACTAGAAATATTTTGACATGCACTTAGAGAAATAGAGGAGTAAACTGTCTCTGAAGAAATAGGTTCTAGTGTAAAAGTATCTGTGGCCATTGGGAAGCAAAGAGATTAGGAATTGACTTTATTCGAATATCCTTTACTGGTTTAAAATCCAGTGCTGCATATACATTCTGAATCTAGAGTTTAACAATTGTAACAGCTTGAACTCAAATGATTGAACCAATATAATTGTTTTATGTTACCAATATAATTGTTTTATGTTAAGTAACTCTTGGAAATCTCCCTGCTTGAATGCTGGCTTACTCTTCAGGAACCTGAAGGTTGGTCTTAGAAAGTTCTCAGACTTGTATCCCAAATGTATTTTTAAGTTACATGCTGTGCTTAATGAAAAGCAGAGAGTTGATTGGAACAAGTAATATAGGAAATTAATTTTCTACATATATGAGGGAGAGATTTATAGTTCCTGTAGTATATTTTGTGCCTTTGTAGGCTGGAAGGCAGCACCCTGTGGCATCAGAAAGCAGACATGAAAAGAACATTTTAGATGGCAAAGGAAAAAGCAAAGAGCTTTCTTATTCCAGATTTTGTGGGTTTGGATCCTGGCACAGTTGTGTTTGATGGAATTAGTGAGAATGGCTTAAAAAACCTGGTCATTTTCACCATGACTCAATATGCGTAGCATTATATTATATATAAACATATTGTTTGGTACCAAAAGAGTGAGTTTTATTTTGTGGTTCAAGTAGTACTATATTGATATGATTTTCTAGAATTAGATTACCTTGATTCCAACTTTGCCATCTACATATTAATGGACCACCTCTGTACCTTCTTTGTTCACAGCTGGCATCTTTAATTTATTTACACAGAAATCTTCTTAGATAGAAGTATCCTCTTGCTCCATCCAAATGATACGCATCACAACAGCAAAAAGTTGTCGTACGTCAATGCAAATGCCTCATTATTAGTATTGTAGACTAATTCATTGATATTCCAACAAGGAAACTTTGGTTTTCATTTTCATCTGAATTTTCACCCTAAAAATCTTGACTATTATGAACTAAATAGTGTCAGCTTTTAAGTCCTTCTTTCTAGAAATCTGCAGAATCACAAAGGCTGCCCTGGCACTTTCCTCCAGAAACTTCAATCTTTGCTCTGTAACGTAGCAGTAACATAAAAGTAGACAAGTTGACAGTTGGGTTCGCCTCCTTGGACCTGTGAAGGATCCAGCAGACACATCTTGTGTGGTTTTTTGAGCAGATTTCCACAGAGAAAAAATTCAGCAATTGATTCAATGAGATGGATTCTAAAACACAACGCTCTTGATAAAATTCCCTCTATGTATGCTTAATGGCTACCTAAACAATGGTTGAGTGCTGGGCTAAATCCCATAAATACAGGTTAAACACCACTGTCTGACCTTTCTTTGAACTGCAGGGTCAGATCCATCATAACATAATTGGTTTATCCCCTTCTGTCTAAGATGCCCTGTAGTAAACAGAGTCTCGAAGAGCTTAGATTGCAAATGAAAACTTTTCTGAATCTGGTAGATTTGATTAATTGAAGTTGAACAATTTGTGTGCCTAAAAATGCTCTTTTAATATTTTAGGAAGTCACACTAGTTCTGTATGTAAAACCAAATCTTGTTTAAGCTGCAGGGTCAGAGCCATCACCATATAATTGATTTATCCTCTTATGTCTAAGATGCTCTGTAGTAAACAGAATGTTCTTATGTCCTGGAAAACTTTAGCTTGGCCACTGCTATTTTTGGTTGCTCTTCAGTAACTCTTGTAATGGGAATCATAATCATTGCTCATTCTCTGTTAACACTGGATGGGCTGGTAATGTTGTACAAATTCATAAACATTTTTTCAGGCTGGAAAAGAGTGTAAGTCTGTGTAATCAGTTGTTGTAGGTAAGTTGTTCCAAGTAGCTGATTGTGCAGGTAGCCTTCCTCTGTACTTTTGTTGGCTCTGTGAGACCTGCTCTGGAAAGGAACAATCTAAAGACATGGTTTTCTAGTGTATTTGCAAAGTACTGTTGCTCTCATATTACCATAATGCAATAGCAGTAAGATATTGAAGCTGAATTTTTCTTATTAGGATATAATTAAAAAAAAAATTATTTTGATAGCTCAGACTATTGAACTTAAGTTTAAATGAAACCCATTAACATTTAACATGATCCTGTGATTGAAAACATTTTGTTGGGTGCCCTTTGTCTGACCAAAGGACAAATTCTGAAGTAATCTGTGCCTCAAATTAAGTCTTCTGCTCCTTTTTCCCTCCCTCCTTCCCATAAATAGTTCATGCACAGCTATTTCTCCCAGGATGCATACATGCATGAAGCTAGGCTTAAAAAATTATGTTAATACTTATGCTACTGCTTTTGGAGATCTATTCTTGACACATTTAATACATAAGAAAAGCTTAATGGAGTGGGAGGAGAAAACCTTGCAATTAAATCTTTCTCAGTGTGATATTTCTTTTTTTTTTAATTAATTACAAGATTTTACAGAATATGGAAATAAACTCAAACTATATCATAAGGCCTTCTATGGGTAAACACTTCTTCATTCAAAGGGAAATGAGAAAGTTATGTATTCCATATCTAGATATAGGCAACACTTGGGACAGCATGAAAAGGTTTTGTTTGTAGCTAAGCAAATTTTTATGCATGAGGGGTTTTGACATCCCCTCTCAAATTAGCTTTAATTGCTCATTACTCATCTTGCCTATGCACTACACTGGGGGCGACAAGACTGATAATTCTTCATATGAATAATGTAAGGTGATCATAGAGATGTTTTCCTTCTACTGCTACTCTACAGATAGGGAAAGTGGTATAGACTCTCAAAGCAACAACAGCATGATCTGTGACTGCAGAGTTGGTTTGTATTCAGTTTAACTGGATAGAAAAGCTAAAAAGTGTGTGGCTGTACTCATCTTAAAATTGTGCCATTTGTCTCATCTTCAAAGAAAACTTAAGTGTTGGAAAAGTTAACAGTGAGGAATTTATTCAAGTATAGTGTGTGAAAGGAAAAGGATGTAACTGTCTGATGCTTTTTCAATCCTTCTTGTTGTTGCCATTAATTCTAGAAACTTTCCTATATGTAGTAGAACTAAGTATTTTATCCCAAATTTGGAAAAGATCTGTGCTCTCTGAAATCCTTCTGAACTGACTTTGCAGACTAACATTGTGCCAGATGTTGGTGTGCTGAGGTGGAATTGTGTTTCCATTGAAGCTGATGGGTATTTAAGTTAGCACTTCCAAATAAGGGAGACTGGATGTAACTTTGTAGTTTAACTTTAAATATGATAACTATTCCTAATAGATCTTCTGAAGTTTCGGTCCTGCAAATTCAACTTATGTTCTTTTCTCCTTGTTCCATTTAAGACAATGCTTGCCTCCTATTGTCAGGATTCAGTTCCCAGAGGGCCATGTTCTCTCCCTCATACTTAACACAAGTAACACAGAGGTTCCCTGTGATGGGGGAGGTTGGAGAGCTAAGTAGCATTTTCTAGCTTCTGCAGTTCTTTACAGCTCTGGTAGTGCTCTGTTTTGGAATTAACCAAAGACTTTGAAAAGGACTGATGGACTATGGACTTCATTTAACTTTCCAGAAAGCTAATGGGCATGGTTCAAGTGTGCTGAGCTCTCCCTTGAATTGGTTTATGGGATAGGCGACTCCAGAGAACAGTTCATCTGGTAAAATGATGATTGTGTAACACAGGAAAAGCTCTCAACTTCAAGACATTCTTATTAACCAGAATTAATAATTCTGCTTTTTGTGTTCATATCACCATGGATCCATTTCCTGTTGGGGATGGGAAACATGACAGCATTTTCTTCTGGGAAATCTGTATGTGAGATTTGTATAATTTATATAAAATTGTCATTAAAAGGATGAAATAATTTCACAGTAATGGCTGCAGGAAATTCCCTCAGTGTTATCACGCATGTTGTAGGACTACAATGCACATGTTTGATTACAAAGCATTTTAAGAAGCTTACCTCCTGTAAACTTTTCAAAATGGTTCTAAATAGATTCCCTGTAAGCCAAGCTGATGCCGATTGAAATCAATTTTCATATATAGCTGGTAACCTCTTCTTCTGGCCAAGAGACTTACTTGGTTTGTATTACTTAAATTTGGAAAATAGGCAAATGTACTGGATTGTGTCCATAAAGAAATGACACATGTACTTCAAGCTCACAATAAGATGCTGTGATTTTTTTTTTATTTGCAGATATCCTGTTTTCCTCGGTTTACAAAGACAACTCAGTGTCGAGGGAACTGAAGACTGGGGTGTGCTGGGCTAACACAAATTTAGCTGAAGCCAAGAATGCCCTGGTTTGGCTCTGGAAAGAGTACTAAGCAGCCAAGGACATTTGGAAAGCCAAATCTAAACCAGTACGGTGAGTTTCCTAAGTTGTACTGGATACAGCGATAATTATATATGAAAATTTTATTCTATCCTGCCTTCATATCTTGTTTTAACAGAGGATATTCTGCTTGTTGTGTGCCAGAGCAGCCTGACAATATCTTCATGAGTGACACAAACTATATGTTCTCCTTTTCTAGGAACAGCTTTAGTTTCTTGTCACTAGTTCCCTGCCTTTTAGACAAACTTGACTGTATGGCTCTAGTTTGCCCTGGTCAGGATGTGGGGAAAGCTAAATCCAACATACAGACTGACCTAAAAAAGTTGTATTGGCACTGAGAGAGATTCAGTAAGTGATTTATTTTACATCGTAAGCAGAAACCAAGGCGGTGATTAAACAATCAAATAAATTGTAACAATTGTTTGTCCGCTTGTGTAATAACAAAGACCTGGATTTCTTCAGAGGATTCTTATTTAGTCCTGATACTGTGCTTCAGTAATGTCTTTCACTAGACCCTTCCTCTAAAGCTGTTTTCATAGAAAATGTCCAGCTACATATTTGTTGGAACAGCTCTGACTTTTTGATGTTACATTCTGTAGACTCTCTAGCACTTTGAAAGCCTTTAAATATCTAAAGCAGAAAAAACCCACCTTAGTCTGAATGAAATATAAGATGCCCTAAGTGGTATCATTCTTTAATATAGTTCCTGTTCTGATGTTCCCCTTTTCATGAATGCACAAGCATTCATGTGGAAACAAGTCTTTAGCTTATTCATCCATGTCCCTGGTTTATGTTTTCACCAAGCTAATTATCCCATCTAATTTCAATTATTTTCAACTTGTTTTCTAGAAGATCCATTTGCTTTTACTAATTTAAAGCTTTCTGTTCTTCTCTTTCCCTTTTTCTCTTCTTCCTTGCTATGCCTGAATTAAAAACATCTGGATTAAAAATGCTGAGGTTTTGATAACAAGTCTCTTATTCATTTTTCTTGTGAAATGCCACAGCATCCTTTCTATACTTAGCATCCAAGAATCATTGAGATGTATTGACAGTTTTCACAGAAACTATTTTTTTAATAGAAAAGCACTGTTTTGGTCAAGTTTGTGTTGTTTTTAATAAGAAATTTTTGCTTTATTTGGAGAGTTAGATTTTCATTACACCTCAGGGAAAGAAAACTGTTTTTTTTTTTTTTTTTTTTTTGAGTTTCAACATCTGAGACAAAAAAAAAAAAAGAAAAATTGCATGTGTTTTTAATCACTACAATTGGAATTATTATGCTGCTCTGCCTGCATGTATTTTGTCAGTAAATCTTGAAGGGCCAAATGTATACACATACACCAAAGAAGAGGGGAAACAAAAGGCCTGAAAAGAAGATAGAAAAAGTCTATCCACATGTAGCAAAAAGCTATGCAGAAATTTTTTGCATGTTCCTACATACTAAAAAGCAAATTCCATGCTACCAAAACAAGGTTATGACAGAAGGACAATGAATACAGGTACAGCAGTCTGACCCAGCACCTTTTTTTGAAAATTTCTTTCTTGCCAATCTGTCTCTGCTGGGACCTGCCCAGAAACAAGGACAAAGAGCATAAACTAGGGAATGAGCTATCATTAGGTCCAGTGCTACCACTTAAAGTGGATTATGCAGATGAGTAACCTCAATTTCTTGACACAATTTGCAAGAATGAGATTGGAAATTCAAGTCAAATGCTGTTCAAGCTGGAACGGTTACTATTGCAAAAATAAAATGGGTAAAACCAGGGATGAATGGCACACTTGGGGAGTTAGCAGTTTGTTTACTGAATATCATGCGCTCAAATCTAAGGGAGGTTGTTTTTTAAAAGTTGTTTAATTACTGATTCAGTCCGAGCCACTGAAGCACAACACTTAGTGAGTCTGAAAATCTAATTATCAACACAGGGTTCTGTATCTTCACAAGTTTTCTCTGTTCTGCTATTGAACTGGAATGCAACTGCAGAACTGAGTTCCCTGCACATTCTGGGACAGTTTAATTGCAGCCTGAATGTTGCCAGTCAGACATGGTATGCAATTAGAGTATTTGTTATAAGATAAAAACTTTTCAGCTCTGTGGTTGACTCATGAACATTAAAATAAATATGACCAGGAGTAGTATCCATTCATATCACATTAGGAGTAATATCCATTCATATCACATGCATTCCTTTTAGTTCATACCAAACACTTGCAGAACTGCAGGACCAAAAAATGTCTGGCTCTGCCAAGGAGTGACTGCCTGAATTTCCACTGGAAATTCCAGTAAGCATTAGCACTTAATTACCCTACTCTACCTTCAAGGCAGGAATTAAGTGAGGTGCAGCATAGCTATGGCCCCCTGCTTTCTGCATGTCTTAATGTGTCACACTCAGTAGAGCTCCTTTGTCGATAATCTGTGCTTGGCAGGATCTGCAAGTACATCATAAATAACTGACTCCCAATTATGTAACATAAATTACTCCTGTTTTCCCAAGGGGATAATTGCATATTAATACCTGCTCATTAATAAGTATTGCAGGGACTGGAAAACAACCTAATTTCCTTTCCTTGTTTATAAAGCTAGACTTACCTATTTTTAGACCTGTTCTACATACACAGAAGCTTTATTTTGCCTTGACATAGTCATTCTCATAGACAAAAGGTATAAAAGTGTCTGTCTTGCTTAAAATTTCAGTCTAGTTCTTGAGCTCTGACCTCATAGGAGTACAGGGTCAACTTTCATGGTTTTGGCACTCCACATGGCGCTGTGTAGTGAATGTTTAGGCCCTCAGAACAGTCATGTCTGGATTAGGTTTTGCTCACATGAAAGTTGGAGAGGCAAACAGCTTCTTGCCTTTGACTCCTCACAGGCAGTGTTGTACTGCTTTCAATTAGCACTCTCTCCTTGTCCGCCCGCCCAAACCTCCTGGAGACCAGGAATGGGGTAGTGAGGAATAGGAATTTTCATATAGCACAGTATCAAATTGATTCCAGGCTTTGCAGCCATTTTTCAACCCAAGTTTGTCATGAAGTTTTATTTTAAAATACCTGGTATATTTATTTTCTGCATCTTTGCTGCTACCACCTTTTAAAAATATATTGACTTGGTCACATACAAGGGTGAGGAAAGATTAAGGGTGAAAGATTGCTTGCTTTCAGAGCATGCAATAGAAAGGAAGCTTAAGATGACAGATGTTGTGGTGCTTCTTTCCAGAGCTCAAGCTCATGTAATTACATTGAAATGGAACCGTACAGATAATAATCCTTTAATATGCCATGATGAGAAATTCAAGTTAAATATTTTGCAGTTTGTGTCTCTGTGTGAGTATATTCTATACCCATGTGAAGTCCTAGAGAACTGAAATAATGGGTTCCCACTGTGAGATTTTATTCGATGTACACTTAACACATGTAAGTGCTTTGTCTGGCAATCATGCCAATCACCATGGAATAACATGCAATGAGTAGGAAACAATTTTGTGGTAACTGCAGCCCACAGTGGTTTGATGAAAAGTCCTAGTCAGAAATTGCTTTCACATCAGAAACCCCTGTATCATCAGAAATTCCTTAAACGTCAGCAAGGGTGTAGTCCTCACAAAAATCCTTGAATACTCTGGGGTTATTTTTACTTGTCTTCCTTTGTGTCTTTTATTTTTTTTTCATCAGGTATATGAGCAACAAAGTGTATAAATATTATGCAGACTTGTGTATTAATAAGGAATATGTCTTATTCATTTAAGCTTTTTTTTGAAAGTAATAAGGTTTTTGATGAAGAACTGACATTTCAAGAATCCTGTCAAAGGGTTGTCTTCTACAGAACCTTATCAGTTCTTCCTATGAGAGACAAGTACATACAGTCTTCTGTTGGTGTCTGGCATTTTTTAATTTCATAGAAGAGCTCCAGGGTACTGCATGCTTATCTTTGGGGGAAGATATACAAACAGAAAATAGAATAGGCTTGATTTCAAACATTTTCCCAAACTGTGGCTAAAAAAGGTAAAAATACCATGTTTTTTTCTGACTGAAAGCAAAAAGAACTTAGAAAATATCTCTTAGCCATCTCAAAATACTTAGAGAGCACCCTTGCCTTTCAAGGATGTCTGTGCCCCACAGGGTACGAGCGGGCTTTGAAGCTGAAAGTCAGAGCTGGACAAGTCAGCCTGCAGAGGCTGCAGAGCAGGGAATGGGCTGGATGTGAAATGGGTGGGCTCCTCTCTTCGCAGCAGGACCAGCAGATGTTTCTGTTCAGAGCTGACTTGGCACTTGATGTGGGAGGGGTAGAGCCTGGAGGGGGAAGGAAGGAAGGGCTTTCTCCTTGCTTTAATTTTTCCTTGTGGTTCTGCACTCAGGTGAAGATTTCTGGTCTCAAATATTCAGCTATTTCAGTGGTCTATAGTCAAGGGCAAACTATCTGAAAATCCTAAGTCAAAAAGAGTAAAAACTTTATTTTATAATGTTTTCTTGTAATAGGATAAAATTCAAGGTCAACCATCTTTTTCAGTATGAGTTTGTCAAAATATTAGACTTCCTTTGTTATTATTTCTTCTAATGGGTGGAATGAAATACGTAGTTTTAGAGAGAGGGAGATACTTTTGTGCTGTCTGGCTCCATTTGAACAACATACTGAAGAACAGTAACAGTGTAACAATTAAGCTCTATTTTAATGGTGTAAGTCAACATCTGTCATCAGAGGAACTTCTTTTTTTATTACAAAAGAATTAAAATTTCCTTTCTGACATTAAGCAGGTGACACGTAGCACCTTCTTTTTCCTTACACTCTTATACCTTAATGTGTTTTGCTTTTCTTTGTGTTAACTGGAAATTAGAAGCTGCCACACCCTTATTTTGACTATGCCTTTACTGTAATTTTAAGCACTTGAAGCAGTAGTCTCATAAATTGTTGTCTGCCAAGGAACTATCTTAGGTGGAGTTTTTTTCAACCCCTCCCCACCATTCTGAAGAACTCCTTAAACTTCTGATATCTGTTGGTGACAGCTGAAAAAAGAATTTGCTGCTCTCATATTCTCACTGTTTAGTTCTTAAGAATGCAATACTAAACCTTTTAAAGGTCTAATTTGACACACCCAAGCTAGGAGGCATAATTTTGGATACTGGCTGTTTTAATGAGCTGTGAAGGAAGAAAATTGGCATTATAGAATCATTGAGTGATTTGTGTTGGAAGGGACCTTAAAGATTATCTGATTCCAACCTCCCCTGCCACAGGCAGGGTCACCTTCTACTAGAGCACATTGCTGAAAGCCCCACCTAGCCTGAGCTTCAAGAGTGCCAGGGATGGGATATCCATAGCTCCTGTGGGCAACCTGGTCCAGTGCCTCATCACACTCTGAGTAAAGAATTCCTTCCTAACACCTAATCCTGCTCATTTTTTCATTTAAAACCATCCTCTGTGCTATTACTATATTACTATCTGCCCATGTAAAAAGGTCACTCTCCTTTTTTTTTTATTTTTTTTGTAACTTACTTTCAGTACTTGAGCCTTCTCTTCTCCAAGCTGAACACCTGCAGCTCTATCAGCTTGTCAGTATTATGCCAATACATATTTATGGGATTCTTCTCCAATGTGTATGTGTATAAAATATAGATTACATACACATTTCTATTGCATAAGCGTTCAGAAGTATTGTCTGTTAATTCAAAAGTAGCATCTATAACAGAGTTTTTGTTCTCGTGTGTATTTACAATGCTTTTCGTTTCCATGTGTATTTATGATGCCTCAGAAATGGCATTCCACATACACAACTAAAATCAACAATTGGCTATTCTGAAGGTGGTTGTTTTCTGAAAATTCCTGCATCATGTTTGATGCAATTGTGGTGAAGAGAGAGCAGACTTCAGGAAGACATTCATAATTTTTGATAAGTGACATTTCTTGTCATGCTTGAGGAATAATGCATTTCCAAATGATATGTCTATTTTGTGTACACAGGGAAGAAACCTTAAGTAGAGGAAAGCTGTAGCTGTCATGAAGTACAGAAAAGTTTCATGAACAATAAGATGGCTTCCAAAATAGTCAGCAAATTTGAACGAGTTGCTACAAGATGATAAAAGCCCTAAGGCAAGGACCAAGTTTTAGGTTTTTACTACTCTTGTGCGAATCCAGCTTTAACACTCAAACCCTGTATTTAACTGCTATCTGCCCTGTCTGGAAAAAGGTATCAGGTTCAGTGTACTCCGTGGTAGCTCATCCATCATCAACAGAGATTTTAAAAGACAAGGGAAAAATGCCTCTCATTTGACTAGTATGTACACATGCAAGGAAGAGGAGGAGGGAGTTTTGAGCAATGTTCTCTTTCCATTAGCTAAATAAACACACTGTTCCCTGTCATAAAAATTGTTGTCTTGCTGATGTTTTGGAAATTTATGCATTGCATAGTAACCAGCAGAATCTACTATTTTCCATAATGTTTAGTCTGTCCAAAACATCAAATCTGCTCCTTGGGTGTGAACAATTACATGAATTTTTCTCTGAAGATTTTAAGTAGCTTAGAATTTGCTAGGTTAGAGTCTTTGTTCAGGTGGAGCAATTGGTTTGTGAATGATGGACAATGGTGTGAGTGGCAAATGAAGCAATCTTTGTTATAATCTTTTGTTGATTATTGTTAATAAATCATCAAAGACAGAGAATGGATGGGCTGAGATCTAGAAAATACAAACTTTTGCAAATATGGGTTAATTTGCAAAAACAAGACAAAGATCTAGTTACCTAAACTATGGAAAATCTTATAATGGAAGAAGACATGTTTGCCTGCCTGAGACTGACCTCTTTCAGCTGGTGCTTGTCTATCAGCTAAAATGTCACATATCCATTCCAAAGATAACAAGGTCAAGCATCCTCCTTCTGCCTTTCCCAAAATTGCCATGACTGATGTATATATTGCTCCAAAGTTTTAAGTCTCGTCTCATTATTGAATTGAATGATAAAGAGTATTCTCAGAGATTAGATTAATAATTGGTCTGATTGTCTAACCTGTACTCACTTTAGTAGACCCTCAGAGGGAATGGTTTCAGGAATGACTCAGATATGAAATGACTGTTCCAAAGTTGAACCTTGTTTCATCAAAGGTAATCTATAATGCAGCCTATGGGAATTTAAAGCACTGAAAAAACTGAATCTCCTTAGGGTTTTGTAATAGCATTATGTATCAGGGCAAAAATAATTCTTTAAATTTTACTAAATAGTCCAATTTTACAAACTGACTGCAAATCAGGGCATGGTATGAAGATGACTTGAGTCTACAAACTAGAAATAACTAATCTATGCTGAGCTATTTTTCCTAAAAATTCAAACAGAGAATCAAAACTAATTATGATATAGTTCAATATAAAAATTTTGGGAAGTTGTGCCAAGTTCTGTAGGGCATCTGATTTTCTTTAGATGGTCCTTATGTTGTTTATGCATGTTGATGCTTGATCAGCAAAACTACAGATAAATATGGCTAGGAATGCTGGGGGATTTGGGTTGGTTTTTTTGGTCTTTTTAAGGTTTTTAATTAATTGCATTGCAGAGGAGGTGACTTGCTGCTTACATGCTGAAAGAATGATGTGCTGTTTAGGGTCTGCCCCTTAAGGAAAATGTATGAGTTTAGGGTGAGAGTAAATAAGACAGAAATATATCAACAGAGGGATAAGGAAAAGCAGATGGGGAGAAGAGCAGTGTTCAAGGTTGAATTTACAAGCTGTTCATTACTGGTATGCAGTCCAAGTACCCTACTGGGTTGAGGTACTCAGAATGGGCAGAGGGCTTTGAGTTGCTCTGGGAGCACATGGAGTAAATCATATCATTTCCTTATTTCCTTGTCACTGCTGTCTGTGGGTCTCCTTGTGGACAGAAGTTCACTGGCATTGCAGGTATCTCCATAAATAGAGTAGCAATCAACCTGGGATCGATCCAGTGATTCCTGTTGTTTCTCTGTAGCCTCTGCCCCCTGTACGCTCTCAGCGCCTCCCAGTTTTGCATCTGCAGTGTATTTTGAGGGCGCTTTCCTGGTCTTTGAGATGGGTAGCTTGAAAGAAAACTTGAAAGATCAAGGTATCAGCAATGATATTCTTCATTGCTTTCCTTGTGTCCACTTTTATTTTCCTCTCATCTTAACCTTGTTCTAAAGCTGCCCCGTTATCATGGTGTTTAGAAATTCACATATCCTTAGTCTTTCTCCTTGTTAGGGATGGGATTTGTTGGTCTCCTGCCTTAGAAATGGAGAAGGTCATAAAACAACCATTTCCTTTATAATCTTTCCTTTATTATCTTTAATTTCTTAATAGTATGCAGTAAAAACTCATATTTGAAGGGCTTTAGGGGTTGTTCCTGTGAACAGAACAAAAATATGAAGAAGCAAAGGGCACATTAAATGGATATTCCTGCCTGCCACCAAGTTTGAACCCTTTTTGGACTTGTTCCAGTTCTTCAAGCATACAACATTCAAATTAGTATATTAAATATGCTTTTCCTTTTTTCATGTGTGTGAATCTTTTTTGTATTTTTGGTTATACCAGTGAGCTGGAATTGGGGTGTATGTAAATGTCATTTCATGTTCTTGCTGTATTATGTCAGCTGTGTTTATGATCTTTTTGGTAAACCCGTGGTCTTTAAAAAAAATCCTCAGCTTTGCCTTTTGAACATTTCCTGCATTAAAGAAGGAATGGAATACTATAGTATATGAGGTAGCTTAACCACAGTCTAA
Source organism: Ammospiza caudacuta (assembly GCF_027887145.1). Lineage (NCBI taxonomy): Eukaryota > Metazoa > Chordata > Aves > Passeriformes > Passerellidae > Ammospiza > Ammospiza caudacuta. The sequence goes on from NC_080595.1 coordinate 28,391,188, forward strand.
GCTTCTGTTTTGTTTTCCTTTGGAATTGCAAAATCTTCCCTAAGTGAATGGAGATTTCCACTCTAGCCTGTTTCTCTGCTGTTACAAGTGGTTCAGTGTGTTTTATTTTTGACTTAAGGGGCAGGAGGGCATGGATTGAAAGATAAGAAAACTGTGTTGTAGTATGTTGGTTCCAAAAATGATAAAATGTGAAAAATAACAGACTTATTCCAGGGCCATGCAATCAAAATAGATTTTGCACTGGAGATATAAAAAGAGACTATGCAAAACATTCCTGAAATAATTTATGCTGAGTTCAAGTTTAAGCCAGAGATACAACAGTATATTATGTGTTCTTTTGGCATTCTGTCTTTAAATCAACAAAACTATCTCAACTTTTGCACTCTGGTCAGTGCAGCAATTCCCTTAATATTGTACAGTCAGAGCTGTGGGTCTCCCAGACTTTCAAGTGGCTCGTTTTCAAAATGAAAAGGCTTTATTGTTTTTCAGTGTCATCTATCCAGTTTCTCTGATTGTGATAGGCTGTGGTTTATTAGTATTCATGGCTGAACTATCCACGTCTGTAGTTCTGTATATTCATTCCTCTGTGTCCTGGGCTGTCTTGGTGCCATGCTCACAAAGAGAAGCATTCATGTTTCTCTGCTTGGCAATTCCTGCTTTTCTGGTTATGCTTAGTGATGCCAACCACCTGTGTAACCTACCTGTTGGTAACCCAGTGAGTTGATACCATTTTCCAGGCCTGGGCAAGGGCAGAGTCCTGTTTGTGCAAGGTAACTCCACTCCTGCAATCCTGCTTTGGGTCTAAAAGGTGTTACAGTGTGTGTGTGGCCTGGCTGTGCCAGCTGCCTTTGGGCCAGCAATGGGCCTTGCCTCTGCCTGGCCTGTTCCACAGGCACAGGGATAGCCAAAGGGTGAAGGATATCAGGACATCTAAGATTAAATAGTTTTGTTCTTAAGGCATTTATATTCCTTCCTCTTTCTCTATTATTTTCCTTGTTGCTTCCAGATATTTTGCCATCTTAATTCAAGAAGTTTCCAGGTTTTGTTTGCTTTTGGGGATTTTTTAGCTAATTATTTGTTAGCTGAAGCTCTGCTTCGCTTTATCAGGAAAATACGAAAGAGAGATCTGTGACTAAAAGGGCCTTAAACGTGAGTTAACGAATCTGAAGATGTGCAAGGCCATCTGCCAAAGACTTCAGAAGACAAAGCTAAATTCCTAGAACAGTAAAACTTGTGAATCTGTAAACTTAGTTAAATCTCTGAATAGCAGGGATTACTTGAAATTATTTTGAAGTATATTCAGTTGGAAAAGAAATTGTCATTTGAATTTCCAGTCTGGTGCAAAATCTGTTGAAACGCTTGGTAGTTTTGTTGGTGCCCTCAACTGGGGCTAGACTTGGCTTCCAAATGCAAGCACTATTAGTGCGAAAAGCATTATAGTCAAGTGGAAATTACATTTATTGCTCAAAATAATCTCTCTGTTCAGAGAGGCCAGGCCCTGAAAGTGTCCCAGAATTGACTTCACCAAAAAGTTATAAAAATTTCATGTGAATTTGTACACAGTTTGGTAATTAGGTAAAATGAAAATACATGGAAAACACACAAAGCTATTGTGAAATTAATTTTTTCATTTATCATTTAATCTTTGTAACACTACAGCAATCAAATTTAGACTAAGCCATCTCCACTCACGGAGGAAATGCTCTCCATATCTCTGTATGCTCCTACATGTTTATAGCATTTTGAAATTGAGTTGATGTAGTGCTGAAGCAGGTGTCCCCTGGTACATGTGACAGAGCAGGACGTTTCACTGCCTTGTACTCAGCCTGTCTTACGTCAAGGAATCTCCCAGTGATGCTCTAGTAGTTGCTTTTGGTTCTAAGTGCCTGCAATGGAAATAATAGCTTTCATCTTGAAAAAATATTGGTTCTGTTGTGTGCCAAGAGGGGCTCATGAGGTGTATGAAGGGACAAAACTACATGAAAACTTTTGACAGACTGCCCCAGGAACAGGGCTGAAACATGGCGTAGTCTTACCAGGCCCCAGATATGAGGAATCTTGAGTGACCCACGTTGCCAAGTTCCAGATTTTCTTCTTTATGCTTGCAGTAGAAAGTAGCTTGGAGGAAACTGGTGTTGGATGCAGCATGAATAGGGGCTCAAGGGCCAATGAGAGAGTTAAATTACTGCACAAAATAGATATGTAATCTGCAAAGGTCAAAAGGAGCCTGAATCAACCCTTGAATTGCAGCCTAACATGAAACTGCCTGGCACTTTTGAAAAAGTCAGATTTGATCTCCTTTAAAGAAGTCATAACTAAAAATATGTTTGTGTTAAGACTGAGACGTGTTGGTGACATGAGAATGGGCAAATTACCGTTACTGGGTTGAGTTCCTGCTACGTTTATTTTTATTGAATGACATAGTTTAATTATGCTGCAGTAGGGGATATTTAACTTGTCCAAAAAAGTCAACTTACTGCCAAGTACACATATTTATAATACCCTAGGTTAGATTGAACTAGAGCTGTATTTTGAAAAGGAAAGAAAAAATTATACTTTGCACTGGAAGCATAAAATTTTCAGTGAACGTGAGGGTAGCAAGAAGTGTAATTGGATAACTTCAGTTAGAATTAATGAAGCAATTATGCTTTTAATGGCTTATCAGCTACTTACTGATATTTAGATAGTATCCTGGATTTCTTGCGTAGCATCCCTTTGAAAGTGTAACCTCAATATTCTTTATTTTATCATTTGTATGTCACTTTAAAGGAACACTGCCTGTTTATATCCTTTTTTTGATATCTCCTCTTTACATTTATGCAGTCATTCTGTGTATGATAGTAGGAGGCTGTTCTATGCAAACAGTGGTGGAACAAGGTTTAATGAATAGCAGGAAGGTGTTCATTCTGCCTGGGGGGGGGAAAAACCCGGCACATTCCATATACTTTTGTGTACTAAAGACCTAATATTTTTAAGAAGGACTGACCTATTTTTTTGTGTAATCGGAACTATGGAAAATATACAACATCCTGTTTGTATTATATGCTTCTCAGATGTTCCTCATTAGTAGAATCATCCTTCCTATCCAAGCATTCCTCAATTCAGCATTATTTATCTATTGTTATCCTACCCACACTCATCCCAATTGGCTTCTATCACAATTTAAAGGTATCAAGAACATATTTTAAAGAAAGCCATGCATAACTTAAAGTTCATCCATGAGGAAAAAAAACCTAACTTGTTGAAGTTATGGTTTTATTTTTTTTTTTTTTGGAGGGTGAAAGGTTAGATTTAATCTTTTGTAGGAGACAAATAACATTTCTTTCTCTTTTCTAGATCTCACAAAGGTTTCCCCACAACTGAATTGTCAACTTTTGCATGAGTGGGTAGGCAAATGAGTTGATGAGTTTTTCCATGAAGATTTACCAGAAAATGTTAAGCATATATTGCAAAAAAGAAAAATAAGGTAATGATTTTAGATTTATAGCATTTTAAAAAATAGATATAACACATGATGAAATCGCTAAAATATTATTTGCCCTAGCATCAGTATTCCTAGTTTCTTCTCTTGCAGTTTTGTCAACTTGGTCATTCATCAGCAGTAAACAAAACAGACTTCCACTCTGTCAGGGCAAAAAAAGAGGCAATCTACTTAAGATTAAGTAGATTTTGCTGAAGTTAAGAGACTTAAAATCCAGGAAAAAGGCTTCAGAGACTATTTGGGTTGATAGTTAAGATAAAGGTATGACAGGTCTGATTTTAAACATGTATGAAAATTTGCATATTTTCAGATCAGCCAGCATATCTTAAAAGTGTAACAGTGTAATGTCAGCTTACATTAACAGTTGTTACTTAGCAGAACTGGCAGGCCTTTTGTCTTTTATTAGTAATGCACCTGGCAAGCTGAGACCTTCATCAATGGCTGCTGCTCTCAGGCTCTGCCCCAGTACAGTCACACAGCTAGGAACAGGGGAGTTGCTGATATTGGCTCTCCAAGATAAGCTCCCAATTACTTTCAAAAACATAGCCTCAGTCTCCTACTCTGTGTTTTTCAATATTGTCTTTTCCCAAATTTTACTATAAGTCGACTGATAGGATAATGTTCAGCTTTGCTACTAAAGACTAGGCAATATGCATGGGTGTAATATATTGGAACATTTCACAGAATCACAGAATCACAGAAATTCAAGGTTGGAAGAGACCTGTAAGATCATCAAGTCCAACCCAACATTTGCAGAATGTTACTTTTAAAATAATGTCCAATCCCTCATATCTGCTGTGTAGTAATACCAAAAACCTCAAATCTCTAAATAGGCATTAAAGATAATTAAGGAATGAAGATATTTGGCAGGTTACCCATATTTCATCACTGCAGTGTATCATGCTGTGAGGTTAATATGGATATGAAGAGTAAGATAGCTTGGTAAATAGTAGGATACCTTGGATGCATATGTGTTGTTTCAGCTAAATAGATCTTTAAAGTGTTTTTAATGAAACATATACACCTCTTGCTTAACCTAAACTAACATGTGGGTTTTTTTCTTTTTTTCCTCTCCTTAAAAAGAGGCAATAACTTTCATATCTTCTAGGCTGGTTAGTTTGTTATTGTTTCTTCCTAATTAATTTTGTTAAAGTGACTTCTATGCAAAGTACATTACTGGGCTCAGGAGTTCAGTGCTAATCGTGCTTGAAAATTTTCTATTACTTGAAATTAGAGGTAAGATGAAGTTTGTGGTGGAAAATTTAGAGGTAGCCTTGTCCTGTATGCTATGAGCTGATATTGCTGTAATGCGTCAGCTTTCTTTTCTTCCAAACATGCCAAATTTTGCTTTCGCAGTGAAATATGATAATGCAGTTAATTCTGTTTTTACCACACAAAAAAACTTTCTCTGTGTTCTTGAGTGGTGAGAACAGAATTAGAGCCCATGTGCACATCACAACAAGAACTCTCTCTCGTAAGTTCCTGGTCTCTGTAAGTGCTGTAATTCAGCTCAGTGGTGGTACCTGATGGGAGCTGAGGGATTTGGGCCCGTCTGTCCTGTGAGAAATACTGGCAGTGGAGGCAAGCGGTGTGTTGCAATCTGCATGATGATGTGCTGGGGGAGGAGGGAGCCCTACCTATCCCCTCTGCCTTGGGAATCTCCCCAAGGTAAACAGAACAGCATGTGTGAGGGAGGACAACCCCAGTGGGGCTGAGTAACAAAAACAGCCAATAAATTCACATCAGGCATGCTATCCAGGACAACAATACACCCTGAAATCTGTGATCTGAGTGTACCACAGTGCATGTAAAAGAAAGAAATCCCCCTTGCATAAATGAGATTATCTGACTGAAATGCCGAGCAAAGGGTCAAATGGTTACAGAAAGATTAAGGGGGAGAGGAATTAATAACAAAAGTGATGCAATGGTGGGGGAAAAAAAGATGATAGAGAGAAATGTTTTCATGCAAGATTGTCAGAAAGGTTGCCCAGCATACATTATGAAATGCATCCTTTAGAACAATTTGCTTCTTCCTTTCTATATCTTTTAATAGCTATCATTTGTAGCAGTTATATTTTATCTTGTTATTTATAATTAACAAGATAAATGATAGTTTAAATAAAGTTTACTGAAAATTTTTCAATGGAATTCAATGGAATGCAATTTGCCCTGGATATAACAGATATTGAATACTATTTTTACTAGTGCAAATTTGGGCTGAAAAAGTGACCATAACTTCATGAGAAATTTATCCATCTAATTTCTGGTTTACTTGATATAAAAGGTCACACAGTTGCAATACAGTTGTTGATCTGAATTGATAGATTGAAGAATTTTTGTTTTCTGCACTTGTTTTCCCCAGAAAAAAATAAAAGGACTAGTTGTTCGGTCAGAGTAGAAATTGCAGTGGGTGATCTACCTATTTGTATGCGCAATATGAAAGAAAAAAATAATCTATAAATCCATGAAACTACTAAATAATGCACATCTTATTTGTTGAAAATTCATTAGTTTTCGTGATTACTTCAGGAGGGAGACTCATTTTCTTCTGTGGTCAGCACTTGTGAAGAAAATTTGTGTTTTCCTAAGGTTTTGGTGCTCCTTCCTTTTGAAAATATTACCTTTTAAAATGCTGGCAGTTGGAATTGATTAGGACCATATTGTATCAATGAGAAGTTTGGAATGTTCTTGAACACTTCCAGTGAATCAGGGACTTGCTGTTTGGTTTGGATCAGTGTTTTGGAGGTACTGGATCAACCCATCTCCAACATATGGCTGATGCACATCCTGGTAAGCACTATTCACTCAGGATAAATAATGCTATATCAAATATGCAATACCAAACAAGGCAAGATGCTTTACAACCCCATAAAATTATGGTTTATGACATGAGGTTTTGTCCCACAGTTTTGGGATTGCTGATACAGTGGGGGAAAATAAGTGGGGAAACACTGAGTAGTTGTTGTAATATATTTGGAGCATGAGAACATGGATGATTAAAACAATTAGGCATGCTTCTCACAAAACTTAATGAGATTGATCAATCCTGTTGCAGATTCAGCTCATATTATAGTACCGTCACAGCTCCTAACATTCCCAAAGGATCTTATTTAAGAGAGACGTCTGAAAAGATCCCAAGAGTTACCAGATGATAGAAGCATCATCTTTGGACAGAGTTTTGGAGGAACCACCATGTTAATTTTGATTGTCAAGTCTTATTTATTCATTATTAAACCAACATTTGGTTATGTAGTTCCACAGTAAACCAGAACAAGAAAGAGATCATGGCTGAAAAATTATCTGAAAAAGCACAAAAAAGACTTCTGGAACTACAGCCAAATACAGAGTAAAAATAGATACCTACAATTCTAAGAACACTGAGGAGCTTTTTCTGAAATCTTGCTGTATCTGAAATGATAATATATATGTTTACTGAGAAAAAAATCACCACAGATTAAAAACCTATTTAACTTAAAATATTTGAAGTTTTGAATTCCCAGTATTGCACAGAGATTCAGTTTCGCTGTATAGATGCTCTGCACCTTGTAAAAATCAAGGGTTTTTTCCTGAGGTGTCTCAGACAAGGCAAATAAAAACTAATGCACTTGAAATTACTGATTGCCTTCTGAAAACTTAGACATTTAGATGTAGATGTAATTTCTTGGCCAGGGATGGAGAAGTAATGTGTCTGAACTGAAACTGGTTGGTGCTACATTTTAGATGCTGGCTGAATTTTCTGGAGTTTAATGAGTGGAATAATTCAGGTGTTGAATTAATGATCTTGCTCTTACTCCTAGATGTTGATAATTTTTCACATATATTGCTCATACTCTCCTATGCATAAAAGCACAATAGGAAAAAAAAATTATCTACCTTTTAACAATTATTTTAAAGGAACCAAAACCATTTAGGTAATGACTTCAACTGAATGTCTTTAGAGGTATCTATCATCATCATGTGATTATGAATTTAATGGCTCTTTAAATTATGAAGAATGCTACTGTCATTTTAGGTCTATACTGATCAATATAAAAATCTGATACTGTTGCCTTTCTGAAAATAGAGAGATCTGTAACTGATTGTGTTTAAGCAGGAATCAAACAGATTGAAACAATCCTAAAATAAAAGTATAATAAAATTATACTGATTCATTGTGAGTCAGCTAATAAATGTACACAGTAAGGAAAACAAAACAAATTATGCCTCGGATCTTTGATATTTTCTTTTCTCTTCATACTTCCTTATTTTGAGTTAAGCATGCTTGAATGATGTATTATTCAAGAACGCTTTCTAAATTACCCCGACTGTACTTTGTAGCTCATGTAATTAAAATAGTTGTTCAGAGAATGCAAATGACTTGCAGTTTGTGAGATCATGTCTTTAGGAGATAATCATAAAGCGGATTACTAACTGCCTTTGAAGCATTTCAGGTTTATTTAATGTAATAGAAACAACCCCATTCTCTTGACACAGTTCCATTCCACTGATATTCCTGTTTGCCCTTAGAACTGTCCCTAGCTACTTTGCAGTCCTCTAACCAGGATCAAATCACACAGGTGTGTTTGGTAGTTTCATCGTTGTGTACTGTGCTTTTTTCTCTTATCAAGCATGTGCATAGTGCTCAAATTAAAAAAAAAAAAAGGAAAATGAACAAAACCACAACCAAAATCTGACTTAAAAGTTTGGAGAGGGGATTTGCAAGACAACTACAAAGAAGCAAAAAGCCTAAATCCCGTTAGTTAGTCTAAATAGAAATGACATTCGAAAGAAGGCAAGGTGATTCTTGGTCAAGGACCTTCTTGAAAACTTGTGAGCTGGTATGTGTTGGTGCTGAGGAACTCAGATTTGGAATTCAACATATTTTTATAGAGTTTTAGCTGCAGCCAATCTTTATAAATACTGAATGTATGTTGCAGCTTGGAATGATCAGTTATTGGCCTAGGCCGAATGGTACATTATTTAAATTATTTTATGTAGTTAATCCTATATGCAGCTTCAAAAGTTTTCCGTTTGCTCGTTGGATGTTGTTGCTGTATTTGGCCTTTTGTAGTATAAATGCAAAGCTCTGCTTCTGAGTTTTACGAGATTCATAACTTAGCAGTACAGAAACAAGCACACTTGGAAGGCACAAACCAAAAAAAATAAAAAGCACAACTGAAACATTTCAGGTAACTGTAAATACTTCCATTTTACATAAGAGACCATTGCAGATATCAGAACTTCAAGTCTTTTCCCCGGGTTTTATTTTTACTAGGTGCATATTTTAATCCTATTTTTACTGGAATATATTCATTAAGCCAAAAAGAATATATCCATTAAAACCAAAACATTTCCTTAGTAGTTACACAAAATATCTGTGTTGTTTTTTTTGTTTTGTGATTCTTGCATATATTTTTAGAAAATGTCCTAAACTTTACCATAATCTTATTCACTTTTCAAGTGTTCATGCATTTCAGTGTTTGGTCAAAAAAAGAAAATTCAGAATATTAACTAATAATATATATAGCTTATGGCTTTAATCTGAAGGAACTGAGCACCCTAAGTAGTGTTGGCTGCATTTTAGAGATGGCATTTGGAAACTGGCAAAATAAGTCAAAATATTGGAAATGCTGATTCAAACTCTGGCACTAACTTGGAATTTCATGTTATTTATATAAACATTTAAATGTCCTTTAATTTTGGATCTGTTGGCTTGGGAAGGTTCCAGGGGCTGTCATTTAGGTCGTAAATATGGTATAAGTCACAGGTCAGGTTACCAAATCAGAATTGTGGTTATATATCATTATATATCAAAGTAACATTTGCCTCTCTAGTCAATATTGCCTCTAAGTCAGAAATTAAAGCTCTTGTTGATGAGCACCTAGAACTAGGCTGCCTTTGGATAGGTTGGCTTGTTCCAGGCTCCTCATCTGGAGGATGAAGGTCCAAACTGTGCTGCCAGCATGAGCTTCAGTGCCTCTGGTCCAGCTGTCCAACATGAGCTTCAGTGCCTCTGACCAAACATATAGCAATGCTGGTGTTCTCGGATGGTTCTTTGTTTCTGCCATGGTGGTGGTCAGTCTGGTGATCCTGGTGCATGCCTTTGGTTGAGGATGGCCCTCCTTCATGGAGAGAGCTTTATGATCCCTGTTGTGCAACAATGTATGAAACTACAAACACCTGGAAAGATTTTTCCATGGTGCAAGCATTTGCATCCGTGGCCAAACATCTGGAACTCATTGCAGGATTCTCAGTGGTCCCTTCAAGTGCTGATTGAGATTTCATTCTTTTCTAAGATGCGCATCTCTCTTGACGTTGATTCTGAAAACCGAGGGAATGCGGGGGGAATGGAAAGTTCCAGACTGGAAAATATTATTTGCTGCCTAAAACATGTTCTGTTAAAAATGAAAATTGTCAACATGCATGTGTATAAATGTTTTGAAATAAAATACTCACTTAAAATACTACTGCATTTGTTGTAGTTACCAAACAACTAACTTTTGGGTATCAGGATGACTGTAAATACTTTGGTATGGAAATACAAGTCTTGATTTAAAATTTTAAAGAAGTGGTAAAACTGACCCAGATGTCAACACAGTAACTGAAATTTCCCATTTTAGGCTGGTTCTCAAAATGTACATTCTTGCCCTACATTGTGGCTTTCCTTTTTCTTCTTTTTCTGTGTAATGCTTTAGAAATGAACAGTGAAGAGTGATGAAGCAGTTCCAGTTCTGTGTATTACTTCCAGCTTGTCAGGTTTCCTCCTTTCTGGCCTTTCAGACCTAAGTCTTTATTGTGAGTTGTTGCTGATACCTGCTGATATTGGTACCACACCCTTTTGAGGATATCTGGCACATTGTGGCTTCACCACATCTGGAAGTCGGTACAAATTAATCTGTGCTTGAAGTCAATCATTTTTGAATGACAACAATGGTGTGATTTTCAGCTCTGTATGATGACATATGTGGAAACTTCTTGCATTCTTATCTTCCTAATCTATTTTCCTTTTATTTTGACCTTTCCTGTAACAAAATAGGGCTTCTTCCTGAAATGTTTTTATGCTGCTCAACGTAGGACATTTAGTGAATTCTTCCTTGTCAGGCTGATCATTTAGCAAGTGTTGGAGGAAGAAAAATAAAAACCTGCTTATCACACATCTTTTTTCCCGAGAAGCATGAGCTTATAAAGAAGCTGGGAGGCAAACATTTCGATTTCGATCATTTCAAAGACATTTCTTAGAGGGAGATAACATCTTGGTCAAGTAGCTGCCTCCATGTTCTTCTGCTGGTGTGTCAGTAGCCAGATGGAACCAGTCACAGGCTTTAGCTTTCATTGTAAAACTCATATTTAAGGGCTTCCATATGCATATTTTAGTTGCTTCTAATATTACTTTTTAAGAAGCAGGAAGATACTGACTGCTGGGTTTTGGTTTGTGTGAATTTTTCCTCTTTGTTGGGTTTTGGTTTTGCTTTTTGGTTGTTTTTTTATATAAAAAGAACACAGATTTTTGAACTGATGAAGTTGAGTATCTGCAGTTTGGTTTAAGCTCCTCTAATCTAATGCATTTATGCCGAGTTGTCCTACTTGATTGAAAAAAAGGAAGATGAATCATCATTTGCATAACTCATATCTGTTACACAGCTTTTTTGGATTGACTTTAAACATATTGAAAGTTTTGTTATGTTAACCCAGACTTGTATTAAAAAAAGAAAGACATCTGCCTTGTCTTCTAACTTAAAAAAAAAATTAGCCTGGATGTATCATTAGTGGTGTTTTTTTGGGAGTATGAAAGTAAAAGTTTTGAAGGGTTGTGAATTGAAAAAACCAGTTTGTTGAAAAGGTGAAGGAAGAGCTGGAAAATGTTTCCTCTCTCCACAGCAATTGTTCTGCTTTAAACGTATATGTAACTGTTCCAAACAGAGGGAAAAATAACCAGGACATAAAGTGAGCTCTGTATTCCTTTTCTTTGGAGCAAAGCCTCCAAGTCTCATTGAGACTTTGTCTTCATTGAGTAATATTGAGGGCTGATGGAGACTGAGGTGCAGAACAAAACAGAGGATGCAGTGTGAGCATTTTGAGATTGACTCCAGCCTAGCTCTCACATGGCTCCATGGGCTGTGTACACCTGTGGCTGGAGCACATATTCACTGTAACGTCAGCTGAAAGAAATCCAGTCCTCATGGTCCAAATCAATGGATCAATAGGGACAGCTGGGAGGAATAACCTAAAGCAGCAATGACACTCATCCATTGCTAAGAACTTGCCTAGGTCATTGATTACTGGTTCTGACAGTTTTTACTGGTAGTAAATGAGTGTGATCTAAAAATCAGAATTTTGGAAAAGATTGAGCTGTATATACATATCCATTTCACTTTTCCTGTGGAATTTGGGATTCCTTTTTCAAAAGCATGAACAGTATTTATAGCCTATCCTCATTTCCAGGTGTCTTTTAATGCAAAAAAAAATTTTGAATGAATTTGGGTGTTAGAAAGCTTTTCTAGAATCTTGTGATAATTAACTTCTTGGATTGCAGAATGTTCTAAACTGCTGACTTCCAGAAGTTTGACATATACAAAAAATGTAGACAGAAGATGTTTGACAAAAAAGTTACACATGGATGGAACAGTGACTTCAGTAAATTTCTATAGAATTGATAGGTTTTTTTGGACACCTACTGATTTACAATGAATAAAGTGTCCAATATAATTCTCAGTGGTAAACAAAGCTCAGTTCTTTTTAAGAATACACATATGTGTGCACATGGTGTGTGTGTGTATATATACGTAGAAGTGAGAACACCTCTATTGTTTTTTCTGAGGTAAAGGAAAGCTTCATTCAGTGCCTAGAGTAACAGGAAAAATTTCACTAGATTTAGAATGTCACATATGATTCAGGTCTTGCCAGAGACTGAAGTCAGTGGGATGTGCTAAGTATGTTACTGGCCCAGGATCTAAGACTTTTTCAGACTCACATAAGACTTGTGTGGCAACTGTGGAAGCTTAGTTCAGGTCTTCTGATTCCTGGTCTGGCCTTCAGATTTCAGGAACATTCACCCTTCCTCTGTTCCTCAGCTTCCTGTACTAAGTTTTCTTGTGTGTTGAGCAGGAAAAACAGGTTTGTAGGTCAAACAGATGAACCACCAGTAAATTTAAGTATTTCATCCCATATTCCATAACTCTGCTTCTGTTATCAGTGGAAGTAGTATGCAGAGAGAGCCCTTAAACATGAAGTGGTAAAATTGTGATAAAAATATGTTCTTCATCTCTAATGCTCACTCTTCTGTCACCTCCCAGCTTTGCTATAACTGTCAATACATATCTCATGTGAGGCCTTGAGGAGAATGTAAACTTTCAGTGCACTGAGGCACACCAACTGTGAGCAACTTAATGATAAAAGAGCCATTGAAATATATTGCTGGAAAGCCAGGCTACATTTTTCAAGCATGTGTTTATAAACTCCTCTTTCTAAGCACAATGGCTGCATTATAAACCAGAGCTAGGGAATAGGCACAGCTCCAAGTAGTCAGGAGTGCAGAAGGAATAACAGCTGACTTTTGTTTATCAGAGCAGCTTGAGCAGGATGTGCTTTCACATACCTAAATATTTATGTAAACAGATGCACATTAAACCACTTAGAAATAAATACAGTTTTCTGAAAATAGAACTCCACAATGATGTCAGGGGCTGTTTATCTTCAAGAACTGTGGGAATGAGCTTGAATCTGCAGGTATTTCATTGAAAAAAGGCAGTAAAACTAGATTCAGATGTAATTTCTTCAGATTGTATGACAGGCCATTTTACTGTGCTAGTGTGCAGTGTACTAGCTGTTCTTTTTCTAAAAACAGCTAAATTTGCTTTCATAGCTTCTCATAATGGTAGGTGGCACTTACTTGTTGGCAGTATAGACTTTGAGAGAGTGCTTCTGTCTGCTTTTCTGCATGCTGAGGCAGAGCTGGAGTTGTGTCTGCTCTGCTAGGCAAGGGCAGAGCTTCACTGTTGGCTGTGTCTTGCCTGTACAGTGCAAACACTCCAGGGCAGCATGGATTTTCTCCACTTACATTGCATGTCTGTAGGGAATTGTGTTTCTGCAGAAAGTCCCACAATTTGAGAGTTGTTATAGCAGAGCCACAACTTAAGGTTGCTCTCTCTATGCTTTTGTACATTTTTGGTTTTGTTGCTGGGTTCAGCTTGGTGGTGGTGATTTTTTTTTTTTTTAAGGTCATTCTGCTTTGGCAGCTTTGTGACATTTTTCTTTTAGAACTTAAAACATATGCTAAATGTTCTTCCCCCACCCCCCGCCCCCCCTTTCTTTTTATTTTGCTTGGTGTGCCGACTCAAGTTGTTACTTTATGTAATGAACTTTACCAAACTCTTAAATCTGAAACACTACTGTGGACTTCCCTGTGATCTTGTCTCCCCATGTCCTCTGAAAATGCAGCTGTTTTTAGATTTCTTTTCCTTAGAGCATTTATAAGGGTTTTCAGATAGATGGTCAAGATGTTTTAGAAGTACATTGCCTTAGGAAATATAAGAAGACCTATTTCAGTCAAAATTTATGCAGGAGGAGGAAGAACTGACCCAGCACATGATCAGCATGTGACTGGAATGTGCCCGGCATCCCTGTGGCACAGCCCTTGTGCCGACAGACACTGAGCACTGCCTGGCTCAGTCACCTTCTCTGCTCCATGCTCCCACCTGCTCACCCTGAGACAGTGATCCCTTCTCCTCTGGCCACGCCAGCCCCCTTGCAGCTGCAGGGTCTGGAGGATGGTCTGCATCCCTGCCCCACGCAGCCCATGGCATGGCTGCCAGAGAGATGCTGCGGGCAGCAGGAGGCAAACCTTGACATGAAATGGCAAAAAAAAAAAAAAATCACTCCTGGATTCGAATTACATTTTCTGTATTTGATTTTTTCTACTTGACAACATTAGCTCAGTTTTTTGATAGGTTTCTATTCTATAACCTTGATTGCACTGTTAGCCCTTTATGGCTTCTGGACCAGCTTCATGTGAAAGAAGCTTATAAAAAGAACTTTGAAACAAACTGTTGTAAATTTGGGACAAATTAACTTTAGGGGATATAATAGCCATCAAGATATATTAACAGATTTTCATGATCATTTTACATCAATAAATGCTAGTCCTTATTCCATGTGTTCTTTCTGTGAGAACAGTGCAGCTGGTCAGATGATTAGAGAGTTTGTGGTTGGAAAAGGAAATTAGTTCTGCTCAGTCTTAAATTGAGGTAGACAAAAGCTTTTTTATTTTTTTCTGGTTCTGCGTGAAGGACCATGTTTTTGAAACTTAGTGTTTTGATACCTTAGGTTTGCCCTTGCTTCCAGTAAATGTGGAGGTTCTGGTGCTGCAACCAAGTAAAAAAAATTGTATTCTGTTATTATGAGATTCTTGTAGTTCTTTGTTCCCAAAGAGCTTAATTTCATGAATGGGACAAACCATACCATAGCTCTTTTGGCCAGAACACTCATGGTCATAACGATAGACTATCCCTCCCCCCTCTCCCTATCCCAATTTACATTTGCTGAATTTGTCTACAGTTAAAATATATCTCTGTTTTGGCACCCTGCTGTGTGGGATTAAAGTCAAGTCTGATTTTGACCAGTTAGGCCTGATAAATCCAAAATGTCAAGACTGCCATTACTTCAGATGCCAACCAAAAATGATGTTCACCTTTTCTACCTGAAACATTACCCTAGACTGGGGACAGAATTTGTTTCCTAGATTCCTCCTATTTCTTTGAAACCTTTTTTATGTTCCTTCTAGTACCTTACCTCTGTTGAAGATTATTAAAAAGAGAAAAAAACAAATCAATTAATAAGCATGAGGTATTTGTTCTGCCAATTTTGGTTTAGCTAAGCTTTATGACAGATAACATACAGAATAAAGCAATGCTTTAGCAGTTCTGCTTAAGCAATTCTGCTTAAAATGCTATTGGACTGCAGCATTATTATCATACTTTGCTGCGCAGGATTTATCCTAGAACTTACTTAAATGAGACTAAATGAATTTTATTCAACAGTAATTCAAAATACATTATGGCTATGTTGATTAAAGTGGTATTGCACTGCTATACTAGACTTCTCCTGGAGTCAGTAAATGGTAATGTAATTCTAGGTAAATTCTGAAGTTACATCTACTAAAGTCAGGAAGTTTTAGTCTAAAAATAAAATGTCTTGAAATATATACAAGTTAAAGAAAAAAAAGAAAATTTCTTCTCCTATGAAGAAAAAAGTGATAGTCAAATCTTGTTTGTTCACATCATCCTCCTTGCTACTTAAATATTTAAAATTTGGTTAATATAAAAACAATATTTATACTCTCATGTAACAGTGGGTAAAAAAAGATTCAGTAGTTACACATTTTTTTTTACAAGTGATCATGATATTTTTTATTAAAATATTGGTTTAGACTTTCCCTTAGGTACCTTAGGTATGTGTGAGTAGAAAAGGAATTTCTCATCCTTTTCCACCTGTTTTCCGAATAACAAACCAAAAAAGTTTATTGATTTGGTTTTCTTTGTTGCACTTCCAAGAGCTACAAGTTTGTAAGGAATATATTTCTTCTGTTCTGTTCAAATCTGAAAAGGAGGAAAAGTGAAAACTTAAAATCCTTCTTATTTTTGTGTTCACTCCAACTGCTGCAAAGTTAATGATATGGTTGTGTGGGAAAACACTTGAATTTTTTCATGCTCAGAGGAAACAAGACATCAGGGAAAAATATTCCATAAGTGTTTTCCAGTTTAGTTTTCTCTACTCTTGTTGAAAAGTCAAGATATGTAACATGGATGGATACATTCAGCCTTTATTTGCAGCTATAAAATTCTGAGGGATTTAATACCTCTTGGAGAATAGAGTTGTATTCTTAGAATTTTTTCAATTTTCTGTGCTCCCTAATCAGTGTCATGAGTTGAATGTTTTTTCTGTAAGTGCTCTTCACAAAAAACAAAAAGTTCTTTCATGGATGCTTCTGTGAGAACATGTTGAAGAGGAGTGTAAGGAAGAAAGAGGAATGAGAGAAAACCAGATATTTTCCCAAAATTGTCTTGGGAAGCACAGTTTCTGTCCCCCACTATAATGAATGCGTTCTATGTCCACGCAAGTGCACATAAACAATCAGAAGAGTTAAATTAACTTCATGAATTTTAGATACTTTTTTGAACATTTTGAAGCTCACTGTCTTACGTGAGTGATAGAGTATCAATTATTCAGACAGCTAATCTTCTGCTCATACTCAATTTCTTATCAGCTTTAAGTCTCTGATTAAAATATTCTACAGTGTGTGTTCTGCAGTCTGTACCCACATGCCCTATTAGAGTGTGTGCAGCTACTTCACATTTCCTTGGAGATTTTTTTTTTTTGATTACTTAGTGATTCATTATGGATGGTGTCTTAACAGATGATGTGTTGCTTGAATTTGTGTTCATTATTGATCATGCTGGGCCTTAGAGACACACACATTCCTTGTAGCACTGAGTTTTTCTCAAGCATACAAATCTCAAATGATAACAACTCCCTGTTGATATTAGTTGATTTGCTTTATAGAGCTATATTTCAGTTTTTCCAAAATGCCCAGTATTCAGTAGTACAGTGTGCTTGGCTTTGTGGCTGCTGTTCTTGGCTTGACTATGACTATCCTGCAGCTCCTCACATATGGAGAGAGGAATCAATTGGCATAATCGTGGAAATGTTGGTTGACTGAGACCTTTCAAAGTCATCCAGTGCAACTTCCTTCTCAAAGCATAAACATCAAATCAGTCATGGCTTTCGTTAGCTTAAGACCTGAAGGCCACATGCTGCAGCCTCCAGGCCATGTTGGAAGCCTGTTACTGGACCCTCTCCAAACCCTTCCTGTTCTTCTTGGAGCAGAGGTTGAAGATGGATGAAGTTCTCCAGCTGCAGCCTTACCAGTGCTGCACAGAAGCCGGAAGTGTCTTCCCTTAGCCTCCTGCCTGTGCTCCTCCTGCTGTAGCCCAGCTCTGCAGTTGCCTCGCTGTCATGGAAGTGCAGCTTGTTGCACCTGTACAACTGTTGCCTTGTTTGTAGCTGGCATCTGCTGGAACTGCCAAGCTTCTTTTCAGCAGGTGCCAGTTCGCCCTGTGCTTCTGCTCTGGGAGCAGAGCTTTTCACCTCTTGTTGAACTCTAAGTTTTTGCTGGGCCAGGCCACAATTTTCACCACCTCCCTCTTATTTGAAGCTCCACCCTCTAATTTCTGTTAGTGTTTGAATTCCTGACAAAATATCTGGGTTTCCCATACCCTGAATATTTGTGGCTTGTGAGAGCAGAACAGTCGCTACATCATGTGGTGTTTCTGTTCTAGACAGAAAGTAACAGAGGTAGTATTTCAAGTCACGATCCAAATGACATTTTTTCATTCATTAAACTCTCTTTAATGACATTTTGCTTGATACCAAAAGCATTTTGAAGACAGATTTCCACATGGATATGGTAATTTGAGATAATACAGATAGTGATTAAACTTGCTGCATGCAATAGTGGAGGCCTTGAGAAAGACGTTTAGCAATGAAGTTTGTCTCTGTTGCAAGCAGATTATAGGTATTTTGTAAAGCTGTGATCCTGGTTGTGTTCATTAGCATTCATGAATGGCCATGTCATACTACTTTACAATGAGATTAAAATCCTCAGCTATTACCTGCTTGTTTTGAAAGTTTCCTATTACGATGTCCAGATCATTCTGATACCATTCATGGTAGTCTTAAAAACATGACAAAAGTTTGAACCACCAAACCTTAAAAAATATATATGCATTGTGAATAGCATATATGAAACCACCACGCAGAATTTTTTAATGTTCCATTTTGCATTCTTAAGAGTGCTGGTGTGACAATGTGCCCAACAAACAGCGCGCTGGGTGTTGGGCTTGTTTGATGTTTGCAGAGTCAGTAGGCAACATGGCAACATTCACTGCCAAGTGTAAGGGATGTAGAAGTCAAGCTTGCCATTAAGCTTTTAATGGTAATTCAGGAAACCAAAACCCAAAATGTGTTCTGTAGTTGCATTGCCTTCCTCAAATCCTCCTTTCCCACTCTGTTTACACCTTTGTTTGTCTTCTGCTCAGTGTCATTCAGTGTCCATGTCTGCCAATGAACCTGGCAGACACATGGCTTTATCATGAGGGATTACCTGCCAAAAGGCATACAAACATGGTGGGGGAGTAAAATTTGTGAGTTCTGCTGCAGTCTTTGATTGTAGATAAAAGAACATCTGAGCAAGACTTGTAAGAATTTTGAGAGATATTGCTTTTGCCGATTTTATGCGCTATTTTAAGAGTGACCTTGGTGTGCCTGTCAGTGATTTAATTCTATGTCCATAGCAACAAGACTCTTTATCTGTTGTTTTAATTTCTTCATAGAAATTTTGGCACGCAGCTGATCTTGAGGTGGTGCTACAAGGAAAGATCTAAAGGCCTTTACTAATATCTTAGTGGTGACATTGATGTCTTCTTCTGTTCCATTTATTTAGGGAAAATTGTGGAGTGATAAGTTTGCATAAAATGTGTTTTCTGTGCTGTCCTTGATGAAGTTAATTTTGATGCTGTAGAGAGAGGGAACATGGTTGTCTTCTGCTCTCTTGATGCTGCTCCCCTTCTTCTTGGAAGGATCTGGGCAGCTCTTCAGGAGCCCAGAAAAACATGTGGGCAATGTAGAGAGGGGGTCGTCTTGTGGCAAGGTGTCCTGGCTCTGGCCAGGACAGGGTTAATTTTATCAGTATCCAGGACAGGGCATGGTGGGACATGAAGATTATTCTGTAGTGCCTCACCTCATTGCCAGGCACAAGGGGAAGGGAGTCTCTTCCTGGGAAAAGGGGCTTCATTCAACTAAGTAAGGAGGCAGAGGGAGCAGTCAGGTGATGCTGGTTCTGTGCGTTTTGCATGTGAATTACTCATTTCTGTCTTGTACAATTTTGTTATTAATATTGTTCCTGTTCATTTTCTTACCTCATTGCTATTTCCAGTAAATTGTTCTTATCTCAGCCCATGGTCTTTACCTTTTATGCCTCTAAATCTCTGCTCCAATCACCGTTGGGGATGAGAGTGGGAAAGGGAAGGAGTGAGCAAGTGACGCATGGTTTCAAGGGTCTCAGTGAGAGCATTTAATTGGGGAGTACCATTCCTGAAGCACAACACAGAGGAAAGCAATCTTCATGTAGATTAATAGGGTACATCATATGTGATAAATACAGCTATTTTCAGCTATCACAATGCTTTTGGAAGGAAGGGAAAAAAAAAAACCAAAATAAGGAGCTGATATTCTGTTGGACTGTGGTACTTATGGAAATACCTGCTGATGCTCCAAGACTGCTGACAGGGGAGTTGGACCATCATCCATAATGTCAGCCATATCATTTAAGAAGTGCATACTTAGAGGTCTGGGAATGCTTTAGAAAGAAAATGACAATACCTGAGAGAATTCTGGGGATTTTGATGTTGTTTAGGAAGATTTAGAAGGCCCTATAATAATTTCTGTTTAAAGTCTTAGCTTGTGTACCTTAAATAAACTCCAGAACTTGGCACTGCTCACTTCAAAGATGTATGTCTTTGTGAAAACCTTAGTGTTTGAAATTAATGAATTAAAAAATAAAAAATGAAAGCCATGTCAAAATTCCGAATTGGTTTCTAAGAAACAGTTTGGGAAAAATAATTTCTTATCAGTTTTTCACTGCTTTCATTCACACTGCTAGATGCTTCTGCTATGTGTTGGTCAAGTTTGCCTGTTTGCTTTTTTTTCCCTTCACTTTCTGCCCTAATTTCTTATATAACCTTGGGCTGTGGAGCTTTAGCCTGTTCATGTAAACCTGAAGGTGTCAGTATCACTTTTGGATACCAACGTGTTTCATCACAAGAGAAATTGATGGTAAATATTTTTTTTTAATGGGTGGAGATTTACTGCTCTATTCATTTTTATAGTTTCTTGAATCTTGCTTGAGTCACTGGGAACCAAGCCATGGATTCTTTGGTGTAGAGCCTTTGAGCAGCCTGTGTGTTACTGTGCTGAATCACAGCACCTGCACAAGCCCAAACAAACCGTTTTTCTCAAGCCCCTGGAGATACTAGACTTACGAATCGCAATTTTCTAGTCCAACCAACATAATTTTAATAAAAGCATAAAATGTTTTCAAACAGATAAATGTTAATCTGCCTGTGCCTAGTCTGAGCATAATTAAATTACACCTGATTTTTGTGATTGATTCTATGAAGATTTACAAATGGTGTTCTTGTGGTATGTAAAATATTTTGAATGTTGAATTGCCTTGTGTGATACACTTTTATTATTACTTCCATATGCACAAACCCTGGGAGTTTTGTTATCCATTGAACTTCCATAAATCATTATGAATTACCAAAAAATTGTTGCATAGGTCAGATTACATTTCCCCATAATTTTATTAAAATATATTTTTGGTGATATTTTTTTTTATTTTCCATTCTTGCTTCCCTGTGATGTTTTTGTATAACTTTCATCACTATTACTTGACAGTTAACTAAAGTGAAGAAAGAAGGAGGTGACACAAGTTCTTTCTTTCAAACTGACTCATATTTCCTATGTGAGTTTGGGCAAATCACTTAACTGTTCCATGTCTGTTTCCACATCTGTACAGCAGGAGTAAATTCCCCATGGGCTTTATAAAAATTAATTAATCTTCGGAAAGTACCTAGAAATCCTGAAATAGAAGGGCCTGTTGATTCCAACATCTTATAAATTACATCATGATGGCATTGACTAATGGAGGACTTGGTTAAAAGAATGTGCTGATTATTTGTCTATTTGTGTCAATAGCTGTAAGTGGTAATATATGTTTCACAGGAATATATGATTATCACGAGCCTTCTACATTGTTCTCTATGGCTAAATAATGTCAACAGTAAAACTGACAAATGTTAGCCCTAGAAGACTTATATCATTGCTAAAAAGTTCAGCTGCCAATAAATAAAGTTTGGAGCAGGACAAAAACTCTGGACTTAAAAAAGGACTGTTTTAAAAAAGAAATTAGAATGTTTATCATCAGGGTAAATACTCTTGAAATACTTTGCTTGCATTTTTTGTCATTGTGACTCTATCTTTTGTTAAATACTCTTGAAATACTTTGCTTGCATTTTTTGTCATTGTGACTCTATCTTTTGTTCCTGACTTCTCTTGCCTATTATTACTCCATATTTAATCTTTCTCTTTTGGGCCACAAGAATAAAGAGGATTGGATATGTGCAAAGCAATGCTACAGCCACCTGGAGAGTTGTGCTTTTGGCCTACTGCTGTCTTTCTCATGGTAATTGTACTGATTTTCCTGGAACAACTTGTGATCAATAGAACTCTATATTGATGCTGATTATTATTTTAGATCTTATTAGGCATAGAAATTAGTATGGAAAAGTGCTTTTCAATTTTTTTTTGTGGACCTAGGAGGGATAGCTAAGTCTCCACTGAGGAAGCCTCAGAAAGGAGTAAGCAGTTTTTCATCATCTATGGTGTGACAAAGCAGCTGCCTTCGGGAGTCTTTGGTGTCCTTCTACATCCAATCAACTGAGGCTGTTGGTCTGACTCAGCCTTTGCCGGACAAACAAGATTCTTCTGGTTCTGGAGACTTCTCTGAGCAGTTAGGTAGAGCTGCAGTGTAATGCATTATCATCTGGGCATTTTTATGTGAGAATTACTCAGTTGCAAGAACTAACACCTGAGGCCCTATGAACATAAAGTAAAATATAATTATTGATGGTCAGTAGTCGGAACAAAGAGGAAGTCCACCAATAATTAGCTGCATAATTACAGGTTAGACTTCTGGAAAATCCATTTTCCCCACACCCTTTTCTTCTTCATCCCCTTTGCAAATTAGCCCCTGCCCAGCCCAAACTTAACACCTTTGACAGGCATAATCAGTCATCTCTTACTCTGTATAAAGTACCCTCCATATGAGGCACACATATAGAGAAAGTTTGGGTAATGGTTGGCTTGGCAAAGAGATTTTTTGGATGGATAAAAATTCCCAAGGCCTCTGTTTATTTATATAGTTCTTGGAATAACGCTGTTTTCAAAAGGCTGCTCGCCAGCTGCTGAGACAGCGTTCCAGCTAATATATTCCCAATGCAATCACCACACTTTGCTTTTCCCATCATAATATCCCCAAGGCTGTTCTTGGTTAAGTCTCATGACTGGAATATAGGAAAGTTCACATTAAGTCAAAGCTCACAATGCCACAATGTTTCTTATTTTCCTTCTTTCCTTCTTTCTTTTTTTTTTTCTAATTTTCCTAATTTCTTTTAACCAAGCCTCTTTAAATGGAAAGGTGCCTCTTTCAGCTGCTCTATATGTGGGGAGAATAAAGCTGCATATATAATGCCAAAAATAAGTGAGTCACTATGGTGGATCCCAAAAAGTCTGTGTGAAGAAGTTACTTCTAGCAAGTAGATTAAATGTTCTGTTTCAGTGACTGAGATAAAAGCAGAGCCAGTGCTCAGGATTTCTGTGGTATAAATGGCCTTTTAGCATTTCATTGTTCTTAGCAACCAAACCACTGAGGCAATGAGCCAGGACAACAAACTACACTTTTTCTGTTTGTTTTTATTTGACCTTTTTTTTTTAAGTTGTAAAATTAAAGAGCAAGGTTCATGTGTCTCATGGTCATAGTGCACAGTGAGCCCAAGGGACTCGAGTTTATGAGACTTGAGTTTACAAGAATTTCTTTTTTTTTTATTGGGTGAACTACTACTATCTTTGAAGAAAATTCTTGCCCATTTCTATCCTTCCTCCCCATAACACTTGTATTTTTTTCCCAGGCATGAAAAGAGAAGTAAATAATCACACCTAAACAGCACAATGAGACAAGCAATTAGTTTAGATTCATGGTGGTGGTGCCTGTCTGCCCATGTGATGAAGGCAGTAAGGTTCCATAGGCAAAAGTAATCCATGTATGCTTTCAAATCCAATTTGACACAGGAAAGGTGGTTGTTATATGCTGCTCTGGGGGATGAACAGTCTTGGACTGAGCTTTATGCATTTATAGAAAAGGGTGAATACAGGAAGAGTCAGGCCCAGCAAACCTCTCCTGCAATATAACTTTGCCTAAGACGCATGAAGTATCTGCTATTCTCGTGCCACTGCTTCACTACGCCAAGTAGCCAGTGAGATGGTTTGGGGGTTTTTTTTCTACAAAACTGCTTTTCTTGATTCTTTTATCCAGGGTAAAGCAACTTTTACCACTGATTTTGCTGGTTTCTCTTCATTCGGTGAGTATCACCAATGTCTTTGCTTGTTACAAAAAACATATCAAATTCAGTGTTTAACCCTTCCTTCACTCCAAACCCATATGTTTAGGCAGAAAATAATTTAAAGTTTGGCCAGTTCTTGTCAAAATCCATTTTGTGTTTATTGTTAACCACAGTTCATCCTCACTGTGATGAAGCAGTGTCAAAGACATCTCCTGCTTCCAGTGCAGTTTTTGTATTATGGGGAATTCTGTGACAAATATATTTCTAAGACATTAATTTTAAGTAAGCCTGGACTGGGCTACTGGCTTGTTCTACTGCCCTGTCTTGAAACTTTTGGATGGAGAAATGCTGCAATGTGAAAGAGGAAAATATATTTAGAAAAATGACAAGAACCTTTTGCCACTATGTTTAGCAGAAAAACTAAAATTGCCATTGAGTAAGTAATGGGAAAAGTGGCTAGCAGATAGCAAAGTACCATAAATTGAATTGAGCTCCCCAATTCAATACCTGGTGGGACTTCCAAACCCAGTCATTGAGAAGTATTTGCAGAGGGGCTCCAGCTTCCATAGAGGTCACTCTATAAAGACAATGACTTGAATTATTATGTTTGTATTTTGAGAAAGCAAGGGTTGCTTGCTTATTGAGGGTCATTGTAAATATTGTTCATTCTCATCCCACTTTATTAAAATTTTGTTAGTTTAGAACTATTTATTGAACTCATCCTTTCTGAGAGGAGTCAAATTTTCCAAGCACCCAGAGAAGTGAATTTGATTTTTCCCAAAATGCTGGATATGAACCTCAGGATGCTGCAGGTTGTTTGTCACAGGCAGAGAGTTGCAAGGTCACTGTATATTAAGGTCTTGGCAGCCTTTTTGCTGCGAGTCCCACTGTGTTTCATAGATGGCACAATTAGAATGCCTGAATGGTTTTCCTGCTGTTTCATTAAGCACACATGGGAAAGCAATATTTCTGTGAAAATGAGCTCAGCTCGTGTGCACAGTCTGATTTGTGTTATCATCACTTACATCTTCTGTGCTGAGAGTTAGAAAATCTTTTATTTACAACATCACATTACATCTAGTATCTATACCATTGGATTGGTTGACAATAAAAATGTCCCATCTTCATTTGTAAAATACTCCTTGAGACACAGAAATCAAAGATTACATAAATTATTTTAGAGATTTTTCAAAAATCAGAGATCTTGGTAGGGTAAGGTAGATTTGGAAAAAACCCACAGCACTAATCATTATGACTATGACTAATTTTTCCATCACTGAAAAAAATGTTGCCCTGTTACTCTGATTTCTGAGCAGGAACATATGTATCTGAGATTATATAAATGTTTATGTATGTAGGTGTCTACTTAATAAAGCAGATATGGACACTAGCTGCTTATGTATGCATAAACACTTACCAATCAAAAGTGTAGTCTTTTTTTAACTTGTGTAGGTTATATTGATTCTTTTTTCATGAATGTATGATAAAAATGTAAACTCTCAGTATAAGATGTATGTAAATAGTTCACTAGCTCCTGTTCCTTTCCTCTGCATATTTAAGCTCATAAATACACCTAGCCTAAATGTTTCAGTATGAATAGCTGGTGGGGGAGGGAAGGGTCAGCCAGGCATAATATAGATAGATGTGATTATTTATTTAAAAGCTACCGGCTGGGCTACCTTAATAGCTAGGTTTGGTCAGTTCTATCTGGTTTCCACATGTGTTTCCTGTTTTTCTTCTAAATTCTATACTGCTCAGGGACCTGGGGAGTGCAAGTCCAGGATTTTCCTGAAGGGAAGGACTGCTTTGTTCATTACTGCCATGGGAATGTGTTAAATTTAAATATGTGTTGTACAGGTCTCAGCTGTGTTTCTCCAATGGCAGATACAAGCTCAGCTTATTGGAAATGTAAGAATGGGGAGAAAGCAAGAGGAATATTACTTGTTTTTTTAGTGGGAGTAAGTGGAGGGAGGATGCGTGTGTGTAGTGCTATTCACTCTAGTCCTCCTTTTTGTCTCCCAAAGCTAGAGTGAGCAAATTGAAAAAGTGACTTTGAAGTATATAAATGAGCTCTGTTTTTTTAGCCTAGCATAAACAATGTCAAATACATCAGTAGTCTTGAACATTCAGGAAGAGATAAAACATCCCAAACAGAAAACCTGGGAACATTTCAAAAATGTGTTTATTTGAAATCTGTGACAAGGCACAATTGTATTTTTATTTTCCTCCCTGGACAATAGTATTTTAATTGTAAGTGGTTCTGTCTCTTATTATGGTAATCCACTGTGCACCCCTATAAATTGCTTGTTAAGAATTAAGGTTCTGACTGTCCAGCTAAGAGAAACAAGATACTAAGACCGTGGGAGCCAGTTCATTATCAACATATTTTTCTAAAAGTTGCATGCACACTGTGTCAGTGGAATCATCACAGTAAAAAGCAGAGTTTTCCTGTCTACTCTGTCATGAGGGAGGCTATAAATTGTATTCCAGTATTAAGTACCCTAATACATCCAAAAGAAGGAATTTCTACAGTCCACTCCATGTCTCGGATACCAGGTGAAAAAAATCAGAGCAGGATTTTTCTAAATTCCTTTTAGAATTTAGTTGGTAGAATATATGTTCTGCTGCAGAAGTAAGCACTGCAAAATGCAATTGCTTCAAGAAACATCATCTCCATTGAATCCTAAAATATTAGCATGTTCAAAATTAACCACTTCATACTCTGTAGCTTCCAACTCTCTAGAGCAAATCTCTCCTTCTTTTAGAGCTTGTCAGAGTCCCTGTTAGGGACCAGGCTTAAGCACAGCCCTAAAATTCTCTTTGGGGTCCTCAAATAGTTAGCTAAGCTTTGACTAATTAATTTCATTGCCTTCTCCTGACTGCCTAAGGCAACAGAAGAGGAACTAACAGCCTCCTAGCACACACTTTTCCCATGCCAACTCCAAATTATTTTATTTCATCCAATAGTGTGGAAGAGTGTAGGTGTGTTGATTTCCTGGCTCCCTGCCCTGTTTGTTACCAACCTGTGCAATCAGCTCAGCTCCTCCCTTTTGAGACAGCTAAAGACTGCCTTGGTACTGAGGTTCAGAAATTTACCTGAAATCTGGACAGGTGGGGAGGCTTTCTTGAGTTGATGGGACCGGTCTGAGTGGAGACCTGGGTGTTGCATTTTCCCAAAGTCAATCCTTCTCATGCAAGGCCCAGAGGTGTGTCCACGTGTGTGAGTAATGGTGTGGCCATGGCTTGGTCTCACACTGGAGCTTTGATTTTGATGCTGGAGTCTCTTTACATTATCCAGGTGTTGTAGAGATGACAATGTGATGAAGTCATTCTTGCGTTAGCTAATTAAAGTCTTTAGGGAGGGGAGATGGAAACATTCTTAATCATATAATAAACATGCTTCATTCTTGTTTAGAAGATTGAGGAAAATGTTGCCCAATTAGGGTTTAAGGATTCAAATTAAGGACTTAGGCAAGATCTAAACTAAAACCATATTTCAAAATGTCAAGAACTGCTTTGGGAGTTCCAATCTACCTTTTAAAAAGTATTCCAGAGAATAATTCTTATTAATTTTTAAGGAAACTGCAATTTTTGGAAAAAAAGGCAATAAAATATCTGTATGAGAGTATAATCATCCTTTCCACTCAGAAGATTTGCAGAGGACAAAAAGTTGCTTGAAAATCCTTGTATATGTTTTGCCAAACTTCCTGGAAAAAACCAACCAAACAAATAAAGATGTATGGCCGAGGTATGTGACTTGGAAGGTGAGAAGCAAAAGTGATAACCTTGATAAATGAAGGCAAAGGTAGAGAACACTACTGGAGACAACAGATCTGTGAAAATAGGATTTTGCTCCTCAATTTTTAAAGAAGCAATAAAATGCAGAGACGCTGTAGGAAAATACTATTTTTTCAAAACAGTTTAACAGGAATATTTAATATTTTCAGATAAATATAGAACTGAACATCAAGATTAGGTGCTGTTGAGGCAGGAAAGGTTTTATGGCAAAGTATTACAAAACCTATGTGTGTGAAGGGAATTTGAGTTGTTCTCTAATGATGTGCCAGATTCAAAACATTAGGGAGAGGAAAACTCAGCCCTTACTCAGACAGGAGCCAAGAACTCACCTAAGTTGCTACCATAGCTATGAATTTGTTATTGAGTTACCCGCTATGGAGGAAATACTAAAAGTAGTTAAATGATTAGACCAGCTTTGCCAAATCCTAGTTTAAACAAACATGAACCATCAGGGTGACAGAGGAAGTATTTTGGCAATTTCGAGTTACGATCTTGGTCAGAAGTTTTCCTTTTCTGCAGTGGTCCTGACCTTGCTTCAGGTAACAGTAGAGATTTTTGTTCAACTCTAGTGACCATAGGGTTTTGATCCTTATAAATTTTTTCTTCTAGAGAGAGCTAACGTATTTCTGAAGTGGTGCCAAGTCAGCTCTGCCACATTAGACAGAGCTCTGCACCTAAACCTGTTTGGGGCAGAATGCTGCTGGCAGCATGCAGTTACCCTCTCTAGTATTAACATCTTGACTCTGTCTAACCCTGATAGAATTGCATTTTTTCTTGATAATTCCAAAAATGTATTGTAGTACCATGATTAGGTATGCATATTAGAGGAGAGTATGTATATTTGTTTTTCTCCTCTGGGAAGAAATCTTGGCTTGGTAATGTCCACAGATAAAATATTCCCTTTTGAGATCTGGAGCTGCCTGGTTTGATTCCTGCCTGTGTTGGCTGAGAAGATTGTTGTGGCTCTTTGGTCTCAACCTGAGATAGTAGTAGTTATGGTTTCATGGGAAAAACTTCCTTTGTCTTAGAAAGGAGTAAAGATTGCTGGTAAAGTTATGCAATAGTTCATGCTGTGTGTCACTGTTCCTCTTTTTGGAATTGTCTGTATTTCAGTGTTGTTGGTCAAAATTGCCTATTTCCTGCCAATGTGTAAGAACAGGTGCTAAGTCAGAATTTAACATATTTAAGTTACTGTGATATGCCACAAAAAGGACACAAATACTGTATCTGAATGCATTTCATGTGAAGACTGAGTTGCTGACTCTTGTGGTGGCTTAACATGAAGGAAAAAAGATTTCCCTGATGTCTGGTGGTACTGCAGAAATGGTTTTCATGAAAACTGAACTTGATTCATATATAAAACTTTAAGCAAAAGTTACTAAAACCAGACATTTTTTGGTGTGTGGGTGTTGCTGGCTCTTAGATACTGCACCTGGTTCCTTGTGTTATTCCTGGTTTGAGGAATGCAGCTTTTTTACAGAAATTGTGGGGTTTTTTTAAATTGAAACCAATTTGACAAATACTTGGACCTCAATTTTAATTTTGAAGTTGGTGCTCAAAAGTCCTGGCAGCACAAGATGTCACACTTTGTGTCACAGTTTAACGGCAAAAATCTGCAAACTATTTATTTTCCTAAAATTCCAAATAAAAAGAAAGTGCGTTGTTCCATTTCTTAATTCTTCTTGAATTTTTGATATTTGATCTTTTCTGTGGACTTGCTTATACTCTAAAACTCTTTAGTATGAAACATTTTGGGTTTGGTTTTTTTTTTTCCATAAGCTAGGTGAAAAATTCAGAAGTTTTAGAAGTATAACAACAGATTTTTACATTGGTGATTTAGGATTACTTTACCCATTTTACTGAATCTGATTCAAAATTTCTTTGAGAGCATTGATTTCTTCACAAATCAATGAATATTGATTTTTATTTTTACATTTATCTTATTAAATACAGAAAAATAACCACGGAGTGACTTTTTTAAAAAATTGAAAATAGGGCACATATCTGGAAATTTATAGCCATTTTATCCATTCGCAGGGTCAAAATAGGAAGGGAGCAGCTCTTCTCTTGATGCACTTAAGAGTTGTTAGCTTTTTCTCTGGCCTTTTCCAAGGACTGGAATGCAGAATTGAAGGAGCTTTCAGTTAGCTCACAGTAAGTCAGCATTCCTGATGAGGTCAGCTAACTTATTTGTGTTATTATATGTGTATATTTCCCTTGAATGAGGAAAATAGTATTATAGTTTCTTAATGGATATGAAATAAAAATTATAAGAATATCTCTTCTTCTGGTAGTCCCTTTTTTCACAATTTTTTCCATGTTGAATAACCAGCTAATAGTGTTCAAAGCACTTGTCTTACCAAAGGAAAGTAAATATCTTAATGTTACCAGTAATGTGTATAATGACAATTGTAGAAGTGTTTTTGGAGAAAGACTTGTCTTCCATCATAGCTGACTGAGCTTAAACTGAACCCAGTGGGAAGAGCCTTTTGAATTCTCTCTGCATCCACTGAAGGTTTTCTGAAAACAATCTGCAAACTCAAGTTCATACACTAACAGAAAATACCCCTAGATAAACCCCAAATCAACAACATAGTGCTATGTATATGGTGTTGAAGAGCAATGCCACCAAAGGCAGATACTACAGATAAATATGTGGAAATTCAATAGCCAATGCTTTGGATGGAGTTGGATGACTCCTTCAAATGCTTCTCACTTTCTTTAATTTGATCATTGCATTCATAACTTGGATTCCATTACTACCTGGTTTCTTATTTTTCTATGCTGATTTTATTTAGAGAGCTAGTGCTTTGGGAGCTCTTATAGCCTAATGAAGAACTACAATGAGAAAAGAATAATATAAAACCTTTAGGGGATAATGCTGCCTCTGAGGATTTTCAGGTTGAACTAAAAGTTTTCCTCTAATAAATGTGTTAGAATCCTATCAGGGTACTGCACAGTGTGTTTCTGATTAGGCAGTGTTGGCACCTCATTTATTTCTGATGTATTTGTCGTTAGGTTTGTTATAAAATATATTTAGTTGAGTAATTTTTTTTCTTTTGATTATTGTAATGGCAGTACTCCAGATAAATTTTTTGAAACTCTTTAGATATTAAATCTCTCTGTATAGCTTATATTTTTCTCCTGAGAACTGGACAATTAATGCAATGTGTAGAGGGAGTTGTTTTTTATGTTCAGACTATTAAAAAAAAGTGTCCTTGCTTCCTTTTGATTTTTTTCCCCGTGATTTAGCCCTGAAGTTCAATTAAATAAAGTTCAAGGACAGTTTTCAATGGAACATGATTTTTTGGCTTCTAAATTTCACCTTGAATGGAGAAAATTATTCTGGACTCGGTCCTAGGCAAAAAAAAAAAAAAAGATTGTATAGTTGAATTAAAATGTTAAAGCATTCAAGTCCGATCTGATTGTAGAATGCAAGGCATATTATAACATCCTGAAGTATCTGACAGAATGAGAGGACACAGCCTTAAGCAGCATCAAGGGAAATGTAGGTTGGATATTAGGAAAAAGATTTTTACAGAAAGGGTGATCATGTACTGGAATGGTCTGCCTGGGAAGGTGGTAGAGTCACCATCCCAGGATGTGTTTAAAATAAGACTGGATGCAGCACTCGGTGTTAGGGGCTGGGGTAGACTCGATTGTCTTAAAGGTCTCTTCCAACCTAGTGATTCTGTGATCTGTGTTTGTGTTTGCAAAATATTCAAGCAATACTCACATGCAATTGTATCAGAGTGAATGGAATATGGTTGTGTGTGTATATATGTGTGCATTTATATATACAGTTCAGAGCTATGTGTATGTAAATAAAAAATAATTAAACTTTTCTTAATTAAACATGGGCTAAGTCTTACTAATAGAGAAAAAAAATCTTAACTTATCATAACTTAGTCCTGGGCAATTGGTCACATTTTTACAATTCATTAGCAAGTAAAAGCCAAAACAATTTTTTTTTCCTTTTTTATTTCAAGAATGATTCTCTTCCCAGAATCATTTTTTTTTTCCATCAGAATTAGGTCTGAAATTTGCTCTGGGCATAATGTGTCCATGAAATGCTTAACTTGATGGAAATAAAAATGTCCTTTGAGATGTTAACTTCATTTTAGGCATTGCATTCAAATGAAAAACAAAACTAAAATACCTTCAAAAGTGAAACTAAACCCCAGTAACTTCAAAATACTTTTCTCCAAAAAGTACTGGAATTCTAGACGCTTGGCAAAGATTTATGACTTTACATTTAAACTTTATTGTTCTTAATTTGTTTTCCTGTGAATTCTGTCTGTTCACAGTCGCTTTATTTTTAAACAGTATTGGCAAATTCTGTGGTCTGCTTGTCCTTTTCTTGTAATAATTCTGCAGCAAACGTTTAGATTGGTATCAATTAGGATGCTCTATAAAGACAAATATTTGTGGCAAATAATTTTCAGTGCATTCCTCTGAGGCCAGTACTTAATACTAGAAGCTGGTTTGGGGAACTTTATCTCCTGTAGATCTCAGAATAATGATTGAAAGGATGTCTGTGCTTATTGTTTGTATTCTTCAGACAACCTTCATAAATAATACAGCTGCAGATTTGGAGTTCTTGGGAAGTGTAATCTGTTTATATGCCCTAATGTAGAAGATCATGAAAAGGAATTTGATAATACACTTCAGAAAGCAAAGTGACATAAGGAAGCTGAGGTGCTGAGAGCTGCTTCTAACCTGTTGCTGGTACAGCTAATTCCATCATAATAATAATGACTTTGTATTGTGTTTAAAGGTCTTCCTGCCAGCTAAAAGTGGTCATTTCCAGATGTGATCAGATTGCTCTGCTGGGCCAGTGTGTTATGATTGTTGTATTTCTGTTGCTATGCATGTCTTACACGCTGTCTGCTGGAGAGCTCTTGGAGTTCTTTAGAAAAAACAGAAGATGAGATAAATTTGGATTTTATTAATTTCTGTATTTCAGAGTAAACATTAGCATTGGTTTCACCTGTCATGACATTTCCCTTTAGTATGTACTGTTAGAATAAGAACTTCACTGAATTTCTGGACATTTTATAAAGATTCTTTAATTTCCCACTCCTATAATCTTGACTAACTTCGAAAACTGGAAGTGTGGTAGTAAGTGAATTAGTCACAAAAGATTTGCAAGCTAAGTTTTGTCTGTTTCTTTGGTCTTTCTGCCTGCCTTGGTTAAGCTATCTCAGTTTCTGCAGATAATTTCATACAGGAATGTGATGTCTGTACTGTGATGCCCACAAACCCTATCCTCCCTACTTGGACTACCAGTAGGAATGTTCACACAAAAGTTCTGAGCAAATATTAAAGTAATGCCTCTGGATCCATACAGGATACTTAAGTCTTTTAGAGACCAATGCTAGGAAACAGCAATATCCTCTCATGATTTCCTAGCTTAACTTTTGCTGCAATACCCATTCTCCTCACACATGGACACATGGAGTTTGTTCTTGCTGTCCTGGGTTCCCAGTGCATTTCTGTTCATTGTGCAGCCATCCTGCAAGTGCCCTGGTGGGCTGCATGTTCCCTGCATCCTTCAGGCCCTCCTGTCCCAGTCTGAGTCTGGACTGGAGTCTGATAAAGCCTGCATTGCCTTGCATGCTCTGTAAATACAGAATCAGTTAGGGCTGCAAATTCTGGTTTGTAACTCACACAAAGAACACTTTTTAGGACTAATGACAGGGGAAATTATGGGAGAACCAGATGAATAAGTTCCATTAATGTGGTCAAACTGCATGACTCTTATTCACAGTTAAAGAACCTTAAATTAGTTTGACCATAGTTTCAAGATCATTCCTCAAAGACTTCTGTGTTCCTGAAAGCAAGTTTCCTTGAAAAGGAAGATGAGGAGGGAAAGCAGGGTAACCTTTAGAGCAGCTCTTGGGATGAAGCTCACTCTGAGCTAGCTCCAGGCTGCTGTGGGGTGCAATCACTCTGTGGGCTGAGCTGCTGCCTGTCCTGGACCTGCTCCCTAAGGAGGTGTTCATCCTGACCTGTGCAGGGTGTAGGTCCAAGAGACCCTCGAGCCTACTTGTACTGTAGCTCCGTCCCATCCTGCAGTGAAATGGAGGAATTGTGACAGAGGCTTTGCTGTTCCTGGCAGAGGAGCAGCTCTTTGAGCTGCCTATCCACTGAGTTCTTTGTGGTATCAAGTATGTATTATGTAAAGTTCTTGGGGTTTAGGATGTGGTATGTAAGATTAATAGGGCTGGACATTCCTAACCTAGAGTATTTTTGAGTATTTAAAGGCTTTTATTTCCTAATTCATACTTTTTCAATAAAAACACAGTTATCAGATCAGAAACTTGGTTTCTTCTTTGTTTATTGATCCAGAAATAGACTGTGAAGACATCACTATGGTTTTATAAAGGAAATTTAAAATTAATCACACTATTATAAAGGAATTTACTCATTCTGTCTTGTATTACTGTTCCACATTTTATTGTGTTATGTCCAGGCCAAAACAACAGTGGAGGATTGTTCTTCTTGATTATTTCTAAGTCAGCAGAAAGACATAATATTTTAACATTTAAAGCTATTAACTTTGACTTCCTCAAGATTGTGTGGCATATACTATAAGATTCTTTAACTCAGGAATAGAATTCTGGATTTATGTTAATTATCCATCTTCTGGCTGGACAAACTGTTCTCACATCAGATGGTCCCTTTGACAGTGATACACAGTATTTGAAGCAATCAATGGTGCCATAAAATTATTGTGTAAACTTCAAATGATCTGTACAATTTTTGGTTCTTCAGGAGAGTCTACCAGCTGTTATTAGGATTTGTTTTAGCCTGTCTCCATCTGCATTAATTAGCAATAGCTTCATGATGCATGAAATGCAGCATCCATATTGTTGTAGTAAGATTCAGAATAAATTCTTGGTTTTCTGATGCTTTCATGCACCAACTAACTATTACATTATAATCATAAAAAACTGAAAGTTCTGGCAAGCATTCAGACTCTCAGAAGGTATGAAGTATTTTAGTCCTGGACAGTGGCAGTTCTGAGCCATTGGCTCTGGGCTTGTCCAGGAGAATGAAATTATTTGCAAGAATATGGAAATCGTATATTTCAAATATATCCTTTACAATCATAGTAGTAGTTCATGCTTAATATGTTATTTACAGGAATTTATCGTTATATTATTGCATTTTCACTATTTTCCTATCCAAATATTGTCAGAGAGAGAAATTATTTTATTTAATTTTTAAAGTATTTTTTTAATTAAGATAAACTATAAATATGGGATTGTGAAGGAGGGAAGACATACATTCAGTGAAATCTTGCAGATTAATTATTTCAGACAGCTCACCTGTCACTTTAATAAGCATCTCAGTAAGGAAAAGCCAAATTTTTCTCTTGGGCTGCCATGAGATAGGTAAGGAATAGAGTAATCGATGCTTTATGATACAACTTTTAAAAAGAGTTTTTTTATGGCAAAGGCATAAACCATTTGTAACTGCAGAAAAAAGTATAAAAAGTCAGTTCTTATTTAAACTCTGATGACCTAGCCATAGTTGGTCTATTGCAGCAAGTAGAAGGCAGAAAATAATAGCAGCAATAAAAATTACTACTCAAAAGAAGAAAAAAAGCTTCTTGGCAGCAAGTTTTCATAGGCAGCTTGCCAGTATCCTGATTCAGTGTTTATAGGAGCATCTTGAAATGACTCCCAAATTAATGACTGTATCTTCCATCACTGCAGTCTGATGTCTGAACATGAGGAGAAATAAACAATAGTTAATGATCTGGAAGCTTCTGGCAGCTACTCTATTAGTTCTGGTTCTTATTTTCACTTACCAACAGCAAACTGTTCTGATCAGATGTTTATCTTTGAAAAATATGTGCAATGGAAAATTGCACCTCGGATTGCTCTTTGTTTTACAGTGTCTTCCACCGGGGCAGTTTCACACACAGTGAAATTATTTCATTTTGATTTCATAGCTAGATTGTTTAGAGATTAAATAGACAGTGTTTTCTGGTTTGCTTTGGTTTTTTTTACTGAGAAACCCTAGGCACCTGAATATACTGTACTGTAGGGTTTCCATGTAAACTCAGTAGGGACATGTGCCCAACAGTACCAAAGAGGCTTTTCTTGCCCAACACCATTGGCCAGGCCAAGCTGATGGGGAGAGGCAATTAGTTCTTTAAGCAGGGAGATGATAAATTGCCATAAGTGTAATGATTTTTCATTTCACATTGAGTACACATATATGATGTAAAGGGCTTCTGTGACATTAGCTGTAAACACAAAATCAGATGTTTGCTTTTTGTCCTTTTCATTTATTTGGAAATGAATGCATCATTTTTCTGCATAATGTCAGAAACTGGGTTTTTTACAAGCATTTGCAGGCTCATACAGTACGTAATTGAATGCAGAGGTAAGACCCATGTGATAGATTTCACAATCATGTGATAAATGTTTTCAAAGTCAGCTCTGTATTCCGTAATTATAACACTGGAACCAAGCTTCTACAGGTCCCTTAGCAACTTCATCATCTCACGTGTTTCTGCAACGGTGGTTTTATTTTTGCAAATGAACATTTTGTATCAGCTAGGGACATAGGACTGGAAGGATGCCTTAATTTGTCAAGCCCAGAACCTGAGTGTTAGAGACACCATGTTAAGTAGCTCTTTTCCTGTATTTACAGTGCTGCATTTTAAGATTTTTTTTTCCCTTTCCTGCCTCCCTAAATGTGAAACTCTTATTCTTCCTCAGAGAGCAAGAAAAAGCTTTAATTCCCCTAAACATAAAATCTGAACTTTTTCTAATATCCTTTTGGTCCAAGAGAGAGTGCTTCATATTGTCCTTCCTCTTCAAAATATCTGTTTGTAGGGTTTGCATTATCCTGGGTCTAATATTCTGCATAATTTGATTTAAAAGTTTCTGAAGGTCTCACATATCCAACTAAAAATCTCTTCTGCTGAAAAACCTTCATTTTGACTCATTTTACTAAAAGACTAGAACTGCTGTCATGTGTAGAGAAATACAAGAATACATTTTGTCTTTATATTGCAGTGGTCTTTATATTCACATGGTATCATAGAGAAGTTCCAGAAACCTTCATTTAGGATAATGTCTCAAATGAATCATTGCTATGTGCAATTTAGGCTTCTCCAGCTAAGACTGATGCATTAGGATATATTAGCTTCTTATATGCTTTTGAGTTCTAAATCTATTTTCTGCCTTACTCTATAATTACTCTCGTTCCAGCTCATCTTATTAACTTCCCTCACTTCTCCTCAGAGAACTGTTACTATTTTTCCAGGTATATTATGAGGAATTACATCTCTAATGATATGCTTCAAACACTGCTGGAGTGGTTGAAGAAATTGCTAAGTAACTTAGAGAAATGCAATTTTTTTCTCTCTTAATTATTGGGTTTGCTTCTTTGAATACCGTTTCCTGAAATATGCATATCAGGTGTAATTTTCAACATCTATTTCTGAGCTTGAGAACATTCACAGGCATCTTCCTTGTAAGCCCAGCTAATAACCTCCCAATCCATTTCAATTTCAGAGTTTCAGAACTGTATATCTAGCTCCACAAAAAAATACACACTATTTACTAGAAACTTCAAAAGTAAGAAAATAATTTTCATAACAGTGGCTGCTGAATTTCAGGTGAACATCATTATTAAGCTTTATTCAAACTGCAGTTTAGGAAACAATAATAGAATTCCAATGGGAACAAATTTTATTCATTTTGTGTTGAGTCTGGACAAAAACCTTACCCTGTGTGAATTCATTGAAACACAACTATTTATTGTCATGAATAAAGCTAAATCTTGACATGAAAAAAATTAACCTAGACCTTCATGTGGGTGAAAAATATTGTATTAGGAAAGGTCTCTTACAGCTACTCTAGCAAAAAATGAAATTTATTTTTCAAGTCAACAATTATAATTTCAGGTAGACAGGAATGTTCATGAAATTAGCAGCTTGCCAGACCACAAAAAAATTCCCATTGTCCATCTCTGCTCTGTGCTAGCCATAGCAAAAGCAGTAAGGTGCAGCCAGACCTGCACCTCAATTTAGGAGAGAACTCTCTCTGAGGTTTGGCACATTCAAGTCAGCAGTGATCACAGCAGTCTCATTGGGCACCTCTACTTTCTCATACCTTGTGACTGAAACCAACAGGGTAGATATGCTATAGATAGTCTCCATTGAAGAAATACTGTATTTTATAGCTCTAAATACATCCCAGTCTGAAATTTTCTTCTTTCATTTAAACTGCTTGTATCAACTTCATCCATTTATGCTTTGGACTGTATTTGTCAGTGATCTCAAAGTCAAGTAGGAAACTGCACAGATTACAGCTTGACTCCTATACTGCTTGATTCCTTCATGAAATAAACATTTCTTATGAAATCACTTTCCAAGAATGGACACATTCTTTTTGCCCTGAAAGAATTATGGTAATGAGTTTTGAAGACATCAGATTTTGGTATTCTGCTCTGGAGCTAAGGACATGCATTTGCACTCCCACCTGGTTTCGCACCAGAGGTTATTTTCAGTAGGAGCAGTTGGAAAGAAGTGTGAGTAGGCATTTAGGATGGGAAGAGGAGACAAGGGTGCTTGGATGGGCTGCTGCTTTACATATTAACAGCTCCAGAGACAGGTGTGCCTTAGCTGATCTAGCCCTCATTACATGTATTTGGGTAACTCCTTTATCTTTTTTTATTGATGGTTAGGTACAGGATCTGAAGTTAGATACCCACATTAGGAAACATGAGCTGGTGTCCCACGTGAAGAGATGATTTTGTAATATAAATGCAGTAGAATTGCTCTGATTATGGTCAGAGATTATTTTTTAACTTATAGCTCACATTAGTGACTTTTTTCTTAGGTACAATGGGAGGAAAAACCAGATTTTTTTAAAAAAATCCAGAGTAAATCCAGAATTTTATATATATATATATATATATATATATATATATATATATATATATATATTTTAGTATCCAGAGTAAAAATCAAAACTGACAAATTATGGTCCATTAAAAGAAAAACCCTTTTTTAATTTCTCGGTACCTGGAAGCTGTACTTGGATGAAGGAACCATGGACAAATGTAGGCTAATGCCATTCTACCCATTTCACAGAATAGCTGTAGAAATGGCATCAAAATTAGACAAAGACTCTTAGATTTTTGTGGGACAGGTATGTATCATCTGCTTCGATCTTCTGCCTAACACAGGTGAAACAAGCTCACATATTATCTGACACAAGGAGCCAAGACCACCTGTTTCAGCTGCAGCACATCTCTCTGTAAAATGCCAAACCTTATTTGAAAATTGTAGTTGGTGAACTTTCTGCTGTGTGGTTTAAGATAAGTCTTTAAATAGCCACGTTATTGAAATGTGCCTCACATTGTTGGTTTTTGTTTGATTACTGGCTCTATTAGCCCTTTCTCTGCTGTCTGGAGAGCTGAGGACCATTATAAATTTCCTCTTTGTTAGCCTCATTACTGCTTTTGGGTTTTGGCTTGCAGCCTTGACAGTGCCAGAATGCCCCCCACCTACCAGGCTGCTTCATTGCTCCAAAACTCGGGAGGAATTCACCAGTCACCTCTGCAACCTTTGGTGACAAGGAGCTTTAAGGAAAACCTTGATTACTGTTAATAAGAAATATTTTAAACTTCTACAAGATCTACTTAAGTTTGGCCATAAATATCTCATTCAATATTAGAACAGAATAAGAAACTGTGCAAACATTAAAGAGGTTTTTTTTTGCATCAAACAATTTTCTCACTGTATAATTATGCAATTATTTAGGTAATAAAATTTTAAGCTGGTACACGCCTGTAACTTCCTTATACTTTGTTCTATTAAAACAAGGTGCCCTTAAGCATTTCACTTTTGTTTTATACTCACTTAATTTCCCAGAATAATTAAAGCTTACTCATTCTTTATAGTGTCATGCAGGTAGGAACACAGGCCTGGTTTACAATCACAAAGGTAGAGCCAGGCAGTACTTTGAGTCTGCTGTTGTAAGAGTAACAAGTTTTCAACAAAGTTGTCAACTTTCTGTATTACTTAATAAAAGAAATCAAAAATTCAGTGTCAGAGCATACAAGATCAGAGTTCTAGTTGTGGAAAGAAATATTAAATCTCCCAGCTTCAATACAAAAATGAGGTTACACCAGCTAACTATCAGGGTCTACACCTTCAAGATAAACCCCTGTTGTTTAAGCAAGCAATACTACACCACCTAAGATGAAGGAAGGCTGAGACAGATTGATAGGGTCACACTGTTCTATATTTATCTGTTTTATGAGACCAGAATTTTCAGTCCTTAGTGTTTGCAGGAAATGCATGAGTACCACTGCAGAGCTTGCACTGGTGTTCATAATGATTGCAGGAATCCCAGAGCAGGGCTTTGGTTCATGCAAGTCCCAATTCAGCTTTCTAGTTTAATTTTACTTTTTTCTTTAGACTGTAATAACATTCTTTCAGGGTTCCATCTTGCATCACACAGCTATCTTGAAGCTTATCTAGTACTGATCTATGTCATTTAGGAAACGTTGCTTTCATCTGGGAACTCATAATATTCAGTCAGTGTGTGCCATTCATAACTAAATAGCCTCTGCTCTTCATTGTTCTTTTTAATTAATGATTGTTGATTGGTTTGACTTGCTGCACATTGTTGCAAGGCATGATCAAAGAAAATCCATGATTAATCTGCTAAACTAGATGTCAGATTAGTAAATTCCTCTGTGCTATTACAAAGATTTTTCTCCCTCAGTAAAGGCCTGTCAGTGGATGATGGCTTTGCTGTACCTCTGACAGGTCAGCCCAAAGGTCAGCCCCTGAAAACATGCATATATTAATGCAGTAAAGCGTGGTGAGTAATTTATAGCCAGTTCATAACTCCAAGCTTTCTCTCCATGAATGTCACTCAGGCACCACTGAGAAAAAGATCATTTGCTTTGATTGCTTTTGAATACAGATGAAGAAAAAATTTATACCCTATAATGTTGTGAATACATGTAGGTTTTTCTCAGGTCAGTAGTGGAATCAATCAGTGTAATAAGCCAGAGAATAGTGTTGTGATTGTCTTTTCATCAGCTGGAGTATCTTCCTAACTTCTGTGTAACCCCTTTAG
Source organism: Ammospiza caudacuta (assembly GCF_027887145.1). Lineage (NCBI taxonomy): Eukaryota > Metazoa > Chordata > Aves > Passeriformes > Passerellidae > Ammospiza > Ammospiza caudacuta. Next base: position 28,431,804 of record NC_080595.1, read on the forward strand.
ACAGAACTTGATGGACTATGAGAAGCACTGGACTTCAATTTAAAGTAATAAATAATGTGCTGAAGCTTCAAACATTTACTTTTATAAATATCACTAGAATCACTGGTATTTATTATTCTAATTTTCCCCATTTCTAAACTCTTTCATAAAAGGTATCCCCCAAAAAACCCAAACCAAAAAGCCCAGTAGCAGAAGACATGAGCACATTAATGTGCACATAAATTGTTTTATTTATGGACTTTTGGTGCAGCTTTACTGGAGACCCTGAGTTGCTCCCTGTCTTCACTAGGACAGCTTGCAGTCTGGGGCTGCCAGGCCTTGCTGGATAGCAGATAGGCTGGATTTCAGCTGCCTCTGATCCTGTGGTGCAGCTGCTTTCATCTGCCTTGGCATGCCAGAAATCCTTCTTTTCCCTGTCTGCCACTTCATTAGCCACTGCAGTGATGGTGTTTAGCTGTTAGCCAGAAAGCAGAGAGTTTGAGCTTAAACATGGTCCTTCTGCTTTAATGGCTCAAAGATGTTCATATGGATCTCCTATTTCCATCCTTTCTTTCATTGATAACATCTGCATCCACTGCTGGAAGCTATTGGTTGAGATGAAGGATTCCAATAATTTTCCCTAGTGACATAGATGGACTGGGCTTCTATCTTCTGCTTTATGAAATGCTTCCTTATCTCCAGAAATAATACCTTTTTAGCAGAAGAAAATAAATAGCTGCATTTCAGGCTGGCTCACTGGGGCCTTCCATTTGTCTCATTTTGACCATGTATCAACAGAATGATTCTCTCTTTTGGCCTCCTCCTTAGTACAATGGCTTTCATGGTGCTGCCATCTGCTTTTGCTGGTAGATCCCTGCCACAAAACTTACTTCAGCTAATTGTGCTTAAATTTAGAGGTTTATTTTATATTTTTCTTTTTATCTCACTTTTAAAAACTTTTTATTCTTCTTTTGTTTTCTTTTTAGTTTTGATTTTTTTTGTTTGGCATGAGTTCTTCTGTTTGATACTACTGTTGTTTCCAGCAATCAGGAAAAGCAGTGATCTCAGATATTTATAATTTAACTGATCCCTTGTGAGTAATCAAAGGCAGATATCAGTATTTTCAGAGTTCACCTGTGATGAACACCATATCTTTTGAGTTGGTTTGTGTTGAATTAGGGAAATCTTTTACTGATTCTTCAGATAACTTGGTATTTGAAATACCACTGTGTTCTTGCCTAACTCATTTTCCTATTAGTACATCACATGTGGTAAGCAGATTAAATATAATTATTTCTCTTCAATGACCATAGTGTTGTTTACTCCTCAGCTTAAAGGCCAAGGAAGAAAAACTTCTAGCTTAGGATCTGTCAAGCTGCACTCCTCAATTGTCTTTTAAACCACTACAGTAATTAATTTTTACTCCTACTTATTGAAGGATTTTTAGAAATGTTCATTTTGACAGCGTAATTAGCTTTCTGCCATGAATAAAAGATGTTTTATAAAACCTTAGAGTAGGCAGTGGATTTCTAAAGTGACAGAAATCACATAAAACATAGATGTCTTTTTCATACTGGATTGGATGGCGCTGGCTGTTATTGAAGGGACACCATCTTTGGAAAAGTGGAAAACAAGTTCCCACTCCTGTAATGTTTTTAACGTATTGGAAAGTTATTTAATTACAGGTGTTGTTTCTCCAGACAATTGTTGATTCTCTGCTGGGAGAGCACTGTCCACGGTTGTGTTTATGTCCGCAATAAAGAAGATTTAGCTCATTCTAAAATTGGGAAGAGAGCACTATCATCTCCTGACTTATATTTTTTAACAAGCTGAAGTATTTCCACAGGCCGTAGTACTTAAATGCTCCAAGGATAGTGTATGGTTTCCTGTAAATCTGCAAACTGAACTGAGGTCATTCTGCACCTGAACTTTTCCAGGCATGTCAGCAAATTGCTGTAGTTTCCTTAAGACAAAAGAAAAAGCAGAGCAGCTGAAAATAATTAATATTGAACTTGACACATCAAAAATGTCATTTGTCACTTGTGATTAAAGCCTTTATCTTTAGTTCTATTTTTATATTCATCATAGGTCTCCCCTAGCTATCATTAGGCTCCACATGGTTGGAGTTAGTCTGACCTTTGATCCATCAGCACAGACAAAGAGATCTGTTGCTGCTAAATTGGAGCCTCAGCTAGTCAGCAACAGTAGAGATCAACAAATGTAAGCTTGGTTAATAATGATCAGCTTAGCCACTCCATTTGGTTTTTAAGACCATGTAGTAGATGCTGATCTGCAAAAGAAAGTTTAGATTCATAACAAAATTTAACAGTAGGAATTTACATTGTGGTAATTCAATCTGATGTGAAAAGTGGAGATAGTTTAAGTTATCTATATATTTTCAGCATACTCCTACACTATTCAGTTGAGAAAACAGCAAGTGATAGTTTTACAAACTTTCTGTTGTTTTTCTCATTCCTCTGAAGCCTTCCAGCAGTTTGCTAACTACCACAGATACTTTTTTTTTAAGAACAAGGAACTGAAATGTTTGAGCTGCCATTGTCCTACCCTACCATTGCCTTGCCACATTACTCCCTTTTATATCATTGTAAACCCATTCTCTCGTACTGCATACAAACTGAAGAAATCCTTCAAAATATGAGAAATTTATCTTTTAATTATGAGCTATGTCTTTTTTTTTTCAGCATAGGCCTGTGTAGCTGAAAGCAATATTTTTATGGGTGTGACCATAGGTGATGTCTTTTCAGAAGCAAACCATTATTTAATTCACTATTTAGTCACACAGAAAGGCTCACACTGCAGCACTTAAGTCACACTGCCTATTGATTGAAATAATTTCAGGATCTCAGTTAAAGACAGATGATGTGCTTTGTGCCAGTTTTTTGTGGATGTGATGTGAAACTCCAGTTCCTGACCCTGTGTTCTTACTGAATTGCTTTCCACAATAATAAAATCCTAAGCCAAACCCTAGTTTGGTCTCTGGTAAATAATGCTCCCTGGTGAATAGAGTGAAGACTATTAGATTTGTAGTCCTATTAGTAACTATTTTTTGTGGTAGCAACTTCATTATTCTAAGGTCATTAACACACTTCCTCTTTTACTGCAACTGATTGTGGGTTAAAGTAATTATTTTAGGCATCTACATTTCGTTTATCAACATCTAATCACAGATAGCCTGCAGTTTCTGGAAGCTGGAACAATAGCTATCTGAAGGATATTATCCAGGAGGCCATTTCCCCACCCTCCCACTGCCTTCAGCAAACACCTCCATGCCTGAAGCACTGTTTACTGTGGAAGTGATGATGATTAAAATTAGGAATCTGAGCATTTAAAGATTGAAAGTACCACTGTGTTTCCTTGATGTGCATAAGCATTGGTGCTGTTTTGCCAGCAGTTACCCCTGCTTTGCCCACATAGCTGGCCCTTTGCTGTGAGGTGTCTCTCACTAAGGACATTAGGCTGAATCACCCTGTCCTTTGGCTTTGACAATTAAATAATTGTCGCTTGTTTTAGGTTAATTTTGATAGACTGTAAATAGGCTTCAGTATCATGTTTTCCTCACTGAAATTTCCAAATTTTCAGTGTCAAGTTTTTGAGTGCCAAATTGGAATCTCACATCAAATTTTCTCATTTTTGTGTCTCTAAATCTCCTTGTTTAAAAGGGAGACATACAACACTGCTACAGGAACAACTGGAAAATATTTCTTCCCTGTGGCCTCTAGGTTGGTTGGTTGTTTGTGTGTCTCTGGCTGCACCTTTGCCCTTTATTTATGTATTCAGTTCTTTGGGAATGTTGTTTTGAGCAAATCAGTGCATAAGTCAGTATTCTACCACCATTTTGTGTATCAAGCCAAATAACTTGGTAGGAATTGGCAAGGTCTAGTTTAATCTTCAGATATTCCAAAGAAGACCAGTGAGAATTTGGAGAGAGGGTAAGCAATGCCCATGTTTCTGACACATCATCATACTAGGAGCATTTTAAAACACTATTAGTAATTTTTCAAAAAGTCCTGTACCATTTCTGTCATTCACTTCAATAGACCAGACTCTTTCTGACTTACTTTTTATTTTTTTAAATTTATTTTGATTTAGAGCTCTCTTTTCATAGCTTGGTCCCACAGCCCTCACAAAACCATAGGATTTCTTCAGTAATGGTCCTGCACTTTCATATATTACAATATGAGAAAGGTCCTCCTTCAGTGATGAAAATGCTGTACATCTGGATGGAGAATGAATTTAGGATTTCAATAACAGACCTAATCCCATCCTACTTCTTTCCTGTGCTTCTGTTGTCTTGGTTTTCAGTTCACAGTTTTTATGTTCTTTAATGAAAAATCAGTAGTGGAAATAGCTAGTTGACAAAATGGAATTTCTCACCTGAGGTAAGATAAACTCTGAGGTATTTGAGTTTTTATTAACGAGATTTGCAAAATCAGGTTTTTTTGTAAATAACATTTCCTCTGTGCACTTCAGTTTTCTTCTCCAAAAAAAAATAGCTTCTTGTCACGGTTGTCTCTCCTACTTTTTGGATAATTTAATGGTTTACTCTTGTGTGCCTAAGGTAATTGTTTCTGTAGTAGTGCCACAAAATGTGGATAAGTCTCCATTTTGCCATTTGCTTCAGATATATTTCTATAAAAGTGAAGGGAAATTCCAGTTCATGTTTTGTCACTGTAGGTCTTAAATCTGTTGCAACAACATAATTTTTTAATTATTCTCTTTAAATTTATTTTAGGTGTTTTGCTCAGCCCGTTCCCTGCTTCTGTGAGATCAATGATGACACCAGTGAGACCACTGGAGACATAAGGTACAATTTTATATATTATTATTCTCTAGAAGGCAGTGCACTCTGTGTTTTCATTATTTTCTACTTAGCAAACAAGGTGTAAGGAAGTTATTAGGGAGAAAAAGACCCGAGTAAACAGAAAATGGACATATGGTATAATTCCCATCCTTTCCACTTATGCCCATGTTTGGCCTTATACAAAGATAATATTTGTGTTGTTTCCAGCTGTTAACCCATGATTGCAAAAAATGTTATGCAGAAAATCACATCATAAGCAGTAAAGCCAGATAAGCAATTTGTTTTACAATTTTCATCATATTCTTGTTATTCAGGTACAATCAGAAGTCAAAAAGAACCTAAAAGTTGCCTTTTGTAAAACACCTCTTATCTCTTCTCACTTCTCTCCTGGCTCCCAGTGCCAACAATGGTTAGAAAACTTAAGTCATATTTTCTAAACAATGAAGTATGACATTTTCTCATAACCAGCAGGGTTTATTTGAAGTCACATACGGTTACATTTCACATATGTGAATGTGCTCAGTGCTTATTCAGCCTTTGGAAGTGTCATTCCAGTTTCATACCAATAAAACTGTTCACTGTTCACTGGTGATGTTTAAAATGAACATATTTCAGTTCAATTTGGTTTGTTCTCTTCTTACTGCAAAGTGAATGTCTGCATTTTGCACTTTTTTCTCCTGAGAAGGGCGTTAATGTGCTGCTTTGGCAACTGGTGTTGCTAGTGAAATGCAATCTCTGCTTTCACGGTGGAATTGCCTAAGTTATAAAACATTGAGCAGGCATGTCAGTCTGGAAATAGTTAAATAGGCCATTTACTGGAATATTTCATTGTGGGGGCAAGAATAAAGTGGTTTTCCAAGATGGTCAGTGGTAGCTTTCCCTGCAGCAGGGTTGAGTGCCTGTGTTGGCGATGGTGGCTGGGCTGCATCCATGAGGTGCACCCATGCTGCAGGGCAGGCCTTTGGAGCTCATTTCACGCTGTGACTGGCCCTTTTAGGCACCATTTTAGATGTGTTGGGCTCAGTCATGCTGGTCCTCTGAGCACTCAGCTCACATGGGTGCTCCCCAGCACCCTCCTACCTCGTGGAGCTCTGCCACCGACTTTAACCAGGCTTTTTGCACATCTGAAGAGTGGCTCTGGCTTTCAGATTGGATCCAGCTCTGAGTGTTGTCACTGACTGTAGTGAGAAGGAAAATTTGAAGTGTACTGTGAGATTTTATGACCTTAGAAACTTGTGCTGCATCTTCCAAAAAAAAAAAGAAAAAAGTGATTGTGAGTGTATCTTAGGCTCTTTTCAGAACAGGCTGAACAGAGCTTATGACTGAGTAATGTCATGAATGAAAAGCACTTTAAAACTCTACCTTCCCACCTCCTCCCTCCAACTATTTCCTACATGTCTGCTTTGATGTTAATCTGTTTAGGGTTTTTTTTTTTTGGATTACAAATAGTTTTGTTTGCTTTCATTACCAAATTACAAAACAAAACTCTAATTAAGCAATTTGTACAGAAAGCAATTAAAAGACAAAATGTTTTTCTTTTGCTAGCTGGATAGTTATGTGTTGTCTGGCAAAACAGCAGTTGCAATGTGTATTTGTGGTGTGAGGGGTTTGCAATGACAGATGCAGTACATTCCCATGGCAGTGACAGTGCCATTGAAAGAAAGATTTTTCCTGTAAGCCATTCAGTAGATTGGGGTTGCATTCTAAACCTCCTCAAAATATTAGGTTTTAGATTTTGTCTTAAAAGTGGCTTAAAGCTCCTCAGGAAAACAGGAATAATTAGTCCCAAATACTGTCTATTATGAAGGGATTCAACATGCTTAACTTAGTCCCATATAAACTTACTCTAGTAAGGACATTTTGGAGTCAAATTGCACTGACTCCTGAGGCCAAATACTCTATCAGTGTAAGTCACCGTAAGAACAGGGCTTGCTCAGACCCCTGTGGTCCACTTATGGGGCCTTCACAGTTTCACAGAATCTTCTTGGTTGAGATTGACCCTGATTTCTCTGTCAGGAAAAGTATCCTTTCTCACCTGTACATTTGTTCTTGTGTGTGTGGAATATTCAGCAAGAAGGCTCACAGTTTTAAATTGAGACTAAAAAGGGACAAGAAAGAAATTAACAACCTCTGAGTGCTTCTCATGTGAAAATAAAACACATTGCTGCTCGTAGGGCTCTGTATTGCAGCAAGTCCTGACCTGAACGAACTGTGCTGGCATTGAAACACATGAGACTATCCAATGCTCTTCCAAACTGGGAATTGTAAATCTGCCTTTTTTATAGGCCTTTTTATATGGAAATCTCTCCTCTGTACAAACAGTTTTGGAAGCTGAGCCTTCTTGCAGAGTTCAAAGATGTTAGTGAGGTAGCTGTTGTGGGGCTGGGCCCACATCAGTGTTGTGCACAGTAAGCTTTGTCTTGTCAGCTTGTAGGGCAAATACGTTCCTAAACTTCCTGGAGAACATGTGTGGAAAGCAAAGAGACTGAAGAGAATTCATAGGAATTAAGTAAACAGCTGTATAAAGTGGCATTAGGAAAGTTGATGAATGTTTCTGCCTTTTATGTTTCTTTTAATGGCCTTGGTACCTAATTCTATGCTACAGAGACAATTCAGAGGAAGTCTATTGCATGAAACTGATATATACATTTTCTTCTTCTTTAAGGTCCATTTTATTTCTGTTGCAATTAAAGATCTTCCTCTTAATCTTGAGAAAACTTGGCCCAGATGAAGTTTTGTTGCTTAAGCAAATTGTCCAGCATCTAGGAATGTGGAATTATTGTAATTGCTACAGCTGCTTAGGACTGGGAGAGAAAGCTGAAGGTAGGGTGGAAAGAATGCATCTAGGGTGCATCCTCTCAGAGAGAATTGAATTTTCTACCCTGAAACCTAATACTAAGCTGTTTGTAATGTTAAATTAATCCATACTATACAAAGCTTCATCAAGACATTTTGTTACCTATAATATCTAGGCAGAACTCCCCAAAATTAATTTTTCATTTGAAGTGAGAATAAGAACAACTTTCCAAGGCACTGAACAGCAAACTGAGGTACTACTGTTCATATCACCTCCAGATGAGAGAAGGAATCAAGTAAAAGTAATTATTTTTTCTCTTAATTGGGAAAATATTGCTATTTGTCATGCCAATTTGATATTTTGGATGCACAGACATTATAAATTACAGTGGTATCATATACAGAAGAAGAGTGCTGTTTAGGATGGTGTAAATCATTGCCTTTTGAATAGAGTTGGGATTTTTTTCCTCCTGGTTTGACAGTAAATTAGGGAAAATAGAGATATTTGCCTTCAAGTCACTCTGCAAAGTAGCATTTGTCTCAACACGTTTGTCAGGCAGGATCTGTTGATTCATGATTTCAGACATAATGGAACAACAACACAAGAAAACAAACATACATATTAGGTGAAGGGTAATTTTGCTGGGAATTGCAGAATAGACAAGATAATATAGCAAACAAAATAGTAAATGCCAAAGCTGAAGCCTGGAATTCAGAAAACAAGTAAACAACTACTGTTCACATGGTACTGTAGTGGTATCCATCTGTGTTAAGTAGTTAACATCTACTGTCATCTGAGGAATAGATGTCACTGTGGAGCTTTTATTTGTTGTTCTGATTTTTATTCCATTGTGCTCTTATGCTGTTTGTTAGGGAGCACAGATGAAAGGAAAATAAAGAAGAGGTTTCCTCAGGATGTGACTTTGTCTCTTGTGGAGGTGTCTGTCCATGTGTGTCTCACCTCTTCCCCCATTTTGATACTGTATACAATGAAGCATTGCTAGTTGTGATTGAGGGAGAAAAAGATTAGTGAATCAGAAACAGTGGAAAGACTGAGGGTGTTCTGGTTCGAGGCTGTATTGTCCTTTTAAATGGAATATAGGAGCGACATCTTGACCTCACTAGGTCAGAGACTCCAAATCTATAGTCAGAACATGCTACTGTTTACTGTTACTTGAGTAGGGTTTAAAAAATATGCTGAACAGCCAATCAGCTGGTAAAAGAAGGGAGAAAGACTAAACTTTTTTAGTTCACTGTTATTTTTTGTGGGTCTCATCAGAAGACAGGCACTGTTAAAGCTAGACATGGTAACTATAGCTGTAAGAAATATTTTCTTCAGCCTTTCACACACATTGATCTTTCTCCAAAAAGTAAAAGAAGGCTTATTTACCAAGATGTGATAAAGGTGTGGACCAAGTGCCATTAATTACATTTAGTCTTTAACTTGTCCATACCTTCAGGAATCTGATCTTCCTGGGCAAGTGATACACTTGTTAACTTGGAATAAGTTAGAATTCCAGTTTTTACAATATTTGTGGAGATTGCATATTGGAAGCATCCCCAAATATCTAAAAGTATATATAAATGATTCAGAGAGCTCCTCACTTTACTTTCTCAGGATTGTCAGGTATGAAGGTGAAGCTGATTTAGAGCTGTATTATTTGGGAGTCTGTTGCTTGTTCTCATAAATTTTCTTAATTGATGCCCTTAAAAATGAATCTCCTTTCTAGAAGGACATTGAAAACAGTTATTGAAATTCAGTTATATTCCTTTTGTTTTTATCAACTTGAAAGAATCTGCTTAACTTTTGGGCAGACTAAGTTTCTTCTTCACAGTGTGTGTCTTGTTTTTGCTATGAGTTTATCAGTATTTCTAGATTATGCTACGATGTCATGTTATTGAATACTCCCTCCTGAGCTTTTGCTTGAGTTAAAGTACATTTTAATCTCCTCTCTAGTTCTGGTTTGTCCTTCATTCTTTTTTTGCAGTTAAGTTCCCATGAAACTGTTTGTTTTCATTCACAGTCCAAGACACTGCCCTTTCCAGACAAAAGTAGTGTGTTTATTACTTCTGAAGTGCATGATATACAATTAAACAATAAATTATATAATCTTATTTACTGCAATAAAAGCCAATATACAGTGACATAGTTCTTTCCCAATTAAAAAGTTACAACTTTGTGTTTTCTTGAGAAAATACAAGTATTTCTGAAATCATGGTGTACACTAGCATTTATTGTTTTTCTTGGATAGGAAGTTATAAATAAGTAGCTTGTGAATCAATAGCTAGAAGTTTTACTTCCTTTTTTTTATTAAATCCTATGCTATTTGCTCCTGATTTAAGGCCCAGGAAAAACAATTATAACTTGCATGCATTAACTTGCTGAGTTACTGAGCCAGTTTACCTTTGCTTCTCTAAACAACGGACTGTAAAGCATAAAAAAGCAATTTAAGGAATTTTTGCATTGAGTTGTCACTTTCAACTCTTATAACCACAGAAAATTGTACCATATCTCAAATTGAAAAAAAAAAACCCAAAAAAAACCCATAATTTTCTTTTTTTTGTGAGGTTTTCTGGGATATGTTCAGAAACATTTAATTTTTTATATGACATCTTCTCTAAGAGTGTTCTATAAAAAAACTTAAGAAGTTTCTTGAAACTGGCACAATATTTTGTTTCACCTAAGTTAGATTACAGCAAGTCAAACACTCTGGATGTTTAAGAAAAATGTGCTGATTGGTCAATCTATCACAAATGGGTTTACCTAAATGCTGTTCTCTCAAGATGATAGTAGTAAATGACTCCTTTGTAGGATGGCTATTTCAAAGAAAAAGTTATTACACTACATATATAATGATAATGAGCTGTTAGAAAACTTCCTGCTCACTTAAGGTTTGAATAAACACTTAAACCCTAAGTTAGCTCCTCATGTCATGTTACCTGCTCTACACAGGAGTGTGTACAGGAAGAATTTGTTTGGTTTGTAATTGTTTCTATAACTTTAGAACCATATTCCTCCTGTTCTTCAGCTTTATGGGAAGCATGTAAGGTGGAAGGGTGACTGTGGGTTACCCTATGGATGTACCCAGAATTCTGATCCTGTCACTTGGGTCAGGCCATTGTGTAACCACTGTCATTTTCTTATTGAACATATAGACATAGGGCTATCTCAATGTATAAACATATTTTGTGGAAAAGAAAATCCAATTTTAAAAAAGTAGGTCTTAAAGATTCTGGGGACAGAATGGGGGAACATTCGAGATGTGAATAAGAACTCTTAGGATGTGGATTAATGATGCTGTTAGACAAACACCTCTTTAGAAAATTGACAAATGACTTGTGAAACTATAAAGAGGAAGTATGGAGAGGTCATTTTTCCGTCCTTGTTGTGGAAGGAAGGGCAGAATTTCTCCTAGAAATCTGTCTTTCTTCAAGTATATTTAAGAACACTTGGAAGGTTTTGATTCTCTTGCAGTTCTTTCAGTTCTATTTGTTCTTGACATATTAATTTATAAAATAGAAGGAAAACCTGTTTATGCCTTTATTTCAATTCCATTCTATTGCCACACTGTTTCAGGGAAAAGCACAACTTCTATTTTAGAATGGTGAAGAGTAGAATAAAAAATAGCCATGTTGCTTTAATGTCTCTTTCCATTTTAGGGACAAGTGTTAAAGAACATATTCCGAGAGGCAGGTAAGTTTTCTTCCGGGGAGCGATTTGCAAATTTAGCCTCCAGACCCAGTGTGAGTGAGTGCAAATCTCTACTACTTGAACATATTGAGACCAGGTGTGATTCTGATCCTTCCTTTCTTGTGGGTCATGCAAGTTTCTATTCACTGTTTGAACTTGCACAATGGTTGTCATCAAACTATTACTCCTCATTATTTAAGAGGCCAGTCATTAAAAGGACTAAAAAATGTCAGATTTGTAGCTTGCCAGGCAATACAGATGAGTGGTAGCACTGTTATCATTTAGCACTAGTGAAATTTATGTGGCTGTTCTTGGAGATAACAATAAATAGCAACCTCTTTGTAGTGGCATGTGCTCTACATGATGTGGAGATTCTGGTTTTCTCTTTAAAGAGAGCAACACAGCCTTCAGGTACCTCCGAAGGATCTGTGTTAGGCATGGGATGGGTTTTGGAGATATCAGTATAATAGAGAAAAAGTCATTGATGTCACAGACATTTTTTTTAGGTGCAGGCAAAATAGTGAGCCTCTCTGACCAAATGTTTTTCCGTGGAACTTTACAGAAGTATTTTATTAAAACACCAGGAGGGGGAAATTTTGGAATTATATATATTTTTTTTTGTGCTGTGCTAGAGAAAAGCTCCAAAATTTCCCATTTCCATCCCTCTTCAGAACTTTGGTCAGGATTTAACGTTTGTATTTTTTCTTGAACTTCCTCTATTAGACTTTCTTTATAGTAATATAACAGTATTACATTAACATAGCCTAGAGCTAGAAGGCATCCTTATTCTTATGAACTGCAACAAAACATAGATATACCAGGACTAGATGAAGACATCTATCTCACTTGTTACATGCCTAATATCACTGAAATGAGAGCTTTAGAACAAAATAATAATGTAATTTAAATACAAGGCAAAAATCAACACAGTGCATGCTGCAGTATGCAAATTAACCCTCACAATTTTTTCAGCATTACCTTCCTTCTCCCTAGCTGTTGCCTGTAGAGATCTAAAGATGATAAAAGCAAGGAACACATGAGCAATATTTTCTGTATTCCTATATAGGATAGGCTCTTCCATAATTGACAGTGTTTTCCTATTTTCCAAGAATGCTTTTTAAAAATTAGAGGGATGTGTCTTTCTGAACAGCAAGATAGATTAAAAAAAGGAAATATACTTTACCTTGAAATAAAAAATGTCATAGGAACTTATGTAATAGGAGCAAATCTTTGGTTGCTTAGTACATCTATTATAAATTTTGACATTTTTTCCTAAATCTATGACTTAAAAATTTTCTTAGTGAGATTCATTAACCTAATGTCATTAAACTCTTGCTTTTGAATGGTATTTTCTCAAAGGAAAATCTTACAATAGAGTTTTCCTGCTATGTTTGGGAGGTTGTTTCTTGTTAATTCTCATCAAACGTTATGAAGTAACTTTTTGTGAGGAGGAGTTTGCTATTGCTAATATTCCTCTCTCGGTGTTTTTGTTCTGTTTAGAAATGACAGTAGATAGGTTTTTCTGTCAAAATAGATTTTTCTGTCCTTTGTTCTTCATAACAAGTAATTTCATGGACTTACATTTAATTTATGTTTAAAAATAACCACCACAATGGCTTGTAACTTCTGAGGTCTGTAAGTATTTATTCCTTTTGAATTATTCACAGTTGTATCTCACACCTATTTAAAAAATCACAGCAGTTTTATTGAATGGAAATACCTTGTCAGTTCAGAGAGTCTGTCAGTTAAAGAAACTTAACCTTCTATAGTTTTCCTTTAGCTGCTTAACCACCAATATTTACCAAGGACTCCTGTTGCTTTCCCCTGTCAGTCACTTGGGAGAGTCAGTACATGGAATGGAACAGGTCAAGGAGCAGATATGTGCTGCACATATGTTTGAAGGTCAGGTTCAGTGACAACCAACACTCAGATTCAGTCCACAGCAGAATATCTTCTGGTCCTGGAAAAAGTTTTGTTCTCTTTTTCTTTTTGTCCCTGATTCAGAACACTGCAAATAACTATTTGAGATTTTTGTTATAGAGAATGGCAAAGTTTTTCTACTTAGGCATTAATTTCTTAGGAACAGGATGTTGTAAAACTCTAGGTATTTAAAAAAGAAGGAAAAAAACCCCCCAAAACTAAGCCTCTCTTTGGTTTTTACTCTCATAGAAAATAAACCTATAGAGACTGAACCTGATATCTGTGAATGTCATGTATTTAATTGTATTGTTCTCTTCTGCAGCTTTTTTTGAGAATTTACAATTCTAAAGTAGGAAAGCCAAGTATGTTATATCAGCAACCAATAACTGAATTATCAGGCATAGCAGATAGCATCAGACATGTCAGATAGATGTGGCCCTTTCTTCAGTCTCTCACCATAGTAAAACCTGTTTCAGAAATCTTATTCTTTTTGAAAGGGCATTCATTTTTGTTATCTTCTGTGATAATTATCTTGTCTTTCAAGTGAGCTTCCAAGTGAGACAAGGACAGTGAGAAGTAGCTAAATTCCAGATAATAGCTGGATCTCATTTGCATGAGAAGTAAAATATTGTGAAGAGATTGACAAAATATGTCACACAGCCAGAGACTGAAGTGCTTGAAGGTTATGTCCTCCATACTCATCCTTTGTATTTTGAAGTAGTTAACTTCATCTCTGTCTAATACTAATTTATTCTGATACTGCATTCAGATTTTGTGGAACAGACTTGTTTCTCAGCAAGTTTTATGTGTTCAAAAGATTCAGTAGTTGTTTCAGAATCTGGAGAAAAAAATTATGGGTTTTGACCTCAGCTGTAACAGCACAGCAGGTTCTGCACTATCCATAGACTCAGCACCTCTCAGTATCAAGCTCTTTATTGAGATGCTTTTGTGTCTGGGTGTAACTTACCAAATGGGACTATCCAGTGGTACAATGGATATCACTGCTGTCAGATCAGCACAGATCACCTGTACTGTGACCACAGCTACTAAATACTACCCAGCTGAACATTTCAGCTTTGAGACTACGTGATTTCTAATGTTTCAGGTAAAAGGTAGTTTCAGTAACACTCAGGGTGAGAGCTCCCTGCTATTCCATAGTCAGAGTGCATCTTATTTCCCTTGTCAGTTGGTCCAGAGCAGACCACATGGAAGGAAAGAAAGAAAATAAAAAATAAAATAATAATAAAAAAACCAATCTACATTCATAGTCCAGCTTATTTCCTTTCAGAAGGCTACATTTTACCTTTTTTTTTTGTATGTTATATCCCATAATTGAATTTACCTGTAATTAAAACAATTAAATTTTGCTTGAATTTAATTCAGAGGAAAAGCCTTTCTTATGTTCTCCTTCTTGGATTTACAATTTCAAAATTATGGCAATATTTTTCTAATAAAACTTTAACTCTTTCTAAAGTTGTCCCATGAACAAAGAATATTTAATTGTTTCCTTAGATCTTCCCTTATTAGAAAAAAAGCTTTTTAAAATTTAAGATTTGTAAAATGTGAAATGGCTGTAGCTGCTGGTTGGTAACTAATATTTGCATTCTCTCTATGCAGTACTAGCCTCATTTAGTGGGTCTTCTAGTATAAGTAATGCAGATCAAAAGGCTTTCTGGCCTTTATTTGCTTTAATAGCAACTTATACCAACTGTCACTGGAGGAATTTAAAAAAGTCATAATAATCTATTCACTGAACTGTTAATAACACTGAAGTCTTTACAATACTTCTGTCTTTTTGGAATTCTCATGTAGAACTCTAAGGAACAGAGCCAGAGCCATTCCTGCTTCTTCCCTGCAGCACATGCACACCAATTGCTTGGGACAAACTTTTGCTTGTTTTGAGGCTGCCTCTGTTCCCAAATAAATATTTATACTGGCAGTCACCCCATTTGTTTACCAGCCGTTCACAGATTGAACTGCATTTGAAGAATTAATTGCCTTCATAAAGATGCTGTTTATTTTTTTGACAGCAGGTTTCTGCATTTCCCCTCTAGATGGCATTTCTAAAAACAATTCCAGATGGAAACATGCGAGATATTTCTGTGCTCCCCAACAGCTTTAAAAATAGATGCCTCTGCATGTTTCACACTGATCTCTACGTGCACCTCTGAGCTGACCTGTGCTATAAACACTTTATAAATAAAGAATGCTGAAAGAGTAGAAAGAGTAGATACACATTTTCATTTTTCCCCATTTCATACCGGTTTGCTTTTGGTTAATTTTTTTTTTTTTTTTTTTTTTTTTTTTTTTTTTTTTTTTTTTTTTTTTTGCTCAGCTACATTTAGAGAAAATTATGCTTATATAGAATTAGAGGATTTTTAGATAGGAATATCTTGCAAGGTTTCCTAGTATTCTGGTTTGGTTTTGTTCATGTTTTACCAGAAAGTTGTAATCAGAAGGTATTCATTAATCAGTCATCAGTTGAAAAACTGAAAATCTCATTTTAATATACCTGAAGATTTAGCTCTGTGGTATAAATTTAAACATCTTACAGAAGTATGATTTGTTTGCTGAAGCTGGCTGAAGCTGAAACGTGGAAATGAAAGCTTTCCTGTGGTATGGAACAATAGAGAACTACTGCAGCCACAACTGCAGGCTACAGATGAGGAGCCCTACTCCTATTCCTCTCCCATATACTCTGTACTAGATACGAGACTTAAGAAGTCAGCTCTCTGCAGCTTATCTCATTATTAGATTGAGCAAAATCATTTTGACACATTTCCCACCTAGGTTTTAAACAGGCTGTAGAATCTCTGGCATTCTCAACCAAAGCGATCATCTGTTATAACCTCATCGCTGGTTAATGATTTCCTTAAATTTCCTGTAAAAAATAAGGTGATCTGAGAGTCAGCATTGGCATCCCTGCTCAGAGATTGTGCCCACAAGGAATTCTTTAAGATGGATAACCTATTGAGGTAAAACTATTAGCCCTGAAGTTTTTGTTCTTTGAATGCTAGATAAACTTTAATGTTTTTCCTACATAGTTACTCAACAGCAGTGACTGTTATTCATCAAAATGTTTCTTGTGTCTTAAATACCACAGTAGTGTTCTAGAGAGCTTCTAATGGACAGTGTCATAAAATGTGGAATATTTTCTCAGTGAAAGATAACATTGCAAATAACAATATTGCCCAATAAGGCTGTAAGGTGCCGGCAGAGCTCAACTTCTCTAATGGAGTAAAGGAAAACTGAAAGGGCGTATGTTCTAACATGAACCAAAATCCTCCTCCTTTAGCAGCCATGTAGTTAATGGAGTTAAGAGATGTGTGAATGCTTCTCAACTGAGCCAAGATGAGAAAAACAGAGTTAAAACTCATAGTGTGGTCTTCAGACAACTTTCAATTCTGACATTTTACGAAAAAACTGATGTAAAATATAGCCTGTATCTTTCAATGAAGCTGAGTGAAAGTGAAGCATTCTTGAATTGCTTTTATAATAATAATATTGCAGTCATGAAACTCTTCTCTTTTGACTTGTTTGAGGCTAAAGGACCCTTAGCAGTCAAGCTGAGGAAATGGGGGGAGGAGAAGGGGATGGACAGACTTGTTCTCCCGCTAAAGCTTTTAGGGCCAGGAATATTTTGCTGCATGTCAGCAGACTGGGACATAGGAACCTATGACCTAGTCAATTTTGCTTTATAAAATAGCAAGAGGGGAAAAGAATGTGTTAGGTATTGTTGGATATTTTTGAGATTTGCCTTCTTGGATGTCTTTGGATTCACCAGCGGGGGAGAAACCTTCTAGCAAAACATACAGTGTCAACATTCCATTGTGGATCATTCTGTTACTCTGCTGTGAGAACTGTGTTGTCCTAAATAAACAGCTAGTAGATTTTGAGACAGTACTGTGAGTTTTTCTCCTGATTACTTTCCTAAAGTTTACTAGGTAATTTAATTATATTCTCTTAATCTTTTCCTAAAATGAAATATGTGGTGAAATTACTAAATAACTTAGAAAGGATGTTCTAGGTTTTGATTTTTCTTTTGGTTTCGCTTGGTTTTGGAGTACTGGGGGTGAGATATCCAGAAAGAGTTCCTTCTATCCTATTTACAAAATTTAATTAAATTGCTACTTGGGTCCTTATCACTTTTTACTTTTCTAAATATTCTTATTTGTAAATGAATAATTCTGGCATTACAGAGATAGTAAAATTTTGCCTATAGAAGTCTGGTTTTTGGGTTTTTTTGGTCAGAACAGTTTCTTCAGTTTGAATATGAAGTGCTTTTTAGAAAACTAGGAAGTTTTCACAGCCCCAGACATCACAAAGATTTAAAAGGTGATGTTAATTTTGTAAACATCCACCACTTTATGTATACCTCATCTTGCCCCATGCCCTGCCATAAAAGAAAGATGCATGCAGTGTTACTTCCAAAGGAAGAAATATTTTTACCTTATCTTTCCAAGTAAAAGCACTCCCTGAGATATTTTAAAGAAGATTATAGTCTGAACCACTACAGACTTGAAATGCAGTTAACAAATGCCATGCTATCTGTTACAGGGGAGCTGGCTGTACGTGCTCCATCATTTCAGCCTCAAGCAAGTGGATCACTTTCATGGACTAGCTCCATGAATATACTCAAATCACAGGAATAAATAACTAGAGACATAAGACATAAGAGAAAGACACAAAATCACACATGGTGTTTTTTTCACTGCAACAAATATTGGAGATTAAGAGGTAGAATAAAAGAATAATACACAGACTTCCCTTGCATCCTCAATCCTCAATATTTGTTGAAAAAGCTCAAGGGGATGTGGCTTTTTTTTGTTTGTTTTTCCATACTCAAAGCAGAAGATGGGGATGGTGATAAATTCTGTTAGTCCATTGTCATTAACTGCTAATGATGGTGATTTAAGAGAGGGTATTAATTAGATATTCACTCTAAGGCATAAAGAAAAGATGTCACTGAGTAGCACCCATTGAATGAACCTTTTGAGTGAATTACTACATAGCACCCAGGAAGCTTCATTTAAGAATTTCAGTGTTGCTCAATGGGATTTGTCCCATAGCCTGAGCAATAACCTGTCGGGAATGACAGAGTGGATTTTGAGATGATTAAAAACAAAGCCAAAACCCCAACCAAAGGAAAAAACCAAAACAATCCAACAAAACAAAACAAAAAAACCCCACAAAACAAACAAACAAACAAAAAAAAAACCCAAAAGAGCAAACCAAAAGGAAATCTAAAGTAGTGGAATGAACAGGATCTTTAATAGGCAAGAACTTCTATTCCCAGAAGGTTTTAAGGGACAATTTGGGCTAGCTATCATTTTGTCATAGAACAGTCAGAAAAAACATTCCTGCTTTCTCATCACTACAATTTGAAATTTTAGCTCTCATTTGTACTCTTGGCTGTTTATCAGCATTGTGAAAGCACCACTCACATCCTCTTCCCTCTTCTGAGCCAGCATTCCTGATATGCTCTTTATAGCCCAAATGCCTTGACTGAATCCCAGGCAATCTGAAACCAGCTGAAAACGTACGTTCATCTCAGGGGGATTTGGATCAGGCACAGCAACAAGAACATTGCAAATTAGGAATGATGTGGAAAAGTGGGTGTCATGGCAGAAATATGTGTGTGGGCGCTTGTGTAAAACCTGCTCACAATATGCTTGTGCTGTTTTTCCAACTATTATTTCTTTTTAGCTGTTTATTTGAAAAGAATGCACTTTAAAGTTTTAATATTGATTTGATGCAGATTTTCATAAAATAGTAAACAGGGAGAATAGGTATAAGGATTTGAGCCTGATAAAAATCAGGTTTTTACCTGGTTCCCCAAAAGCAGAGAATTTGAAGGCAAGGAACAATTTGATTGAAGTACTCTTGGGAGACTCACAAGAATATCTTACTTTTGAAGGAACAGCTGAAGTGCAGCACTGACCTTGTATCATTTGAGAAAGGCATATGCTGAACTGTTCAATGCATGCTGGTGAGTGATTATTTACACAACAAACAAGACTTGACCAAACAAATCTCTCCTCAGGTCACCAATATACTTTGGCTGCACTTTTCCAGATTCATCCTAAAATCCCCTCTCCCCGTGCCTTCTGTTATTTTTTTCTGCAAGAACTTCGGAACGCCTCAGTGTGCACTGACAGTGCCAGGCACTCATTACTGGGAGACTCGCTGTCAAGACAATGAAACTATGCCGGGCAGGATGGCATTGTCACTGTCTTCTTCAGAGTCTGCCTCCAATATGGGAAAAGTTCTTAAAACAGCTTCTACCGTGGCTTCTCTCGTGTCATTGTGACCTTTTGTTTTTGTGCAACTGGAACTTCATTAGTTTGTTGCCGCATGCACAATTTCCAACGGCTGCTTTGAAGATGTAGTAATTATAGTAATAATTTCCAACTCATTTACTAGTCATTGACTATTTTCTTGCAAGGCAAAAGTGGAAATAAGATCTTGCCCACACCACTCCTCATTGAACAGTAATGCCTTAAATCAAATCTCTATCTGGAAATTTCTTTCACCAGTAAATTTTGCCAGAAGCCATCATTTTTCCAAGGTCTGTGCTTGTAACTGCATAATGCAAACACTAATGCTCTAGATCATTTCACACGTTAGTAATAGGGGAAGCAGTTACCCATCAGAGGAGGAAAAAAATCTATTAGATAGAACACTTCATTTACTGAAAGCCAAATAAGCTGTTATTCTGTGTAAGTTTGCAGTTACTGTGCTTTTCCTTTAAGCTTGTGAACAAGCCTTTGGGCTGCACTGCTCATTTGGTCATCATAACCATCAGTAGCTTCACTGTAGAAGCTCCAACAAGAGCTCCCTGTTTTGGGGCTTGATTCTGCAAGGAGCTGAGTACCACCTGGAAAGTATTTTATGTTCATAATTTCTGGCTAAAGCAGCTTGAACCAACCTAGGCCTTTGGCCAAGATTTATCATGAGAAATATAGGTATCTTTTCAAAAGGAGCCAAAGAGAGTCATGTGTGGACATAATTGGTAAATGCACAGTGCCATCCATTTGCACATGCAAATTTGCTAACATAAATACAGACTGGCATGTGTATTCATTAGTTTATGGACTCAGTACCTGCTTGAATTTAGCCCTTAGCGTTCTTAGTTGCTCTGATCGAATGCTCTGTTTACACTACATACTTTTGCTTACATAGCAAGAGATCCGAGTTCTGGTTCACTTCTGGTGGTGTATTACATGAAGCACGCTCTTTGGAGCCTGATTGAAGCCTGCTCCTCTGAGCAATGCACAAAGGAGAAACCCCTTTCTCCTAGCTGATCCATGGGAAGTAATAATTTGTCAGCCACCATTCCCTTCTGCTGTTGTGTGGGACTGTGAACAAAAAGTCAATCTCTGTGTTTCTTGTGGGTACCCCTTTTGTAGATGGTTGGTGTCTCAAGCTGCAGAACAACTGAGCTTCAGCATTAGCTGATGATCCGCAGCAATTTTCTTGAAAAGCTGAATGCTGTGGCATACCAGCTATTGAGCAATTTTTTCTCACATTTGTTCTCTTTGTTTCCTGCACTTGCTCAAATGGGAACAGTTGTCTTAATGGGATGGTAGAAAGTTGCTTTTAAGCTTTACCATCAATGGTGACCACTTTGGGAGCAATTCTAATGATGGCAAGCCTGTTGTTGGAACTGGGGAGATTCCTCCTTCAGCTGTGATGATCCAACAGTGCTTTTGCATTTGGTGCTTGGGTAATTCCAGTTCATGAAAGGTTGTCATGATTAACAGAGCAAGTACTCTGAACAGTGATGGAGGAAGAGGAGCAATGGGTTGGGAGTGTTCCAGCAAGAGCCCACTGCAGCCATGACTTTGACACTGTGCAGGCCCTGAACTTAGTAGAATACAACATTTATTTAGGCACCCTCTCAAACAAAAGGGAAATGCTTAGTGAGGCAGATCATATATTATGCATTTCAGTGACAGTTCATTTGTCACAGATCTGGTAACTGAGCAAATGGTACAGCTCTCTTTGGAAATGAAAGTTATTTTAGTCATTTAAAAATAATTTTTTTTTACTAATGCATAAATGAATCTCCAACATTTTTAGTGTGATTACTGCCTTGAGTGCAATTTGTTTTTAATTGAAAACACAACTCATGTTAAATAAAGTTAAACTTCCTGGTTTAACTGTGCCAGTAGCTTTTAAAATACTGGGGTTTTTTTGAAATTTAGACGTTTTTGCTTTTTGATCATTAGGGAGGGCTGCAGAGGGCTTTATTAACAGTCACTGACAGCCAACATTGAGTTTTATCTAGAATTTAGGGGAGGATTATAACCAATTTATTTCTGAGTGATTGGTTGTTGCTTGTGAGCAGGGGACAAAGATGCAAGAAAGACTGAGGAGATCATTCTGCCCCTCTATTCAACCCTGGTGAGGCCTTACCCATATCCTTTGTTCAGTTCTGGGATCCTCAGAAAAAGGGAGACATGGAGCTCCTGGAGCAGGTCCAGGGGAGGGCAACAGAGATGATTAAGGGATTGGGACATCTCTCTTAGGAGGAAAGGCTGAGGGAGCTGGGCCTGGTCAGCTTTGAGAAGAGACAACTGAGAGGAAATCTCATCAATCTCTCTCAGTGTCTGAAGGAAGGTGTCAGAGGATGGAGCCAGGCTCTGCTCTGTGCTGATGAGCGATAGGACACGAGACAATGGGCAGAAACTGATTCACAAGAAATTCCACCTAAGTACAAGGAAGAACTTTACTGTTCAGTAACTGAACACTGGAACAGGTTGTCCAGAGGGGCTGTGGAGTCTCCCTCACTGGAGACATTCAAGAACCATCTGGAGAAAATCCTGAGCCCTGTGCTCTGGGATGACCCTGCTTGAGCAGGGGAGGTTGAACCAGAGTACCCACTACCCACTATGGTCCCTTCCAACCTTGCCAATTCTGTGAGTCTCTGAAAAAAAGTTTTAAAATTATAACCTCTTGTCTGAAAAATTGCTGTGAATTTTCTAATTTTATAAAATGTAAACCTTTACATCTTATAAAATTGCTAATTTTACTGAGGCAGATTTCTTATTATTTCAGTTGAAATTCTGTTTGTTTTCTTTCTCTGTGGCTGTCCACTCATTTTTGGGACTTAAAAGCTGGGAGGAAAGCCAGGTAGTCTTTCTCTCTCTTCAAAAGGGAGTTGACATTAGCACAGTGTGTGATGGCACAGCTGGACCCCTGTGGGTGCAGGGCAAAACCTGCTTTTGGTGAAGTACAGTTCAAAGTTGCTTAGACCCAACTTCTGTGGATGATGGTGGTGATCTTTCCTCAGGCACAGATCTGAAAAGGTGACATCTTTACCTCTGTGGGTGAGTCAGTGCAGAGGTGGTGGAAGAAGAAGGTTTGTGGGAGAAGGAGAGGAAGTTGTGTTTGCGCATGGTTGGCCCAGCACCCACCATTCCTGTGACTGTGGGGCTTCACAGGAGAACAAACAAAGAAGTCCTATTTAGTTTCTGTCAGACCAGTTTTAAAAACCTGCTATTTCAAATTTTAGCCATATCTATATATATTGATAAGGGACAGGGGGAAGGTGTTCTTTATCTAGCATAATTTCACGGGAACATGTTTTCAGATCTGATCTGAGGTGTGTATAAATACACTCCCTTCTTTTTTGTCACAAAATAGTTTTCTGTGTTTTCTCTGGTGGGAATTCATCCATATTAAATCGCATCATGAGTGTGCAGTTGTTTGGATTCTCAAGGCAGTAAGTTGTCAATTGCTTTGAGTGCTGTCCCTTGGGAATGCCAAATGTGGTGCTTGTAGCCTCATCTCTCCCAAGAACAGAGACGCAGTCACGGACAGAATATTCCATGATTTTTTTTTTCCCCTGTGTAAAAAATTTTTGTGCTTTATTTTCCTTCCATATAGATAATTTCATTGCTGTCTTGGAAAACAAGTCTGTTTAGATGTTTAAAATATCAGTAATCACATAAATAACTTCCCACCTGTAGTAAAATTCTGGTCCAGCTGTACCAAGCTGTGTGATTTGACAAGGAACTGATTTCAGTTAGCTAAAAAAAGAAGCCAGGTGAAATAACTGAATGCTGACATTTAAGTAGGAGTAATAAATCAAACTGGTGGGTGGGGGAAAGGAATGTTCCTGTCATCAGAAAGAGGCCTGTTTTTTTCATGTGAAAGTGAAATGCATTTGCAAAGGCTGGCTTGTTTACACTCCATACCACTGCATATTAAAGAAATTACTCAATAAACAAAAAAATATATCTATATAATTACAGCCTGTTAGATAAGTTCAGTAGTTTACCAGTGGCACAAGTATCAAATTCATTAGAAGCACAACTTAAAACATTTGACATGTTAATGTTCTTTTTTTTCATTCTGGTAATCCGCACACTTTTATTCCTGCCACAGCTCTCTTTTGGTAAGAGCTTTCACTGAAAACTGAATTGATCAGTTTTAAAACTAGTCATTAACTGGGAGATATCTCTAGGTCAAAATTAATTTCATCTGTGTTTGTTTCTGGCATGAGAGGAAGCGCAGTCAGTGTGGTAAGATGTCTCTGCAGGAAACCTGCGCAGGTTTAGGCAAGAGAGAAGGGAGGGGTAAAAAGCTGTAATGACTTCAACATGGGTAGCACAACTCCAGCTCTTCATAGTGGCTAACAAGTGAATTTACTTTGTGGAACACAAATTATTTTTTACTTTTGGAAGATTTTGTGAATCATGTTTCTGTTTGTGTCCCACCCTGCTGCTTGCCTGGGAGGTCTTTGTTCAGTTCTTTATTACTGGGCTAGGAATTACTCCTGTAAACCTGTAATGATTCTCCCATTTGTCCTTGGGGAATTAACTCTGTCACAGTGTGAGGGAACTTCTTTTCCTGAACAGATAAGTTCTTTGTTGGACCTATGCAGTATGCACCTCTTGATATTTTCCTCTCACAGCTCCTCCCTCTCATGCCCTAGAACCTGCAGTTAGGAATAAATGCTTTCCATCATCTGATGTAGTTAAGTGCCATCTTAATTTTAGGCTTTTAGGCTGAATATTCAAACCAAATTTATAGAAGTGAATATAGGAATATTATACAGTGAATATAGTGTCTATAGAAGTGAATAAGGACTTCTCTTTCAAAACACATTCACAGAAAACTATTAGCAGTAATAAAAAATACTTTCTGATCCATGGGAGAATATTTGACCTTGGATATGAATTCCTTGAAATCTCTGAAGTTTTCAGCATGACTGAAATTTTCTTCGTGTTTCAAGTGATGAATCTTTGAAGTATGTTCACAGTGTGTTAAGTTTACCAAACTTTAATGTAATTTTGATATGATTGCCGCTAGGTGAATTATTCAAATGACATATTTAATGTGTCTTATTTCCAAACTGGCTTTGTATGGCTTTTTATAGGAATAATGAACTATCTTAATATAAGCTGTGCAAAAATGCCAGTGACTATATTTGTTGCTGTTGTTTGTTGAATTTCATAGGCGTACTCTTGTGCTAGCTGACCCAGTGCAGTTCAGCTGCTGGCTTACAGGAGGATTATTTTTTAGCTCATTGCTTTTCTCATGAAGGAATTGTTGTCATTGAATCTGTATGATAGGAGATAAGAGCTGGAAATATACCTGCAACCTTGCTTGTGACATTTCAAGGACTGATATGAATCATGCTAATATTAAGTCATGATTATTTTTGCACAGGGATGAATGTATGTCAGCACATAGATGTACTCTATATATATATGTATGTATATATATATATATAAACTTGTGGAAGAGTCAAGTGACAAATGGGCCTCAAGATTACTAGAAAATATAGCTGAATGCCACTAGCTAGGATTACAATCTGATGTTACATCCACCTGGTGCTCTAAGGGACTCCTGAAATTAAAATTTAGAGTACTTCCCTTCATGTGTCAGTGGTGTGTGTGCTGCAGTTCATAGACTGATAACAGTACGTAAGGTGATATTTTAAAATTAATTTTAATGAGTTATGTGGGTCTTACATCGATTAGAATTCTTATGATGATTATAGAAATGAGAGAAAGATAAAGGGAAAATATCTGTTTTACAGAAAGCTGCCAATCTGCTCTCCTAGAAATGATATGGGAATATAATATGTGCAATATAATAACACTCTTCCCTGATAAGTAACAGATGAGATATTATAGTGTTGCAATTGTGGTGAAAGCTGTTTCAATGGCACCCTTTGTTTGACACTAATGAATGTAGATCCTCTGGGTTGGATTGCTTTACCAGATTTTCATCTAAGACAAAGCAGGGAAGAACTGCTCACAGGACTCCCCAGACCTGTTCCAGGTCCTGGCTCTGAACCTCGTCTAGATCTGATAGAGATCTGGAATTTGTTAATGTGCACAGAAAACCATAACAAAACATGGTGATTGATGTATTCTGTTCCATAAACAGATCTTCCTCTGAGCAATTAAAAAATCTCATTGCACTACACTTTCTTCAAATTCTCTTTAGAGTGTCTCAGTTAACTTGATGTACAGATAGCACATGTGGAAATAAAAATATAAAGTTGCCTAATATTTATAATAGTCTATCTTCACTTGTTTATAATATTGCTGAAATGTTGTAATTTCAGTTAATATTTTCTGCTTCAGGCTTAATTATTTTGGAAAATGTTCAACAAAAATGGTTCAGTCCTTGCTAAGAAGGTACCAGGAGGGGCTAGTTTGCCTAGGTTTAAATATACGCAGATAATGTATTGAAGAGTTCTAATAACTTTGAGCTTTTACAGGCATGGGAAAGTCAGAATTTGGTGATCATTAATGTCTTCTGTCATTCTGTGAGAAAACCAGTGAGTTTTTGTTCAAATTGTAAGCTTAAAATTTTACATATGTACATATCCTATTGAGATTTGATAGAATTCAGCAGCATTGTCTGTGGGATCCATTCACATTAAACATATCCCAATCCCTATATTTCTCCAATCTGCTAACCAGAGTGTGTACTTCATTGCCATAATTTATATTCTAGTCCAGGACTCTAAGGGGCAATCAATTCTTTTTCCTCTTCCCTAGCTGCTCGGCTTCACTGTAATACAAGTCACAAAGGTATAGATTTTGCTCTTAGTAGAAAGACCCATTTCATATTACTATTTTTATAGCAGATGTTACGATGTTGTGTCTTAACTTGACTGGGCATATTTATTAACGAGGTTACTGCATATGAAGCTGAATTCCAGCCTGAATTACACTTGTTTACTCCTGAACTTTACATATGCAACAACCTGTACCCATAACTTTTTCACACAGTGGTTTACATAGATAAATAAGTGTTGCTTAATGGTATTTTGACTCATTGCAACCCTTGAACAACCATGTTCAAGGTGCATGACTGAAGTTTGTGGTAATTGTACCATGTGGTAATCTGAATTCATAGGCAAGAGCATGCCTGGAGCATTGCAGAATAAATCTTCTCTCTGAGGTTTAAATAGTTTATATAGAGCAGCCTGGCAATAACACAAACTTTCTACCCCAAGTCTTCTCTACATCCCATCTAGGCCTGGGAATTGGGAACATGCTTTACTAGTTAGCTACTACTGATTTCTGTGTGCTTTCCAACCCACAGTGAAGTTTTAATTTTAATTTAAGGAGAGAGAGAGGGGAAAGTTTCATAGTAAGATAGCTTTTTCCTGACACGTGCATGAGGATAAGGGGCAAATAGAAAGCCACAAATATCCTAAAAGCACAAATTAGTGATCCTATTTCCTGTGACTACTCTTCAGCGTGCTGCTCGGCAAGTTTCATGTAACAACTCTCCTCGTGGCAATGTTGGTTCCATTGTTTCAGCAGACTTCTTTGAAAAAAGTATTAAGCAGTCTAAATTTCAGCTGAATACATGACTCTAAGAAAAAAAGAAAAAAAAATCCATTTGTTTTCTTTCTTAATGGCCAGCCATTAGTGATTCTGAAAATAGAATCCATTTCGAAAGCAGTTTAAGCACTACCTTCATCAATCTTTATTATTTATTGGTTGACACAGATGACAGATCTGAGCTACTTTATAGTTGAAGGTGTGGCTGATGGTTTGTGTGCCCTTCTTGACCTTGTCAAGGGCAAATGCAGTTTAAAGTTGTTTATAAACTATAAATCTCATGGTAAAGAATGATGCGTGCAGTGTACTTCTTCAATGATTAAAAGTACATTGTGTAAACAGGATGCTGCAGTGGGGAAGCCCCTGAAGAGTGTGATTCTGCTCAGACTGCTATGAACAGACACGTAGTACAAGAAGATCATTAAAAAAAGATTTCTGTAACTACCCCTGATGACTGTGGCAACAATTTTGTGGGTATTAGCTGCACGTAGCAATGAAGCTACTACAAGTTGATTTTTAGTTTTAAAGAAGTTAGGTTAAAACCAAGTTCCATTAACATTTCAAGAGAGCCGCTCATGATGATCAAAAAAGACAGCTGTGCTCCTCACCCCCTGAGAATTTTAGAGGTGTATGGTAAGAGCAGGCTGTGATGGCTTGGGTGCTCAGTCTCAAATTGGATGCCTATGGCTGTTAGACATTTGCCCTTTAATTATACACATTCCAAGCCCTGCCTTGCCTCTGGACACGTTCATTCATTCTGTTATTATAATGTTTGAATGAACTTGGTATATAAAGGCTGTGGCATTAGCTGCAACTCTGTGCTTAACTTAGACAAGGCAGAACAGGATTTGGGCATTTGAGAGAACTATTTGAAATGCTTTTTTCCAAAGCAAAGACTAGCAATCTCAAGGCTTGCAGTTCTATGAAAAACAAGCTGCACACAAGACTTAATGGACTTGCTACGGCATGCAGATAAATCTGTTCATTTATTCATGATTCACAAGCTTATACAAATTCCTGTGAAGATATTAGAAAGTTTTGATCCTAGAGAGCTTAAACTGATTGCAAACTGTACAGTTTTGTCACTCTAAAATTACCATGATTAAGTGCTGAAAAAAACTGCATATTTGGTGTGTGATAAAATAGAAACAAGAATGACTGCCTGCTGATGGTGGTTTTGTAAGATCACGTTTCATCACAGCATAATAGAGAATTTGCTTCTCTACTTCCTGCATGAGGCTCCAAGTCCTCTTCTTGTGTAAGATTTTTCTAAAACTGTTTTTTTGAATGGCAGAATATAATCCTGTGCAGTTCCTCCCCTCTCCACCCTATTGTCAGTTACTCATTAGGTTTTATGACAAATAGATGATAAAAACTCATGAAATTCTGGCACTGAGGAACCTGAGGGTGATTTAATGCCCCGCTTGTCGCAGACATTTCTCCACAGAAATCCTTCCTTTCAGATTTCTGCATCTTCGGGAGGCCAGAGGCCCCCGAAGAGAAGGTAAACAATTATTATCAGCTGCTGGGGAATGCTTCTATTTCCCTGCTGCTGGCATGCCTCAGTGGTTTAGGGGAAAGGAAGCATCTCACTACCCGTGCTGCCATTGTGCTGGCAGCAGGGTTCAGGCCTGTGGATATGCAGAGCCTTCCTTATGGGTTTGGCCTGGGCCGTTTGGCTCAGGAAATTTCTGGGCCGGGCCCACTGCGAGGCCTCCTTATGTTTTTAGGGATTCTGGTTTGTCCTACCGGTCCGGGTCCCCCTGTGTGAGCCAGTTTTGGGGTTCCTGGTCCAGTATGGGCCAGGGCCCCCAGGGCCTTTCCTTCTCTGGCACTGCTCTGCCCGGCTGCTGCTCTTTTGCTTTTCGATCAAAAAAAAAAAAAAAAAAAAAAAAAATTTAAAAATTAAATAAAAAAGATTGAAAATACTGGGCAGCAGCACTGAAGCACTGAAAGCAGTGAAGGGCCAGAAAAGGACATTCTAAAAATTGTTCAAATTGTTTCAAATTGTTTAAAATTGTGTTATGCTGTTTCAGGACAAAAAGGACTCTAAGGACTCTCAGATGTCCAAAAGAAACAACTTCAGCTGATGGACTGTTCCTGAAACTCAGCTGCATGGACTTGAATTGTCTTTGCATTGTTTCTTGCAATTTTCTTATATTGTAGGATTGTTTTAGTGAATTGTTAGTATTCTATATTTTGCAGGTGAAGGAATTTCCTGTTCATTCCACATCAGCATTTTTCTTTTATTTTATACAATTTAGAAAGGTGAGATGTTGCAGACATTTCTCCACAGAAATCCTTCCTTTCAGATTTCTGCATCTTCGGGAGGCCAGAGGCCCCCGAAGAGAAGGTAAACAATTATTATCAGCTGCTGTGGAATGCAATAGGATTCACCTTGATTGGCTAATTTTCTATGTTTATAATTAAGAGCCAATCATCAGTTCAAGCCAGGGGACTGAGTCCTTGGCCACAACTTTGTTGTGGGTTCTTTTCTATCTCTTCTTAGCTTAGCTAGCTGCTCTGCAAACCTCTCTCTATATTCTATTAGTATAGTAATAATGTATTATATATCATATATTAATAAATAAGCCTTCTGATCAAGATACAAGATTCACTGTCTCTCTCTCACCAGCAGCGGCCCACTCAGGTCGCTGTAATACCGCTAATTTATTTATTTAATTGCAAAGGTAGAACTAAATGACAGACTGGTACACAGTTCCTAGTTCAAGGCTTAAGTTTGTTTGCATACGTTGAGTATTTCTCTAGTACATAGATCTTGAACTACAAAATCAGGATGTGAGTCTGCATTTCCTTAGATGAGTAAAGTGTTGGGATTTAGACTTCAAACCTTCCCACATTATTATTTTACATTCCCATATGTAGATTTTACTGATATCTGGAATATTTAGATAGAAATAGTTTAATTTCAAATCTTCCACTGAGTTTTGTTTCTACTCCTCTGAATAAGTTTACAAAGGGCATCTCAAAGGCAAAGTTATATTTTATTGATTATAAAGATTCTTATCAAAAGTATATTGGATATCTTGCTCTCATGCAGTTCTAGACATGCTTCCCTCTAGCAAGCAGAGGTGAATGCCCTAAGCAAGGTTTGTACCAATTTTGCTCTGTAAATATAAGCTTTAAAAGACACACCAGATGTGAGAGCTGATCTGACCCTGCACAAAAGGGGCTTTTTTCAAAATTGGAGAGCAGGACCCCTTCTACTTTCACACAAGCAATGCTTTTCGTGCAGTATTTTCAACCAAAGTGCAAAAAGACAGTAGTGGTATGTGAAAATGAAAAACTAACTGGACACTGAGTGTGTTTCAGCATGAGCAGGGACTGTACTGGAACTCCTTTAAGCCAATTACATGAATAGCTCCTCTTTTTGGGATGTTTCCTTCTGCTTTACATCAAGAAACAGGAAAAAACTTTCCTCTTTCACATAGTAGCTTTATTTAGGCCTTGCCAGATTTGCTTATTAACCTGTCAGAGTCCAGATTGTCTTCAGTAAGTCAATAATAACAATGCTTAAGAAGACAAAGGGAGAGGGAATCCTTGGAGTCTATGATTGGAATTTAGTGCAATATCACACAAGGGGAGTAGAAAGGAGCAAGAAGTGATGGAGGAAATATATAGAAAATTACAGAGAGGCCAAACAATGTTAATTTTCTTTGGGAGGAGGCAGGGAAGGGGAGGCATCTGATTCCCTGTGCTTCATTTGAAAATCAACAGTTTAGTATAAAATTATTAATGCTCCAGGTCTTACTTGATTGCTACCAATAATTTGAACTTCTGTGTTTAGTATGCACATTAGTTATCTAGCTTATGGGCAGTTTGGAGTTTTGTTTGGGTGTTTAATTCAACTCATGAACTAAATATTAGAGAACCACAGTTAGGTTCAAGCCAAAAACAACACCTTAGACCAAATTTTAATCCATAGCAAAAGCTTTCTCATTGTCTCATCTTAGCATTTTGAGCTATTTTCAGCTAAACCAGAACTGTATGATCAAGCAGCATGGGTTTTTTATAATATATGGTGGGCAGCAGAGTCTGGTTCCACACTAGGATTTTGCAACTTGGGCAATTTTGAAGCCAAGAGATTTTGCTTTTCATCCCAAAAACTCCCACAGTCCAAAATAGGTGCATTGACTTCTACAGATACTGCATTCCATTCCCTGTGGATGAGGACATTGGAATGTGCCCCTCACTGAGCAGCAGCATCTTTGCAAGTACACAACAGAAATCACCTTAACCAAGTAAATTTATTTCATCAAGCTCTTAGGTGCTGCACTTCTGAACTTTAAGGAGCAAGAATGGAGATTAAAAGTGGAAAACCCACAAGAGGATATAATTGATCTCCTTATAGCTCAACTGATCCAAAACATATTTTTGCAGATGCATATTCCAAGAACCACCCACACAGTCACTGATCTGAGCAGACTAAACAGCATTAAATGGTAATGCTTTTTCCTTTAGTATTTCTTGATGGTTAGCAGAGTTGCCAGTCTGCTAAAGAACAGTTCTTTTATAACCACCCTAAAATTGCCAAAATGTTATATAAATTGATGAGTGAATAATATATTTTACTCTAAGGAAATGTTATAAATCTTCCTAGATAGCTGTTGGTTTTCCCTTATTCCGGTTCTATTTAATAGTTACTTGCCGAAATGCTTTTGGTTTTGGTTATAAGAGGAATATGTATCCCAAGTGCTCTGGGTGTATTAGCAAGATATGCAGGATCTATTCTTTATTTGCATGTAGCTGTGGTAAAATAATGCTGCTATTAGAAAGGGAAGTAGCAATGTAAGTGCTAAAAATTTAGACAGTGCTTTACAGCCTGTATATACGCACTTCTTAGGCTAATTTTACAGATGATATACCTGCAGCATAAATTTTAAGTGGCTTGTCTGAGATGACAAAAATACCTGCAGTTGAGTCAATACTATTTGAAATGCTGACTCTTCTAATGATAATTGGGCTTGGTCTCTTCTAGCTGAGATATCTTAAACATAATCGGGAGCCTATATAGCAAAATTCTCATTGCTGTAGAGCAATACAGCTGGTGGAGAATCCCATGATGAATCTGAACAGCCTCTGGCCCACTCATTTTTCAATAATATTTCTGCCAGATTGAGAAGATGGACCCCATAAGGATAGATGGAGAGGAAGTGACTGGGATTTTTGTTTGACCTTGTTGCTTTTCAATTAAGAAAATAATCAGATGTGACATGAGGAGATTTTGCTGAAGATTCAACCCATTGAATCACTTGAAACTTTTCAAATGTCTAATTGTCTAGAAATAGTAGAGCTGATAGTACAGGTGGCACTGTATCCTCAAAAAACCCACTTACTTTTCCTGTGGAAGGCTACTAGAATATCCCTCACCACTCACAAGGATTTCTAACCTAATAGAAAAAACATGATTTTGTCTGATCAAGATAGTGTTTTAGATTCTGAGCTTAGAAAACTGTAGTGATGATAGTGGGTTCCAGTTAATAAAGTCTCAAAGTAATTTGCACTGCTTATACCTTAAATAATGGCTTGTTCCATGTGCATTCAGATCATCAGACTCGTATCAAGTTCAGTGGTCTAAAGCTGGAGGTGCAAATTTCTCTCAAGCTACCTTTCC
Organism: Ammospiza caudacuta; assembly: GCF_027887145.1. Taxonomy (NCBI): domain Eukaryota; kingdom Metazoa; phylum Chordata; class Aves; order Passeriformes; family Passerellidae; genus Ammospiza; species Ammospiza caudacuta. The sequence goes on from NC_080595.1 coordinate 28,464,467, forward strand.
AAATAGTGATGAATTCCTAGATGACTATGAAATGTGCAGTTGATTCTATCCTGCTCCTTGTATTCTTTCAGTCTTAAATATAGTCTTTGTATATTGTACTATTTACTGAGCTACATATTACTTAAAAGTAGAAAACTTCTGGAGCTGGTAGGACCTCGGTATTTACTCAGTAAATTCTCTCAAATACACAATTTATGTCCCTTTATAACAACACTTCCAGGTTCAATGCTTTCAGCCTCTCCTCAGAGGACAGTGGTGCAGCCCCCTCCATGGGGGTGGCCTCCACTGGGATTATTCCCATTTATCAACATCTGTCTTGCACTGGGGACCACAGACAGCTGGGGACTGTCGCGTGACATGGTGACACTGACCTGTCACTCTCCACCCTTTCCTCATCTGCCAGACTAATTCCAGACATCATCCCCTGTGTCCCCATCCCTGCTACCAAAACGGCTCTGACCAGAACCAGAATGTTGAGGTCATATGCACAAAGCCAAGCACAATCTATTTTTATGGTAGGTAGAAACTGGAGACTCCAATTTTCCACAAGAAGCCTCGTGCTAGGAGTCATACAGCACTACAGATTCCAAGAGTTCTTTGATGTGAGTGAGGTCTGTCCAGAAATTCCAGCAAAACCCTTTCTTGGGGGATTTACTATAGTAGATATTAAAAAATATGCTGATTGTGCTTATTTTGCAGAAGAGAAATTTTCCCCTAAACTTTCTCATTAAAGAGGTAGAAGAGGATTAAAATATTCACTCCAAGCCAACCACTGATACTTTTTGACCTCTAAATATAATAAACAGGAAAAATGTTTGCTTTAAATAAAAATTCTTTGATTATTAGCATAAAAAATGCACTAAGCCCATTGGGTATTTTAAAACTATGGCAAAACAGCCAATGTCATAATAAAAATTAGTTGCTACCATATGTGAAATAATTCTACAGCAGTCTTAGTATGTGTGTCTGTGTATTACCATTGTTTCACTGTATGGAAACATCCACTTTTGATTCTAATTCAGGTATTTACACATGCATGCTGTAACAGAATAGGTCTCCTTTGGGTGTTGTGAAATAGGGTGTCTTGAATGCTTCAAGAGCAGCCTGCCATGTGAGCAAAAAATATTGGAAATGCCTGTGGTCCAAAGGCTGTATAAATAGCTGAAAGGCCATGCTGAAATTGGAATTACAGAATGGGGAAATTTCAATTAAGTTGAAATTTAAAGGAAATTAAATTAAATCTTTAGTAAGAATAAAAGAGCTGAAGGGGGTGGAGGATTCTTGAAGAAAAACTCATTAGTTGTGAGCTGGGTGTTGCATAAGACAGATTTATTTTACAAAGAAACCTGAGCTAGTTTCTATAGACACTGTATATAATACAGAGAAGTAGAGGTAATCATTCCTAATTTTAGTCAGTGGTATTTGTAATCCCAAGGAATCAGTGAATCCTGAAACTGAAGTCAGGAAATTTTTTCTAAAAAAACCCCAAACAAAACCTCACCACCACTCCCAAAATGGAGGTGAAGGAAAGGTGATTTATTTTAATTTTGTTGCTTTTCAAGACCTTAGGAGACATTGTTAGTGTTTTCTCCAGGAGCATGAGGCCTTCCTTCCTCCCTTGTGAAATTCCCATATTGTCTCACAACTACATTTAGGTAAAAAACAAAAACAACAAAAAACAAAAAACAAACCATATTTGAATTACATAAAAAAAAATAAAATCACAAATTAATAGCAATAACAGAAAACCAGTTTTCTATTTGTTTTCAAGCTTTCAATTATTGATTTAGGGTAAGTTTTCTACAAAATTTTATGAACTATATCTTTCAAACATACCAGTGGGCTTTGGTGTTGCAATGTAACAAGACTTGCATCTTCCCAGAACTGTAAGTACTGCTTCCTTTAGTTGTCATTTCTTGCTGGTACCTTCTTTATATCAAGGGGCTACATCTTTCTGGTTTGTGCTTTAAATTGGGAGATTTTGAGAGATAATTTCATGATTAGGCAGGGTTAAATCACAGATACATTTTGAGGAACACTATTAATTTGGTAAACTATTTTTTCATATTTAGGGAACAATAAGCAAAATTATGCATAGTAAAACAGGCAAAGGCAAAACTAGAAATATAATCTTCAATGCTACTTCTATATTCCATATTTTCTGTGGCGTGAGAATCAAACTATTTAGAAATAAAAGTGAAATGTCTCTGGGTATTATTGTTTACATTTGTACTGCAACACCCATTTTTTTGTTCATGTTCAATATTAATAAGTTTTTTTCAAGTAATTATTCAGTAATAAAAAATATATGTATATTATATGCTTAGTCATTTCCACTGGTATTTTTATACTTTTGTGACATATGTTAAGTAAATTAAAATATCTCCCTTTTCTGTGCAATGAGACCAAGTGTGTGGCTGGAATTAAATTAAGGTGTCAGCCTTCCTGAGAATGAAACATTTTAGACAATGAGATTGCTCCCTATGAAATAATCTAATACTTTATCCTTTGTAGTAAATAGTAAATTAATAAATAAAATAAATCCAAGCATTATCAAAAATAATAGTAAAATAAAAAGGTTAACTGGGTCTGAAAATTATTTAGTGTTGGAAACAGCGTCAGGACTCTCAGTATGACAATGAAAAACTTCCCACCAGACCATACAAAAATCCTGGGAACCTCTTTTTAATATCAAAAGGCTCTGTCATCCCAGTAAATTCTTTGTGTGTCCCTTAAAGTCTTCACTGGGCCCTGTCAGATGAGAACATTGCGGCCTCTGCTGCAGGCTGCTCTCAGGCAGACTTTTCTAATGTGATGTGCCAGAATCTTAGGGCAGTGCAGAACCCATTTTTCCTTCCCCCCCCCTACTGTGCTGGCAGGCCAATCAGTCACTCAGATATCCCCACAACGTGCCCTGCATGCCAGCAAAGCTTTGGAAACTTAGAATCTAATTGCTCTCTCCTTATGTCTGCCACTGAAAATGAACTCATGGCTCTGGATAGCATTTATTTCCAGCCCAGTGCAGTGGACACAAGGCTTGTCTTAGTGGTTCAAAGCTTTGGAAAATACCTAGGAAGTTGTTATTTTCTAGAGTTACTAAATATTCTTGCATTAGCCTCTTGTTCCATGGACTTTTCCAAGAATTAAAAAAAAAAAAAAAAAAAAGGTCAGTTTTGTAGCTGAGTAGAATTGCTTCAATTTGGAAGGTCATTCATGTAGTGTTTAGAAAATTATTCTGACAAACAAAAAAATTAAATCTCTGAAGATGAGCTCTGTTGAATCAAGGTAGCTCTGAGTGTGTGAAGCTCAGAATTATTCCCAGCCCAGCTTTTACTCTATGTGTATACACTGGATAGTAGTAACTGTAAAATTTTATATACCTATAAAGCCAGATTACTTTTTTTGCATTGCTTTACTAAATAAGGTCTGTAGTGGAAAGCTGAAGAAGGAAGAGCTTGCTGTGGTCAATTTTTTGTGAACCTTTGGGGGGCCTGCAACTCTTTTAAGGGATCCCCTTTGACAGAAACTCTTTATGAAGCTTCTCTTAATTTACTGGAGAATAAGCAGAAATGGCAGGATAGGTCAGGCCCTGCTGAATTTTGATGTGGAACAGCTTGGCATTTTAGTCAGATACTGTTAAAATTTAAGTTTGCAGATAAAATGCAGTTGTTGCTGAGTAATGTAAGAGCAAAAGAAGAGTCCTAAATGTTTTAAGATTCTCTCATTCCACTCCCTCTTGCCCCAGCTCTGATTAATCTTTCTTTGCCCAAAGGATTCTGTGCTGGAGACAAGAGTTAACCTGTTTACCCAGGGGCTTTTCATTATACATTGGTTCTCACACTTTCTAGATGGGGCTTCAAACTTCTGCTCTTGAATTTTTGTGCAGGGACAACCAGATACCACCTGGGTTGTTGCCCTAAACAGCTGCAAAGGAACCACACTAGAAAGCTAAACCTGAAAGAAAAAACCCTGCATGTTACTAATTCAGTGCAATTACCCAGACTTTACTGGAAAAGATAAAATGACAGGATCATGAAAAAAAAGATGAAAAATTGATGGGTCAGGCACTGTGTTCATTATTATTTGGCAGAATTTGCCAAAAAATTACAAGTGGTTTTCTCATATTAAATATTCTACTTGGTATTTTAACAATTGCAAATCTGCACTGTACAGGGGTTTATTATTTTTTTATAAATATTGGCTAGAACTTGATCACATGCAGCATTTGGATTAAAATCAAATTTGGAATATGTCAGAATATAGGGTTTTACTTTGGCCCATTGCTAACTTTTATAGTTCCCAAGATACAGTTCAGATTTTCAGAGGCTGGAGAGGGAGAAATTTGAAAATCAGTATTAAGGATGATTAATAACAAACGGTTCTAATATTTGAATAGTTACAAAGTAGTTAGAATATTGCCACTTGTAAAAACATTTTAAAGTGGATAGCATTTTACATCATTAGAAAAATATGTTAAATGCAGTTTTGAAGGACATTTCTTTAAAACAAGTTCAGAAGAAATCACCAGGTAAGGTTTAGAAAAAATTATTCAAGCTTATCAAATGCCTGTAAGTTCTTTTAAACAGATGTTGTACACTCCGATTCTCAAAGAATGTGACACTGGTGTTTATAATTTAATTTATGATGTAACAAATAATAGTGAGATGCACAATAATTACATAGATAGCTAAGATTCCACAAAAATATAGTAAGCAAAGATGTGTATTTATAAATGCGGACTTCTCCAACAGGGGTGGGAGGAGAGATTTTTTTAGTTTGAGAGACTCCTCTTTATTGTGTGCTTCAAGTCAAAAAAATCAGGACTCAAGATCAAGGAGCCATATGGTGCTTTTTGTTGTTTTGAGTAAATGGTGTTTGGGAAAAAAAGAAATTAGGAGGAAAAAATGCTTTGGCCACATGAAAGATCTTTGTAGACAAAATGCAGCAAATAATTTCTAGAAAAGTGTATTTTTAAGATGGTGCCAAACACCATCCAAATAGAATTATTTTGTTATACAAAAGGGTTAGTTGATCCAAACCCTTATGCTTGTGGTTCAAAAGGAGCGTGACAAAGGATAATATTTTTGTGATATTTTAATCTCTGAAATAGGATGGCAGAATAAAACAGTGTGCTGCTACAGCAGAGAAAGCCTGGGGGATGCTGGGTTGCATCAGCAGCAGATAAAGGCATTATTCCGCATTCGTCAGGCTACACCTGGAACCAAAAGTCTTCTATTTCAGTCCCCACTGTACAAAAATGTTGTGGGCAGGCTGGAGAGGGTCTTAGAGAAGGGCCAAAATCCAGTGACCAGTGACAAGGCCCAAGTGAATGGCCTGAAATTGTGTCAGGGATATGAGAAAAAAGTTGTTTCCTCAAGGGGTGTTTGGGCACTGGAACAGGGTCCCCAGGGAACCTGGATCCCAGCACCAAACCTGACAGAGTTCAAGAAGTGTTTGACAATACTCTCAGGCACATGCTGTGATTCTTGGGGTGTCCTGTGCAGATCTAAGTGCTGGACTTGCTGATCTTGTATGTCCTTTCTAACTCAGAATATTCTATGACTCTGTGAAGATGTTGGCCTTAAACATTTCAAACAGCATATTCTTATAGAATCATTTAAGTTGGAAAAGACCCTTAAGATCAGTGATTCAAATCAATGGCTGTTGAGCCAGGTACCACCCCAAAGATCAAGCGACCTGAAATAGCCATGGAGTAATAGCTGCAGCTTTAATTTCTGTGGAAGAGGAGAAGACATCTGTTTTTTCACTGTATAGGGAGGAATTAGTACAGGAAATGAATATAAATGGGAAAGGCTTTTAAACTGGAGTTTTTGTGTGTGTGTGTGTGTCCCTGGCCAATATCTGCTTGTAGGCATTAGTTAATATTTCAAGTGTAAAAAACCACAGCTCATTGCAACATTTTTCTGGCAGTTGACTAAGTTTGTTCACGTGTGGGAGAAAAGATAGACTTGCTGTGGGGTTATTTTCTTGATTGGTCCCTTGCCAAGATTAAACTGTTCAGCTGAGTTTAAATGATAACGAGCTTGCAGCCTGGATTGTGGTCAGAAACACTTGAGTGGAACAGTGCAGGGCAAATGACTGCTGTGGTAGAGACAAACCATGTCCTGCAATGTGCTGTGAACCCAGTGGCATCCAGCTGGATCCATCCAGGTTGTGTTTTAAGGAAGGTGAAAGGTTACACAGGCTGAAAAGGGGAAGGCTTTCAGCAGAGTACAGCTGCTGGAGGGAGGGAGGGGGAATGAAGTAATCCTTTAAAGCAAACAGAGTTGGTTAAATAATGCCATGAAACTTCCAGTTCTCAACAATGATCAGAGATCAAGCTGTGTTTGTATATACAGGGTTGAAGGTTAACCAGTAACTAAAGTCATCCCTGATTGCCAGAGGTTTACATTTTCTCTGTCACTGATGTTTGCCAAGTGGGATTTTGTGAGATTAGAAATAATACAGCTGGGCAAACGGGTATATTATGGGGCTTACCCAAACAGAGCTGAGGGGAACCATGGTGATACAACACACATGGTGGCTTCAGACCACTCCAAGAGGCCTGGTGGCTCCTGTCACAAGCAAGGGCTGAATGCAGAAAATTTTAACGTGAACTCCATAGCTGAAAGACCACACTTCCTTCTCATTTCATGTTTCAAAGAAGTTGCAACAGTACATAAAAATACTGCGACTAAAAGAGTTACAAAGGGATGTTTTCTTTTTGTTTTTGCAGTGTATTCTCCTTGTGGTTTGACAGCCCTTTGCGCAAAGCTGGTTTCACTCTTTGCAGTCTTTTGTTCTCACATCATTTGTTGAAAAGCTGCTGATAGTCAAAAAGCAATATAAATAACTTCTCTTGGTAAACAGTAGTAACAGTAATAATAATAAGCAGCAAATGATATGTAATTAAAATGGTTTTGTCTAGCAATTTTCAAATAACTGAAATGTGCGAGATTAATTCCCTTAAGGAGATTCTTTCCATTGGCCCTTTGTTCTTTTCTTTTCTTTCAGCCAAGCAGAACTGGCTAATTTATCTCCATTCTTTATGCTCCTGCTATTTTTCTTTGAGCTCTAATGAGAGCTTATAAAAGTTTATTGATTAGATATGTGATCTTGATGCCAATTCATTTGGCTGTTGAACCTCTTGGCCCATTGTTGCTTACAGGAAATATTATTTACATTAATCTAAATTCTGCTGAGATAGAAATTAATTCTGATACTAATAAATGATTTGGCAACAAAGAGCAAAAAAAGAGTATTGAGATGTAGAAGTCTGTTTGCTATTCCAGCCTGTCTGTGCGTGCAGCACCCAGAGCGAGGTGGCTCCGGTTACCCATGGAGCTGCAGGGATGCTCTGGGACCACAGCTGGGAACAGTGAGGTTTTGTGCAAAGGGGTGAACTTAAGTAATAATTTCTTACTCAAACTTCTGAAAGTAAATGCAATTTCTCATGTCTAACAGCAAGAATCACCAAAGGTTGTCTCAGTGTGTTTAGCATGTGGCAGGATAGGCTTTAAGACAGATTTCTGCTAAGGGCAATTATGTTGCCTGGATAACACTTTTCTCAAGAACAATCCACAAAATACTGACTCTCATCATAATACAAAGTTTGGCCTTGATATATTATATACATCCCTGGAATTTGGTAAGTTTACTTTCTAAAGCACAGCTTAAAACCCTGAGTAAATGAAGTCTCCAAAACATGTCTCCATTTTAAATGTATTAAAGGCAGATAAATAAAACAGAAGGCAACAAGAGAATTTACAATATAACTGAATTCCTGAATAATGGATTGTTTCTTTCAAATGCTGTATAATATTTCAAAGATTCAAATGCCTTCATCTGTACCTACCCTTGATGAAAAAATACTTTGGACTCTCAGAGGCTAGCACTTGATGTAAATACAAGCAGCCCACACTGTCCCTCAAAAGCATCTTTAAATTTACTACAATTCTTTTCCACAGACTGATTGGTTTGTAGAATTCTGAGAAATTACCTGCACTATTAATTTGATTCCTTAACCCAAACTAAACTCCCTCACTTTTGCCCTTTTTAACTCCTGCAGAAATAAAGGTTTGAACAAGGCTATTTGTATAATGCAGCAAAGGATTGAGCAGAGCCTGTATTGGTACAGGGGGCTTCAGTTCTGTAGTGCCAACTGAGCTGTGTAACATCACCTGCTGAGCTTCATGTAACTTGTGTATGAGGAATTTTTGCTTTATAGGCTCCATTTCTGTAGCATTGCTTCAAAGATGAGAATTTTCACCTCTGCATTTTATCAAAATCTGATCTCAAACATTTTGATGCTTTTCCTTAAATTAAAAATTTATTTACACTTGTACATCTCCGTTTCTGTTCTCAGTTAATGCCATGTAGAAACATGTCCAGATGCTTAAATCTCTCTTATCCCTTGCACTTTTGTAGAAATGGAGTGCAATCAGGACCTTACATGGCTGTTATGAAAATTCTTATTAGTTTTGGGTTGTGTATTCTCTTCCAAAGTGTGAAAGACTTGGGCACATATATCCTTTGCTTCATTTAGTAAATTCCTTAAAAGCTGGAACTATAAGTTTTCACTTCATTTTATTTGGTAACAAACCAGGAGAAAATTCAAGAACTTCAGAATTGTAAGGTTGAAGTCCATCTATTGTTAACATTTTATTTACTGACCTTCACACCATAGGAAGAGATAAGTAAGTGATTAAGGCTTTTTAAATTAATGTGATTAAAATGCTAATATCTTTTATCCTAACGGTCTAACACATAGTCAGCAAAACAAAAGCCCTATGAAAGCATTTAGCAAGTAAATATTTGTGTATGAAAGACTAAACAAAGATAATGTTAAGGCTTAGTTACCATTAGCTGTTGCTTACAAATGAAAGTTAATAGGTAGTATTCAAAACCAGCTTTCAGAACACTTCAGAACTGCTTTCAGCATTGTGAAGAGAAAAATACCTTTTCTTTAGATACTCTTGCCTTAGCAAAGGAAGGTTTCAATATTAGCACAGTTGGGCGCCTTCTCTTATTCATTAAGAAAACTTTTATAAGAAACATTTAAGTGGTTGAAATCCAGAGACCATTGAGAAGGTTGTCATATATTCCTATAATGCAAGTTTTCAACCACTTGAACAAACAGCTGTACTTCTGTTGAGGCCATAGGAGTTACATCTTCACAGAGCTGGAGTCAAGTTAATCAGCTTGGCACTCCCTGTTTGTGTACTCTTGAATAAATTCTTGACAATAGGATTTTTCATGGTGCCAGGGGATCTTTTCCATAAGAATAAGTCAATTCATATCATTAATATGGATCAAATCTTCCAGATAAGTACTGGGTAAAAACTGACCAAATTGACTAAATGACTGAGATAAAAATATGCTGTCTATGTCAGCAGATGTAGCTATTAAGTAATGTTATTGTGATAGTGACTTCAGTATTAGAATAATGTGCATGAAATCTTTGATTTTATTATTGTAGTGTTAACACTCATGGAAAAAAAGGTCAAATTTCTTAAGTTACTGATTAACAGTTTGTTCAAGGTGTTTCTCTGGGTGGTCAGGTAATTTCTGTGTGAACCTATAGTTTACCCATAGCCTCTTACAATGGTCTCTTTATATTTTGTAAAACTACTCAAGAATGTTAGTCTCTTCATCGTAATCCAATTTACAAAATTATCCTGTAATCTCTTAGAACATGAACCATTCATTTTAATGTGAAACATCTTACAAGGTAATAGAAACCTGATTGCACTATGTAGTTTGCACTAAGGCTGGTTTCAGCTTTTTTTTTTTAATCTGGAAGTGAGTTTAAAATGGAATTTACAGTCTCTTGCTGATTAGTAAATTATAACAAGAAATTAATTGATTGTTCTGAGAGACTGTCAGTATAATTGCTGATGCATTCTAGAAAATATTCACATAAACCTATTTATTTTAATAACAAGATTCACAGGAATAAAGCTGCTTACATCATGCTTTACAGAGGTAGATCCATGTTTGCAGTTTAGTATGGATTTCACTGATGGGAAAGGCAAAGAGCAGAGTATCATGCAATGTTCATAATATATGAAAGAGCTGCAGAAGTCCAGTGGCATAAAAACCCCTTGAACTTCTCTCCCCTTTCACATTTCTCTTGAAATTTTAATCTTCACAAATTCAGCTGCTTTCAGGTTAATTTATTTTCATTTGGTGTGAGTGACAGGCCAAAACTTTGCCCATTATTTCCCCGTCTGTGGTTAGCAAACAACAGATCCAGTCTTACCTAGCCAGGCTCAATCCTTGAGACACCCACAGAGCAGGATTATTGCTCCCACTTGCTTCACCTGCACAGTATAAAACCAAATCCCAGTCACCACTGGGAATTGTCTGTTGCAATTCTTTTGTCCTTACAATCCATAATTTCATTTTGTGCAGATGTAACTGACAGCAGCAGCATTGTGAAGTTTTTTGGCCACAACTGATTGAAAAATTCTGTGAGTTTGAGGTAACAAAATTCTCCTGCATCAGGAGTGATTCCTAGCTTTTAGATTCCAAAAGAAAACCACCTGTAGAAGAAAACCTGATCCAAACTCCTGTGTTGCTTTTGTACCTTGTGTAAAGATGTAAGTGCTCATCTGCATTCATGAAACACATTTTACAGACAGCAAAAGGAAGCTGAACCTCTTTAGACTGGACAGTTCACTCAGGTATTCTGTGCCTGCAGATGGTCCTAAGGCATGTTTAGATCCCCTATAAAATAGCTTGGTTAACATTATACTGTTGGATAATTTTCTATTGTGTATTTGAGGCAGTGGGAGATTTGGGAATTGGTTTATGGAGATTTTTTACTCTTCTTGGAAATGTTGGTAGATGAACTAACATTAGGACAGCTGCTTGTCTTCCTGATATTGGAGGTAGATGTTAGCTTCTTATGCTTAAGTTCACTTTTAGAGAAATCAGCTTGCAGGAGTTTAGATGGCTATTATTTGAGGTGGCTATTCCTTTCTCTTTAGCAGCATTTAAGTTTTATGTTGTTAAAGGTCAACCTTGAAACCCTCTGAGATGTCAATATGAGCAGCCAGGGCATTTTTATGGCCCACTTTTCTTAGTGGAGACACTATCATTCATTTCCAGTGGAGGATTCCACTTGCAACTAAACCAGAAAGAAAAAATGCTTTTAAAAGATCAAGTCTAGCCTGGGCTGAAGTACACAGAATGCCATTCAATATAAAGGAGTTTGCTCTGCTTAAATAAAGAGCTGTTTTCATAAAGTGTCAAGTCAGAGTAGATAGCTGACAGTAAATCTTTGATCAGCTCCTGGAGCATGTAAGCATTTATGATGAAATTCTCTGTTTGGATGTGTGTGCTTAAGAATTTACTCCTACAGTTTTATACTGACATTAGCTGCTCAATTTTTGGCTGTTATGTATGGGTGAGCAATTTTATTTACCTTCTCAAAGATAAAGAGGTGTCTCATAAAGGCACTTTGTTTTCTTTGCCTGGCTTTGATATGTTCAATTTGTTGGTAGTTCTGCTGTGATCCATTTCATAATGCTGCCTATGTGTGTTTTTCTGTTTTACTGCTAGCATAGTTCAGCAAAATGTTATGTTGATATTTTGAAGGCTATATCTGTTATCAGTCTCTCTGATTTAAGAAAGGTTGTTCAATATTTGAAAATTCTGACATGCTGTTGAATTACAGAAAAAAAACCCTCCAAAACAACAACAAAACAAAAAACCCAACCTCACCAGGTATGCAGCTGGTGCTACGCAGCAACCCGTGTTGGTTTATTATGTATTTATATACACAAATATATATTTGTGTATATAAATATATAATAAACTAGAAAGAAGTTCAAATCACAAGACAGTATATAATTCAAATGCCAGGGTCTACCTATCCATTACAGTACTGGCATCTCTTCCACAAGACCTTATCAGTCCCTTCTGCTTGGACACGCAGGAAAAAAGGGTCCTGAGAGGACATGCTTTTGTAAAGTTAGTAATATTGCACAGTGACAAATTATTTTCTCTCCAGCCTTATTCTCATTCTTTTGTTTTTAGAGGTTTTTGTAATCCGTTTGTGTACTTACATGCGATGAGAAATTAGGTTATAGAAATGATGATTTCAAAAAGTGTCCCTAGCAGTCTAATTGGCCTTTCTATGTCATAATGTGCCATTGTGTGTTTTATTCTTTATAAGTATTTTTGGTTATTTACATTAATTTAAAAAAATTAAAATTGGAAAATTCTACAGGGTTGTTATGACAAAGAACTGAGACATTTGGTGTTAATTTCTAGCTAGTATTTATGGGGAAGGACATTTTCTTGGGAGGAAAATAGTTTTCTGATTTATGATCTTCATGTTGAAACATTCAAAAATAAATAAATGGACTTGTTGAAATATAAAATCAATTTGAAGACACAAAATAATGATTTTATTTCTGTGAAAAACATGTTTTGGAAGGTTGTAAAGCAGATGCAAAAGCCACGGCTCAGTTTCACTAAATAAATAAATAAAAATAAACTTTAGCCACAAAGTAAGTGTAATATTCTTTAAATAGTTGCTGTCTTCCAGAATCATCCCTTAGGTAGTGAGTAAGATATATATCAGTAAGTTGAAGGTAAGAAGGATACAGCCATGCCTGTCACTGAGGAGGTAGCATAACTTTATGCAATTAAATTGCTTTACCTATGTTACAACAGAAGGAAGATTTTAGCATATTTATTTTACAAAATATTTTAATGCTGCCTTCATTTCCATGTAATTTTCCTGCTTTCTGGACAGGTGTTAAATATTGTGTCCATGACATGTATTTTGGCCTTTCTTTCATGTTTTCTCTGAGCTGAAAATTGACTGGACAGTGGAGTGTTTGGTTTTGGTAGATTTTTTTCTAAAGCAATAAATCTGTTTTAAAAATGGATAAGCTGTAAGTTTGAGAAGGCCAGGAGAAGGAAGATGTCACACATTTGGAGAGAGAGGTTGAAATGTTTGTGCTGAATGATAGCTTCTGGTGGAACTCATTCTTTGGGTTTGGACTGGCCTCCAAAAACCATCATTTTCAGCACAAACAAGGTGTACCTTTGCATTAGAAATACAAGGATAGAAAATTCATTAATATTTGCTGTCAGCATCTGTTCCCCTTCTGTAGGCAGTCTTTTATATAATCTTTGTCACAGATCACTCAGTGCTTTGCACTCGACTTTAAAGGCCTTCCCTTGATTTCAAGGAGGATTTCCAGTGTAGAGTGTGGAGAGCAGTTGTGATGGATTTGTTGGAGCCCACATTGATGAAATGCTGTAGTGAGAGACACTTTAAATAGCATTAAGCCTTGTTGAGGTGGAGACAGGAGCTACCAATACTTCATGTAACTATGAAGTTGCAAGGGTTTTCTCTCAGTGAAGATGATAAATATATAAAGAATAGGTGTGGCTGTACAAGTGTTTGGTAACAAAAGTCATTTTGCATCAGTCCTACACTTTGTACTCAGACACTGATCACTGCCAACAGTGTGGGTTAATGCACATAAGCAGAGGTAGGTGCCATCCTCATGCTCCTGTCACACCACATCTGTGTTTTCTTACTTCACATCAATGTCAAAAGTATCTGGAGAGCAGATCTTTTTGACAGTATAAATGAAGAGCATGGGGATGGATGGGGTTTCCTGTTACTGTTGTTTGGATGGAATGATTTAAATCATTTCAGCACATTGTGTTTGGATCTCTGCCATACCCTGGGACAGATGATGTTGGATTATGCCAAAAGATCAGGAAGATGAGAATGGATATCTGCCCCTGAAAGTAGATCTTCCACAAATCTCTCTAAATTATGTCCTGTCATCTGTGCTGGGCTTGATCCCAAATGTGATGGATCAAGGGTATTGGCTTCAACTGAATGAATTATATTGCTCCCTGGCTGTCATTTCAAACCTGTTCTGAGTTGATATACAGGGTAATGCTAAGGCAGAGTTTTCCTATCTGAGGATTTTTCAAGTGTTTGTCCAGATGCTCCATGCCCTAAAGAAGAAAAGAATGTATTTTCCATAGCTCAGGCATGAGTTGTTTCAGGCATGAGGGGCTGCCGATGCTCATATGACATTCTTTCATCAGCTAGGTAGGTAATCCATTTGCAGAACCTTTGGAGGAAGAATCCCATTCACTTCTTTAGTATTCCTTGATCACTGTGGGCATTTGAAACACTCCTGGAGCATACAGGAGGAGCTGGACTACTTAAGAAACCTTGTGTATGTGGTGATGTCACCAAAGTAGGAAAATTAATACTTTACAGTAATGTGAATTGATGAAATATCTTCCATTCCAAAAGATACCATATACTTTACATCTCAGGCAGTTAAACTTGCAGGCTCTGGCACAGATCCAGAGACCTCTGAAATGAGTCTTTTCTTTCACCCCATTGCAGTTGGCAATCTAAGTTATTCCAATAGCAGTGATTTCATATGCCATACATATGAGACTGCTCCAGCTGGGACTTATGCCAGCTCACAGGAGAGGACAGCAGTAATATCTACAGTAACATGTACAAGTTAAAAAAAAATCTAATTGAATTTGTAAAAGAAATATAAATAGGAAAATAGAACAGCAATCCCAAAAACTGTCACTTACCCAAGGCTTTGGTAGTAACATGGTTTTCTTGAAAGAAAATTCATAACTGCTGATATGTAGAATGACTTGATGCTAAAATGCTCCTTCACAGTAGGAGGAAATAACTTGCTAAATCACCAGTACCAGTTTCCTCGCCATCATATCATCTTTGGTTGGTTTTTAGTCCATCTCCAAGCCCACTGCTGGCTTTTCTCCTTTTTAACTTGGTTTGTAGCATGAATCCCTGTTTCTCTAAAACAAGTGGAGGCAGGCTGTGCCTGCTCAGCCTGTGCTGCCAGCTGGTCACAGACAGCTCAGAGGGGACATGGAAGGTTAGCCACGTGTTGTGCTTCACAGGACAAACCCTGCAGAGGCCTGCTGCTTAGTCTGGACTCAGTAACACATTAAAGTTCACACATCCAAGGAAAAACTCTTTTGTTTCTGGTTATCTGAAGTGCTGGCCGAATGCATTTCTTGCTGGGTCTATGACATCAATAGCACCAAGAATGGACTAAATTTGCTGCTTTCCTTCTTCTTCCTGCAGATTAATTTGTAGTATTTGTCTCAGCCTCATGGTTAGCAAGGAGAAAAAACAAACACAGAATGTAGCTCATATTTGCTAACTCTTCTCTGCACCTCAAAAACATGTAAGGATTATGATCCCATAACCACCAGCAAACGTTTTGGATGGGCAATCTACGTGCTAGGTTACATTTTGTTTTTATAGTTTTTACAATATTTGCAATACATTTAAGAAATAATAATAATAGCAAATTTGTTTTCATCCATTTAAACCAAAAGCCTCCCTTCAGGAAGTTTGTTTACTATTTTCAATACTCATCATTATATTTGTTTCTCTTTCCAGAGTACACATAATGTGTGCAGAATGTTCCCTAACCAACTGGAAATAGATTTTTTTTTTAACAAATGGGGCCTTGCTTGCTAAAAGTGACAGCTCATGTCCCATGTAAACTAAACATAGATGGGCAAATTCTCCACCCCAGGTAGGTGAGCACAGCAGCACCACAGGAGCAGGGATAGAATCTTCCTTGTCTCTCTTGGACCTAAATTTGATTTTCCACCCTTTGCCCCTTAAGTGCCATGAAAGGCAGAGAATGTTGTAGCTGTATCACTGCAGTGGAACTGTGTGTATGAGGCAGTGTGCCCTTGAGAACACATACAAATAAAAAAATAATGGAATTTTTTTGATCAGCTCTGTGGAATTTGGACTCCTTTGTCTCCATGGACAAAGTAACATTTAGTATTGACATATATGCGTGTTTATAGAATGATATCCATATTTTTAAGGCATATTGTGTTATTTTTTTATTGATAAAATGATATTGTTTTATGTTTATGGATTTTATCCATAAAGCCAGGGTATGATTCAAAGCTACGTGTTGCTCTCGTACTTCTTTCTCTGTTGCTTTGCAGGAAAGCTAATGGAGGCGTGAACCTGAATATACCTGGTTGTCTCCAACTGCATGGTGGGGAATGTATTGGGTTTCTCACTCTTCAGAGATGGTTGAGTTATTGGGAAGATATCTTATATACCTGAACAGGATGGGTTCCTTGTCCTGAAGTTTTTACAAGCTTTGGAACAAAACTAAATGGAGTCTTTCTTTGTCTATATTTTTAATGAGTTTCACAGCTTCAAGACCAAAGCTAAAGAATGGCAAAGGCTGGGTGCAGATGTTTGTGGTGCAAATAGGATGATCAGAAAAAACATTGTATGAGGTATTTCACTTGCAGTACACCCAGAGGAATTTTTAATGTTCTGGTCAAGGGAGAGAATCTCCAGGAGTAGATTAGAAGAACCTACATAAATTACTTGGTGAAGTCTAGGAGGAGAAGGTCCCTCTCTGGTTTGTTACACTTACATTAGGAGACTAGCAACATACTAATGATTTCTACATCTTCCTGTACATATGCCTATTTTCACAAACTTGTTTGTGTCCTATCATGAAAATTGTATTTAATACGGTGGAAAAGAAATAACTAAGGTAACAGTATTAGCCAATAAAAAAATAAAAATATAATAAAATATAAAATAGAGCACATATACTATTCAGAGCCCAAGTAAGATTAGTTTCCACAGCAAAATGTACTGCTAGTAAGGAATTAGTTGATGAAAAATGACTGTGGATATGTGATGCTGATCTTTTGGTTTGTATCAAGAAGTGATTTAAATGGAAGTATGTATACATCTATGAAAAAATTAGTTACCTCTAAATATTTACTGAGGTGACCATTGCTATTTAAACCACTAGAAAAGGATTTACTTAGGTGTACAAACAAGAGTGTGTCTTTTTTGAAAACCTTTTTGTGATGCATTCCTTTGATCCAGTTAACAATATGCAGTTAACAATTTACTCATGGTGTGGCTGTTTGCCATGTCTTTGTAGTTTTCTGAAAAGAAACAGGCAAACAGAATTTATAATGACTGAAATATGCAGATTCTGGAAACATTAACCAGCTCCTGTTTGCAAACAAATCTATCACATACTCTGCAGCTGAATATAGCTGACAGCTTAGGAACTGGGATATGACAGGATTGAAATGAAAAAAAGAAACATGCAAAGAACAGAAGGGGGTTGTATTAAGACAAATAACTTTGTTTTACTTGTTTGGTTGCTGGTGTCTTACTGATAGATATTTTTTGCACTGTTTGAATCATATAGTTGAATATATTTCCTACAGGAAATAAAGCAGATACATTTATTTCATATTTAGTGAAAAACATGTTTTTCACATTCAAAGTTCAGTGATGGTTTTCTTACAATCAGAGTTAAATAAGGGACAGCTGATGTGTTCAAAGAATAGGAGCTGAAGCTGAATCACAGCATGAGTTGAGTTGGAAGTGACACTACAAGAACATTCCAGTTGAACTCCTGGCCCTGCACAGGACACCCCAAGAATCATGCCAAGTGCCTGAGAGAATTGTCTAAATGATCTTGAGCCTGGCCAGGGTCTGTGCTGTGACCATTTCCCTGGAAAGCCTGTTCTGGTGCCCAGATACCCTCTGGGTGAAGAACCTTTTCCTGATAGCCAACCTAAACCTTCCTAACCTCCCTAAACTTCTAGCCATTCCCTTGGGTCCTGTCACTGGTCACCACAAAGAGATCAAGAGCATACATCAGGCAGGGGATGAGAGGAAGCATAAACATGCCCATAAGGAAGCTGATACTACTGGAGGAGGATATGGACAATTAAGGATCTCAAGGCAGGAGCCACTGTATGGAGGTGAAGCTGATAGCAGAATCAGAAAATTTGAATTTCCCAAAATAATACTTTTAAACAGAGAATTGTTTGTGTGTTGCAAGGGAAAGTGTCCTAAAAGTAATGGAAGTGTGTCTTGAATGTTTTCAGACTTTGAATATTGAATCATTAGTTTTTGTTTTCTTGCTTGTTTGTTTTTGGGGGTGAGTTGCTTTTTTCTAACATAAAACCTCCCCATTTTTGGCATTCCAGAATGTCAGTGAATTTTGCAGTAAATTTCCAGTGTTACCCAATTAGAGTGGTACAAACACACAGGACTGAACTTTTCCAAGTAATGTTACCCTGTGGGTCAGTGTAGCAGAAAGGGCTGAACAACTGTTTTCCATCAAAGATTAAACTGCTTCTCGCTATGGTTCAGTAACAGCCGTGCCAGGGACAGTTCCTGCTCATTTGCCAGGGCTGCCTCTGTTCATGCAACATTACTTTTTGTAATGGGGCACTAAAAAAATGTAAAACATTGAGAAGGGTAGGGCAGAGCAGGATTTTATTTCAGTCCCTTCTGTGTAGAGACAGAAAAACATCAGCAACCATTCTCTTGTTCATTACAAAGAATTTATTTTCTCTGGTGTGGTACTGCTCAGGTGCATCCTATTTCTATTTTCCAGTTGGAAAAGCACCTGTAATCCTACAGATTCCATGCACAATGGTGAAGTTGCTAAGGATCATATGGAAGTTAAGACCAATTATTTTACCCTTCACCACAAGACCCTGTGTTGCATTGCAGTTCAGAAGATTTGGGGAAGGATTTTGCCGCTGGTAGTTCACAGTATCAAGGCAGCATTTTGCAGTATACTGATACATAATGGCACATTTTCTCAGAATTATGGGATTTTTTTCTAATTTTTCTCAAATAATGAATGTACTCTGTCTTACTGAAAGAAAAAAGATATTTGACTAAGAAAAAAAGTATGTAAGGTCTCATTGCAGTTATGGAAGGGGATTAGAGTGGGTTTGTCCTAGAACATCTGAACTGAAGGGAAGGTGTCTGTGGTAAAAGAATTGAATTTCACAATTCTCAAGAAATTTATTTGGTATTTTCTTTCTGTTTTGTCTTCAAAATGGGTAGTGCTTTTTGTGATATTAATAGTTTATTATTTTTATTGATTTCCTTTGGACTGACAGCTGAAGTCTTACCATGCTTTTATACCATGTTCCCCTTAAAACTCTTAAGGTGTATGTATGTAGGGGTTAAAAGAAAAGGATGCATTATTTAAACCCATAGTAAGTTTACTTTCTTAAGACAGATTTATTCTGTTAGTTCAGCACTCAATCAAGAAGGAATTTTCCTTGTTTTAGTAATAGCATACAAAATACCTAATTAGATTTGAGGTTTGGAACATTTCACATACAATACCTATCATCATGAGCAGCATAAGTATTGTCATGAAACCAGCATCTCCCAACAGCAAACACAAAATTCATTCACATTTGTACAAAGGAAGAGATGGCAGTCATAAACAAACTTTTTGTTAAAATTATTAGTTGAGCTACCATTTCTTAAAGCAAATGAACCCTTTTGTTCATCATTCACTCATTAACTCTTTTTCTTGAGTTGTAGGTTCAATTTTCTATCATTGTTAACTATCGATCAGAAGTAAGAATGTTCCATAAGGTGGATAAAGAGTTTTAAGGCTATTTGATAATTTCTCTCTCTGGATTGTTTCCCCCACCTTTTCTATGGTATGTGAATGTGATTCTACATGAATGATGAAATACTCGTATTTGTATTGGTTCACAAAAATTACATCTTAATCACAGTTAATTACATCTTTGTTTGCTCATTCTTCTTCTAGAAGTGAAATCAGGAGGCTGCAGCGAAACAGCTTTCGATAGTGTCGGGTCTAACATAACTATGTGATCTTCCTCATTCCAAAGGTCTGAGTGTTCACATATTCAGTATCAAACCTGAAATGCTTAGGATGCATTCTCTTTAGTCTTTCCTGGAACTGAGCTGAAGCAGAGTTGAAGATCTCCCTGTTTCATACACAGAAGGCAGGGGAGCCTGTGCTTCACATTTATACTGTCTTCATATCCAGGGAGAACCCCTAGATACTGTAGGGCAGCTGCAGACACAGCCTTCACCTGAAGGTACACAGATACACAGCCTTCAGAACCCATGATACAGAAATGAATTCTACATTTCCTCACAGAATGTTGGATAGCTTAATGCTGTTAACCTTTTCTGCTGTGTGCGCACAGGCTGAGTGCATTGGTTTCAGTGGAAATATGGGGGCACAGAGCTGGATCTCAGACCCCTGTGAGTGAAATGCCATCAGTAGGGTTTGAGAGCTGACATATTTTGTTATTTTGGTTGCCAATAGAAGTGTTCTGGACAAGGATGAAATGAGTCTCTACATCTACAGAGCCTCCTCTGTACATCCAGTCCTTCCTGTTTGCTTCTCTTTAATAAATGGGGGCAATCTACTTGAGGGTAAATCTTGGCTCAGACTGTAAGAGGAATAGATAAAGGGAAAAGCAGCAATACATAAAATTTACTGAACTTGAACTAAGGATGTTGGGATATGAAAAGAAAAAACCTTTCATGTTGGAAGAGGAAAATGTAGGGCTTCATATTATGCTTTCATGGTCTTGAGGAAAGGAAGCCAGGTCTTTGCCTATTAATCAGACTGAACTGAAGAAGACTGTGCTGTGTTTGCTCAGAAGTTGCTAAGGGCAATCATTTAACTTAGTTACACTGGCAGCTGGCTGTAGCTTGTGTACATATGAGCCACTCCAAAAATTTATCAGGAAATCTTCCAATTAATTCATAGAAGTTAAATATTAATGCAAAAGTAAACAGTCTGTTGACTTGCTGTGTGGCTCATAAGTTGGGGGCACAGCAGCAGTGTTGAAATAGTGATAGTTTCAAGAAATGAATGCTAAACCTAGTTCTCTTTTCACAGAGCTGCTATGTATCTGAAAAGGAACATAGTAAATTCCACAGTAATTTGCAAAAGGAAAGTCCAGATGAGATTCATTTTGTTCTTTCTCTGATCATCCCAAGCATTTCTAGCTTCGCAATGTATTCTGCAGTAGGGGCTATGGTGGTGTTTATTCAAAATTTAAATTATATATCTTCTAATTTCAGATCAGTACTATTGCTGCTGTTTTTCAACAGAATTGCAATGTGTACCTGAGGCTGGAATTCACCTCTGGAGATGCCTAAACCCTACCCCCTCTGCTCAAGGCTAGGGCAAATAGAGCAGGTTGGATGGATGAGGTGAGAGCAGTGGATATTGTCTGCTGCAGCTTCAGCAAGGCTTTTGACACTCAGCATCCTCGTAGGTGAATTCAGGAAGTGTGGATTAGATGAGTGGGCAGTGAGGTGGGTTGAGAGCTGGCTGAATGGCACATCCCAGAGGGCCATTAGCAGTGTCACAGGGTCTAGCTGGAGCCCTGTCACTTGTGGTGTCCCAAGGGTCAGTACTGGCCCCAGTATTGTTTAACTTCTTTATCAATGACTTGGGTGAAGGGGCAGGTGCCTCCTCAGCAGGTTCACTGACAGCACAAAGCTGGGAGCAGTGGATGATACCCCAGAGGGCTCTGCAGCCCTTCAGAAGGACCTGGACAGGCTGGAGGGATGGGCAGAGAGGAACACTCTGAAATTTAGCCCAGGGAAGTGCAGGGTCCTGCACAAGAGGAAGAATAAAGCCATGGACTAGCACAGGCTGGGGGCTCAGCTCTGTGGAGAAGGACCTGGGAGTCCTGGTGTGCAGCAAGCTGTCCATGAGCCAGCAGGGCCCTTAAGGTCAAGGAGACCAAAGGCACCCAGGGGTGCATTAGGGAGAGCACTGCCAGCAGGCTGAGGGAGGTGATCCTGCCCCTCTATGCAGCCCTGGTGAGGCTCATCTGGAGAGCTGTGCCCAGTTCTGGGATCCTCAGTAAAAGAGAGACATGCAGCTCCTGGAGCAGGTCCAGTGGAGGGCAACAAAGATGATTAAGGGACTGGAGGATCTCTTATGAGGAGAGGCTGAAGGAACTGGGCCTCTTCAGCCTCAGGAAGAGACGACTGAGAGGGAACCTCATCAATGTCTGTCAGTGTCTGAAGGGAGATGTCAGAAGATGGATCAGGCTCTGCTTGGTGGTGCTGAGCAATAGGACATGAAGCAGTGGGCAGAAACTGATGCCCAGGAAGTTCTACATGAACTTTTTAAGTTACCTTGAACTTTTTATAAGCTGTTGAAGGTTTAGGAACACAACTGCATTGCCAAAGGTTTTATCTGCTCAGATACAACAGGCCCAGAGGGACCATTTTAATCTTGGAGAAAAGGCGAGAAAGAAATTGTAGCAAATAATTTTTCTTAGTTTATGTGTTTAGGGTTTTCTCTTTTTACTCTCCAGATTTACTGCTTCAGGAATCGTGATTTGAGAATCAAGACACTCTCTATAAATGAGACTGCATATAATAATTCCGTGTTGTCCAACCTGTTGCAAAGAACCTGGCGCTTTAGATGAAATTATTTATTTCCAATCTTTAATTCAGTACATTTTAAAAAATATATTCTTCCTTTCTATACTGCTTTTACTAATGGCACTTAAAGACAAAAGGATAAATTCATTGTATTTTGATTTGTTATTAGTTGTATGATATGACCTTATCTAGATGCTTATATTCCATCACTTTATACTTCCCTGATTCTTCATTGTCTGTCTTGAGTGTAACTCAAAAACGAAAACAAGACAGGAGATAAATAATAAAGGAAGAAATCAGATCTTAATTTGATATTTTCCCAAGGGATTTTATTAAGTTACTAGAGTAGGACTTCCGATTCTTATGGAGTCATTTCATTTTTAGGGATAGGCTGTCTTTGATAGCATATTTTAAATGTATGTATGTGTGTGTGTGTATGTTGTTCTGTATTATAGTAACCAGTCAGAAACCTAAATATTTAAATATTGAAATTAGAAATTAAAATTAGGAATTTGGCTTCATTGATTGTTGATTTATGAGAAGATTTTCTTGCCTCACTGAAGTTATACTATCTTCTGAACAATCAGCTCCAAAACTGGAATTATGAAATCATGGATCATTTTCAAATGTTAAAGATCTCCAGCAGTTTCCAAATCTCCTAATGGATTGGAAGACAAGTTGAATTTTATGCAAAACTACTCTCCTTTTCCTTAAAACAGATGATCTAAAAGACATTAGAAGCCTGTCAGACTCTGGAATTAATTATTGTTAGAACAAAACTCATCCAGACTGAGACATTTTTTTTCCTAGAAAACAAGTTTTGAACTCCGGAGACAGAAATACTGCAAAGGTCTGAAAATAAATCTCTCCCCCATACCTTTGGTCTTGGAAGAAGAGCTGTGCAGAGCAGCCTTGCTTTCTGGCCTCTCAACTTCACAAAACTTTTTGCATCAAATATGAGCAGTGAATTCTCCTGGACTCCCTGTCCTCTTGAAGCATTCCCCACCTGAGCAAAAGCCAAGACCTTGCAGAAAGCTGTCTTGCCCTGCCACCAGTGTAAATAACCCCTTCATTTTGGCTGGGGGCAGGCTCTTGTGGCAGAGCACCCTGTATAGTAGACAGACAAACAGGTCAGGCAGGACTGCTGTCCCTCAGAAGGGACAGGCTCTCACTATTTCCAATAAAAAGTTCCATCAGACTTTCTTGTTCTGCATGATGTAGCTGGGCAAGCTCTGCCTTTGAGTGCACTGAGCTCCACAAGCTCATGTAAAAGCATAGCTTTGGAGGATCTGGGGCTGCTGGCAATTTGTTTGGCGCTGAGAACAGCATCATTTTTGTTGGAAAAGATCTCGAAGATCAGCAAGCCCAACCATTAACCCAGCACTGTCAACACCACCACTAAACCACGTCCCTAAGTGCCACATCTCCATGTCTTTTAAATCACTCCAGGAATGGTCACCACACCACTTCCCTGGGCAGCCTGTCCCAGTGCTTGACAACTCTTTTGGGGAAGAAATTTTTTTCTAATATCTAACCTAAACCTGCCTTGGTGCCACTTGAAGCCAATTCCTTTTTGTCCTATCACTTGTTACTCTGGAGAAGAAATGCTGAGGTTTGAGGGGTGAACTTGACAGAACGCAGCAGAAATCTATTACACTGAATTTTGTGAAATGAGCATTTATTTTGTCAGGGAAAACCCATACTGAAAGTAAGCCTCAGAGAGAAAAGATCTGCACAGCTAAAAAAAAAAAAAGTTTTCAAGTCTTTTGAGCTGAACCCGTCATGCTGGTTATAGACTTAATTCCAGTAATTTCTATTACATATGTTTTTCCTGGAAGGAAATGCAGGAAATTGCATGTATTGTTCTAAAAATTGCTTTTCTTAAGTACTTCAGTTGTCTTTATATGTGGCTAAAGGAGCTAGAGTTCATCTGCACCCAGAAATCAGAATGTTTTGCTGTAACAAATCAGCACAGTTAAAGCACTGCATTATGACGCTGTGCCAGTCACTTCATATATACCCTAATGACAATATTCTCCTGTTTGGTTTTGGGGTGGGTTTTGTTTGCTTTTACTTTTTTCCCTGTAAGTTCATTAAAAATGCTTACTTTGAATTGAAAATGAAACCTATAATCAAGTTTTAAGTACGAATGTCATCTGTTTAATTTATATATGACATTTGCAAATACAGTCCTAAGGGAAGAATTAGTGCTGACATAATTTTAATTTACCTGAGCTCTCATGCTGGGTCAGGAAAATTTCTCTTTCCTCATATCTCATTATAGTGTGAATATCTAGATAAGCCAGAGGTGTATTTTAAAAATATTTTTACATTTGCAACTTGCCAAAATGGCTTTTATAATGTTCCAAGCATGCTTGTATCTCACAGGTTTCTGCTAAGCCATACTTATTCTGTAAGCACAAAGCTGAGATGGGTTTTTGCTTGTTTTCAAGTTACTGAATCTGAAATTTCTTCTTGAAGAGTGAAAGACAATAATATTTTTCATTTTGCACATCAACAATAAGGATCCAGGAGGCTGTTTGTGCCTTTCATAATATCCATACAGCTCTACTGCCTTCATACTCTGTTCTTGGTGGCATCTGTGTGGATTCACTGCCTCCTGAATAGGCCCCACCATGCACTTAATTCACTTAATTGTGAATTTGGTCAATGGTTTTGCTGGTGAGGTTTTAGTTCTAAGCAAACCCTTATCTAGGGTGCCCTCTGATTTTTAGGAATGACAAAACTGGAAGGTTGGGCTTAATAGATGACCTTGGTGCCTCAAACTTGGATGTTTTCTGGTCTTTAGGGTGGAAATAGTGAATTCTTTATCCACTGAGGTTCCTCACACAGGGCAGGGCCTTAAAGCTGAAACCAAACAAGGTGGTGGCTAATTAGGGAGTGTAATACTGCTAGCAAAAAAAAATACCCCAATAAAACTCCAATCCAGAAAACAATGAAACCAACCAACAAAAAGCAATAAAGATCTTGGAGCAATAGTGTAACTGAAGAGCCACACCCATACAGAGTTCAGACTCTGTGGTACAGTGGGTTTACCTCAGACAAACTTTTACCAGGGTAAATATGTTGCTTTAGGAGTTGATGTTGCTGTAAATAACTCCTTGAAGCTCTTGAGCTTACTTTAAAGCTGGCTTAAGTATGTCTGAATGCAGCACAGTTTGCAGAAAAGCCATGTTGGGCCTCAGCAAAGGTCTTCTTCACACCTTTCTGCCAGAGGAAAGAGCACTCATTCCTCTTCCTTCTGAGACAGAGCTGGAGGAGAAGGAAGGGTCTTGAATTGCTTAGTAGCTGTCTCCTTGGGGGTTAAATTCTGTCTCTTTGATGTGAATTGATAAATTGACTCCCAGATGAACCAGGAAGGTGGAACAAGGGACAGTGCTGTTCCTTGGTTACTCTGGCTGGTCCATTTGGTGGTGGATTTCTCTAGAACAGCTTGGCATCAGTTGTTCAGGAGCTAAGGTAGGTGGTTAGGGCAGTCTCCTGGGAAATGAGGCTTCTGGATGTCTGTGTGCTTAGCCTGTTGGATCCAGCACCCTCACTTGCAGAGTCCTGCAAGCCTTAAGCTGCTGTGTGAAAGCTGCAGGTTCCCACCCAGCCTTTTTAAAGACAGTGAGCAAGTCTGCATTTTCTAAGGAATCTCATCTTGTCAGTGTGCTCTGGGTATTATTCCATAATGATTAATGTTTGGGATGCCTTAGGGGACCTAAACATTCCTTTGCCAAATTTCTAGATCCTATCTTGGGAATGATGTGAGAAAAAGGCTTTGAGCTATTTAGACTGGGGCAATTCTAAGCATGTACAAAGCAAACAGCTAGGAAACTTTCAGGTCAGATCAAGAGGAGAGCTGTACGTTTAAACACCTTCTGGAGTATGGAAATACTTCTAAGTATTTTGGATTTCAGTTTGAACATCTGGGCCTCACATCTGAGTCAATGTTCTAGAAATTTGTGTTTGCTGAATGTGGCTAATAGACACTGGAGACATTTGTACTATTCTTGATAAACACAGGAAGCAAAATGTCAGCAAGCATGAAGATATCTGGAGTTTAATTTTCAATTTGAGATGTATTCATGTTTTTGCTATTTTATTGTGGATGATGTCTAGATGTGAGTAGTTACTGGGTTTTGATGGACTCTATATTTTCTTGATACTCAATTCACACACTCATTTTTCTCCTTAATAATGCAATGCTGTCTTCTCTAAACTAAACTTGAGCTGACTCAGAAGTTAACTGAAAAATACTGAGGAATGAAGAGTGTAAGCCATCAGGAGTTCTTAGAAAGGTAAAACATTTTACATTCTCATGTAACCATGTTAGAAAATTATCAGAAGATACTTCTAATTTGACTTTTATTAGTGTTTCCATAACTGCTGCTTTGCAATAAGAGATTTTACAGAATTTCACATATCAGAGAGAAAGCAATATTAAGATATTAGGAGAGATAAGAAGATTGCTCCATCAGAACACTTCCACATTTTTGGATCAGCATTTACACCTCAGAGTGGTTTTAAATTTAATCTGGCTATGACTTCAGAGGCTCTTTCCCATGAATTCACACCCATTCACATGAACTCACTGCATGAAAGTTCTCACCTTTGAAAGAAAAGTTCAAAATTGAGTATGCTTTCCTGACTGACATTATTTCCAGCTCAGTTCCCCCTGGTTGGGAAATATATTATCACATTCTTGTCTAGTTTCCACTGTTCTAAAGGTATCTAAAGAGCTTTGTTTGTAGAGGTTTTTGGGTTTTTTTTTCCTTTTTTCACCTTAATGATCCTGTCTTTGGTCAGTGGAAATCAGGAGCTGTTTATTCAATTTCTGAAACACCCACTTCATGGGATTCTGAGTGTCATTAGCTCTGCCCATGGCTTTTGAAAAACAAATCTATTCTGATTTGTGATTGCCAAATGAGACTGTCTGGGGTCAGACATAAAGGAAGCAGGAAGACAGCAACAGTGAACAAGGAAACATTAGTATGAAAACAATTTTACTTCTATGAATCATAGAGCCTGTGGTGAAATTAACTTAACAAGGTCCTGGGCACATCCGGAGAAGGAGTTGAAAGGTAAAATACCTCTATGAAGGTGAAATAAGTTCATAGTGTTATTTGAAGTACTCTGAGGGATGTTCCATACACAAGGAAAATGGGAAAAAATTGGAAGTTGAGGTTTGTGGGCAAACACAGCGTATTTTATTTTTCTGTTGCACAAGAGGAAAGCAGTTATACTTGTAAGCACATTAGCCCAACATCAGGGGATAGAAAGACAAACTTTTGTAACCCACAGATGGGAAGAATGGACTGATACCAAAAGCTTTTCCATTTTTCCCACTGCATCAGAGACAGGAAAAGAATCTTTGCAACAACCTTTGGATACCTCTTGTTTGCTTAGAGCAGGATTGCTACAGCAACTTCCATGCAAACATAGACAGAACTTCCCTCCTTTTCAGTCTGAGCTGTATTTTTAGTTCTGTGCCCACAATTTTGAAAAAGATATTAGCCAACAGATGTACACCCCTGAATTTGGTGAAATGAAGCTTCAGCTCTGTAGCTTAATGAACAAAAATCAAATTAAAATCACTACAGCTACATCCATGTACAATTTTGACAATGTATATATTTTTTCCTACAAGAAAAAGGTATAATTATGCTTTCTGACTGCAATAAGATTTGCTTTTTCTATTCTAAAATTTAACTTTTTTCTTCTTGTAATGTTGTAGCTTTCTGCCCTTGTTTCTATGCAAGTTTCTAGTTTTTGCAATGTAAAATAGGCCTGAGTTTTCCTCTGCATCTACTTTTTTTTCTCTTTTTTTTGGCCACAACACAAATACTTTTTTCTTTTTTAATTTATCTGTCTGTGTTCTTGCCAATTTTTAATGAGTACATTGCGGCTTACTATTAAAAGTGAAGAACAAACAAAATCATGTCCTAAAACATCCTGTTCTGGCCTGTACAGGTTTGCATGTAAATTTTAGGCAGGAATCTTTCTTCCTGATCTAAAAATTAGTTGCTGCAGCAAATGGAGAATGTTGTTACTTTTCATTCAGTAAAAGAATCATAGAACAGTCCCATATTTTGACATTTTCAGGGAAATAGGGGAAAAAAGTAAATCTTTCGACAAAGTTGGCATGAATGGTGATGACACAGGCATACATTTCATTGCTGCCTGATAGGCAGGGAAGGGGGGAAAGACAGGCATTAGAGGGATGATGGGACAAAGCATAAATAGAACCTGGTTTGCTGGCAGACGAACTTTCTACACCTAATTCTCTAGTGGTGTAAGAAAATGGGACAGTGTTGGCTTCTGCCTCTGTATCATACACTGACGTAAATATTGTTACATGCTTGGCATAAAACTGTTTCAATAACATGCTATAAATGAGTATTTTTACTTTCTCAGAGATTGTTAGGAAAAAACCCAAACAAACAAACAAAAGAACCTCCACCCTTTTAAGTGATCTACTAGAAGAACAGAGCATTAAAATAAAAACTAGCAAACTAAGTTAGAAACTGTCCAGTGCCATTAAAGCTGGATGCTTATTCATTAAACCTCAATAACTGTATTTGAAACACTTAGATTTGGTGCATTCCTAGCAAGGCATGGTGCTTAAGGGGTTCTTCTTGGATTTTTACTTGATCTTTCTCTAAAGTCAGTGACACTGAATGTCTTGGGATACTTTTTGTCAGGGACAAATCATTCTGATGTCTCACAGGGCCAGAGAGCCAGAACTGCTCACAGCTGTTGGTGGAATGGTTGCTGTTCCTCTCAGTGCAGAAGCTGATGAGAGATCAGGAATAGAGCACTTCATTAAACTGCATTGGTGGGTGAACACTTCTCAGTTAGTTGAGGTTAAAGCCTGAATATTTTGGACTTTGTTGTTAGCTGATTGCTTAGTCAGACATGAAAAAAACTTATTTGTCTTCTTCTGACTGTGGAGTAGCTGTAGGGAAAGCTCTGTCCTTGCAAACTTTGCTTCTGTGGGAAGAACATAGTTTCCAATGAGCAGTTGAAAGTCAAATACCAGAACTTCCTGCAGATCTGTTTTTGACTGTGGCCCATTTACCTGAATATTCTGATTTTGTGCCAAAACAGTAGGAAGGGACATCTATCTAGGAGTAAAAAGTCCATGAATGCTTTATTGTTGCATGTGACCAAATGCAAATTGCACAAATATGCATCCTTCAATCCATTATAATTTGCAAAACTCTCACTAAGTAGATTGCTACAAAATACTGCAGGCTTCTTGCCTCTGGAAGAATTTTCTCAATTTTTTTTTTTTTAATTTACAGACTATTGTACTGCAGAGCTATTTAGAAGCAGGAATTTTTGTTTTCTTTTTGATTTTATGTTTTGATGTTCCTAGTTTTGGGGCTATGATTGAATAAGAACTATCATATACAAATTTTAAATTTGATGTTAACACTTGAATCCAAACTTTCTCAAAGTTTTTGGATGGTGGTGGAGTATCTTGGTGTTCTAGGCCAGTCACATCTGTAAGTTAGAACAAGGAAATGAAAATTGCAAGGGATTATTTTCAGGAAATATTTTTCTAGCAATTATTTTCTGCTTCTGACCACCCCTCCTATCCCCAACCAGTCTGTAAGATCAAGATCTATTCAATTTTCACTGTTTCAAAAAACTCTTGTCAGGCACTGGGGGAGATGTGAATGTGGAGGGTTTCACTGCATACCAATTTTAAGACAAAGATAAATGTAGGATTTTTTCTTTTGAAGGCAGTATGTTTAAAATCTGAATCATCCACTGTAAGTAAATGGGACAAAACCAGGACAAATGATGGAATCAAAGCCTAACATCCTTAGCACAACCTTAAAAACAAATAAACCTGAAAGGGTGCCAGCATGCATGTACTTGCAGGAGAATGTTTGCAGCTCCCTTGTTCCCTTATTCCTTGTGCTGACAACTTCCAGCTGTGTGAAATATTTAAAGTGGGCTAATGTAAGCCCACTGCTTAGCTGTACAGTGAGAATAATACTATCAGTTACACATTTAAAGAGAGCTGAGTAAAGTCAGGAGTAAAACACAGGTTTTAAAATTTTCAATTATGCTTAGAAAGTAATACGTTTTTCAAGTTTTGGAAGATGTTTGGCAAAAAGCCCTAAATCTTCTGTTCAGCACCTTTCTCTGCTTTCTCCTAAAGATGGTCTTTATCAACTAACTTACCAGCACTTCAGACTTTCTCTTTCGAGTATCTATCATCTATCTATCATCTATTTCTTATACCAGCAGCAGTCCTTGAAGTTTTAGGCTGCTGCTTTAAAAATTTGTGTTTATAGCCAAGCCCCTTTCAGAGGCCTAAGCACATAATGAGATTTTAATGTAAACTCAGAGATGGATACTGGGAGTCCGCTTTCAATTCCTTTCAAAGCCTTTAAACTCCCTTTATTTCCTTTCATCCTTGGAAGAAAGGCATTTATTGAGAGATTTTTTTTTTTTTTAAAGGAAGTCCCCAACTGATTTGGCAGTTTATTGTTGTTGCACCTGAGTGCAGGAAGCATGTAAATTTTTAAGATTCTATTTGATGGCCAGTCTTAGTCTCAAACTGCCCACTAGATTTCAAAGATGACTCTGGTGGGCATAAATGTGTGCTCATTTATATATTTATATCTATTTCTCCATCTTAGTTTTCATTTGCATATGTTTTCATATCTCTCTATATGTATATTGAGAGATAAATCTTTTTATATATCTATATATATGTATGTATTAAAATAGTTTTTAAATCTGTATTAGGTTTCAAATCAGCACGAGAGTGTACAATTTCAGCAAATCAGAAAAGCATTTTGCTGAAAGCATGTTTTACCTTTCAAACATTTCATTTTCCTTGGAAGCAATATATTTTAGGTCTTAAATTTCAAATTAAAAATAATTTTAAACATACAAAAGGGATTATTTTGTTTTGAAACTGTCAAAACAGATCACTTCAGCAACTTTAGGAACTCTTTTTTGAAGAAGACATTAATTAAAACTGTCTTTTCCACCTTTAATTTCACCCAGCTGATGTTTTCTAGCAAAATAAATGAAAATAAGAAGAATAAATTATGAATGGGTTGCTTTTCAGAGAGACCTCTGCAGTATTTTGTTAACTAATGGGCAAAATTGTATATAAAGATTAATTATAATTGTCAAATAAGTTGGAGTGGCTATTTTAACTGCAATATGAGATTATTGAAGATACAAAATGGAAAACACACATCCAGTTTAGATAAATATTCATAGTTTAAAGGAACTTTGGAAAAACTAGTACCCAACAAAGGATATATAATCAATATAATATACTTCTACACTTAAACCATTTTGGACTATGGAAAATGTAAATATAACTATCAAATTTTTTGTGGTAAGCTCCAGTCCTGACTGGAACATTATAACTATATTTATGTGGTGAGCTCTTGGTAAAGAATAAAATGTATATTGTACAGTAATGTCTAAATTAGTTCCAAAATGTGGGGAGTGTTTTTTTTTATTTATGCAGAAGCTTAAAGATACATTGGGCCTGTGCAGTGGAAACAGGGTTATAATGATAGTTGGGGATGTTTCAAGATGAAAATGGTCAAGCAGTTGGGCCCCCACATGCACCCCAAGAGTCTGCATGTTTTCACCATCAAATTAAATAAGGGTATTCAGGACAATGGTATGATTAGGGAAGGAGAACTGCTTTATTTTTTGGCTGTGGGGCACTCAGAGTGTATAGTTCGTATGTTATTTCACATACTTATTCATTGGAAACATGCAATGTGTACGAATGATCTGAGCAGAAACTGTAAAATGCATCTCTCCATAGCATACACAGGGACAGTGTCTCTGCTCCTCTTCTGATGATGGCTTTAGAAACATTTTGCACAACCTGTGAGTAAAAAGACAGAATAATTACTGCAGTTGGAACATCACACGCTGGGCCCACGCTCAGCAGCCTCTTATAGAGATCTTTTTTCATGGTTGTCTGGCATTTACTCTTTACAAAATAGTGAGGGTTGTGTATCTCACCTTAATTAACATAACAGTATATTTAAAATACATTTAAAATATATTTAGCAGAACAGTATATTTGAAATACACTTTTCCCCCCTCTCAATAAGTACTTTCCAGACACTTGTTTTTTGCATTTCAGTCAGCACATGCTAAAATATTGCAGTTAGTTCCATTTTCCAGTGTTCTGACTTTGGGTTTTATTAACCAAATGTCTTTTAATCAAAACACTTTACTGCTTTCCAGCTTTGCCCAGGCAGCTTTTCCAGCAGGTCCTGTTGTTTTCCCTGAAAGGAGGAAAAATTTGTAATAAAGTTTATTGTCTTGAATGCAACCCTTCTTATTTACAAAGATCATCTAACGGCTGGTTTCTGTAAGCAATGGAAGAATCGGGAAAGAAAAAAAGATTATTTCATTGTTTCCAGCGTCAAGGCTCTTGAAACTTTTGCAAATGTATTCCAAACATTCTCCAACTCCAAAATATACTCTCCAGCCTTCTCTTACAAAAATGTTCTTTGATTTCTCTGAAAAATAAATTGGGGTATTTTCTTGCTTTATGTTATTCCTCAGAGTTCCTGAAAGAGATGCTTGTGTGCGTTATGTCAGGCAGCAAAGTGGGATCCTGGGGCCAGTGCCAGGCTTGGTGTCCTCTTCCCCACAAAGCACACGGTGATGTTGGCCCAGCAGGAGAGTGGGAAGGTCCTGACCTCCCCAGGCTGCTGGAGTGCTGGGGAGCAAAAGGGAGCAGCCATGGGAGGGACTGTGAGCGCTGCCTCTGCTCTCTGCCCTTAGCACTCTGCTTTCACTCCTTCCCAGGCAGATCATAATAATTTCAGATGAATTTTTCCATAGATTGTTCCTTCATCACATTAGATTTATTGTTTTTGTTAATTTTTTACAAAAAATGGGTCATTCATTTCTAAGAAGAAGGTTGGAGGAGAGTAGGTGTTTTGACAGTGTTTATTTTCTTTCTTTGTTTTTTTGAGTAGCTATGTATCTTCTGTGGTTTGAAGATCTACACTGATATTTGGTAGTGAAGTGCCTTTAATTGTGCTCATGAAATTTTCCCTATTTATGTTAAACTGGAAACAGGGCATCAGGGGGAATTGCCATTGTCAAAAATGCTAATAGAATTTTACATCTTCTATTTTGTTTTGATGATGATATTCCTAATTTTCAGAAGACTTTGTCAAATAAACCAAAAGACTTCTCCACAGGAAGATATCATTTGATGCTAACTTAATTCTGAACTAAGATAGAATGGCTGAGAGACATAAGATTAATGTAGAAACATCTATAAGGTACAAATATCAGAAATGTTTAATTTTTCCCAGTTCAACCCCACAATTGCATTGATGATGTAAGCATAAGAAAGTAACCAAAGTACAAAAGGAGAGAAGATGCTGTTCATCACGCAGAAAATTTTGTTTCAAGAGATAATCTTCTGTGGTAAACTGATTTGGTGTGTGTGCTCCCACGCTTGCTATAAGTAACCTCTCTGCAAAAGAGATATTTTTTTCTATTCAGTTTAGTAGAGATTTCTACAAGGAAGGATAACTACCCTTTCTCAAAACTGAGTTTGAAATGGATATTGAGAAAATGAATTCTGTAACACTTTTTAAGCTGCCTTGAACATAGTAAGAATAATGTTGTTATTAATAACAAAGAATGTGATATATTGGTCCGAGAGTGGAATTAAGTGAGAATGAAACTCAGAGGTCTGAGAGCTGCTCCAGAGAAGTCAAAGAAATATTGACAATCCATCTAAAATTAATTCCTACATTTTTCAGGCCCCCTTGCTATTTCCTAACCTTTTAACTGAGCAGATGAACCAAGAACCAGCCTTACTAAGAAATTTCAGACATCTGCTTCCACTTAAAATACCTCTTTTGTTTCCTACTTTCATCAAGTTTCTTGGAGACGGGAATTTCTCTCAGCCGGTGTTGTGATCTACATGAAATAATCAATAGCAGCATGTGATAATCTGCAGTGTGATAGACTGACAAATACAAACTAGACCAAGCACAAGATGGTTCTCTTGTTTCTATAAATATTTTACACTTTCTCAAAGGACTTAACTCTATGAAGGCCTTGGAGACAA
Source organism: Ammospiza caudacuta (assembly GCF_027887145.1). Classification (NCBI taxonomy): domain Eukaryota; kingdom Metazoa; phylum Chordata; class Aves; order Passeriformes; family Passerellidae; genus Ammospiza; species Ammospiza caudacuta. The sequence goes on from NC_080595.1 coordinate 28,498,846, forward strand.
ATGCCTGCAAATATAACACTTTGCTTTGCTCAATTCCAATTACATTTGAAAATGTAAAAATTTCTCTGGCATATGAACCCTCACATGCTTTGTCTGGGGAGAACATGATCCATGGATTCTGGCTTTTTGTAGAACTTTAGTTCTCAATTTTAACTCCTTAGAAGAAGCTACAGTTAAGCTAATATTAATCTAAACCAGAGATGTTTTTCATAAAGTTGCCGCTAAGGTATTTATGTCATTATAAATATTGGGGAAGAGGTTTGTGCAAGAGTGGGAGAGCAGCTTGGCTAAGGGGTTAATCTTATCTTTAGTCATTTTGAGTGAAGACATGTAAGAAAACAGCTTTTATGGCCCTTTTTTTCTCTAAGTAAGGCTCCAAGTTTAGACTTGGTTTTATATCAATGCCATGTAGACATGGTGTTCTAAAAGGGCCGTCAGCCTGGTCCAGTGGTACATTACTCATGGGACTTTTTCACCATGCTAAACCCTTCAGTCACTAAAAAGCCTCTTATGCAGTGTAAAAACAAGGAAAAGAAAAACCAATCTTTTGGTTTTGATTTTTCAAATGTATTTGAATAGGAACTGTACCCCTACCAGTGGCATGATCCCTTTGATCCATGCTCCTGCTGAAAAGGATGGTCTCATCCTCTCCTTACCACAGCCTTTGCTCAGTTTTTCCACCATTACTGTTTGTTCTTCCTTGCGTTGAGCTTTTCTGGGGAAGTGCCAGGGATGGGAAGGAATTGGGAAACAATGCTTTTTTACATAATGACTGAGAGCAAAGTGCTGGAAATACACAGCTTTGATACTTCATTGGGAGCTACTTCATGACAGTGTCACAAAAAGTTAATTCCACTTTATTCAGACAAAAATGTAGGCAGGAGAAAACCTAGGTAAAAGGCTGAATGAAGAGAATGAGAACTGAAACTGTATCAAATATGTCTAGAGAATGGCAAGTGAAAGTAGGAAGTGCAAGTGCTAGGACTTGTTGAAATTGTTATCTTTGTCACTTACTTGGAAATAGGACTGAGCTGCTCAGTAAATGATCAGCCACAAAAGTCCTACAAATCTGAAACTCAGTCTAGACAATGATGTAAGAAAAGATGTCATGGTGAAGAGGAAAGCTTGGAAAGAACTAGCTTATTCTTTATAAAATGAGTAAGCAAACAAAACCTGAGAAACTATCCTGAAGCATTTTGTTCTCTACAGAAAAATTATTTGGGGGAGAAGAGAATATTAGGAGACATGAATTTATGTCAGTGTATACCAGATGGAATGAATTTGTCAGACAGTATAGATGTGAAGACAGTATGGATGTGAAGAGACTCACACAGTTTTGGGCTGCTTGTGAAAATTCATATCATTACAAGAGCAAAAATCACTATGGGGGAGACAGAAATAGGATTTGGACAATATCCTACAGTAAAAACACTGCCACACTGGAAGGCATTGATTTCTGAAATCTTAAAAGCTAAAAGGATGCAATTTAGATTGACTTTTGTGGAAAATTTCATGCTTAAACACCTGGAGGAGATGTTTCCATCAATTGTTGTGGCTCCATTGACTTGGTTTAGTTGCGGTTATCCAGGGCCAAGGTCAAATTATTTTGCTGTAAACTTGGACAGAAGAGATGAGGTAAACACAGAGTAAATGGACATTGAAGATACACACACGTGAGATCCTTACAGTGTGATAATATTGGCTGTGGAATGTCTACTTAGAGAAAATATAAATTGATTTGTGCTTTTAAAGTAATTCTGAGTGAAGCCCAGTGTAGCGTGCTGGAGTACAGTGATCTTCCACTGGCTGGAAAATGGGCTGTATTCCATAATTTTTCCAAATACTGTTATTCTTTACAAGAAGCCACATAGGAGAAGGATCAAATTTAAGTATTTATATATGAAATAAGTTGTAGAGATTCAAAATTACTTTCAAATCAAAACCAGATTTATGAATCACTGTTGATTCTTGATTGAAGACTGCACTTTTGTGGACTTTTTGTGCCCATCACTTAGGTTTTGATACCCAGATGCTGTTTTGTAAGCTTGGTAACACATCTGATAGTAAATTAAAGATTTGGCTTTTCAAGTCTATAGAAAGATCATAATTGAATTCGTGGTAAGTTTCTGATTTTTTTTAATATTCTTCTTCTCTTTCTTAAATCATTGAAGTAATGTAGTAGTACAACATATCTAAAAACAAATTTATTAATTATCCTGACCTAAACAAAGGGCCAAGGAACACTGAAGATACATTTTAAAATTTGATTGCTGTTTGCCCTGAACACTTATTGGCCATTGCTCCAGTGGCTGTGCCCAGGAATTTTTGGAATTGCAGAAATATATAAACTCAGACTTTGAATTTCCTTTAGATACAAGAAAAGAGATATAGTTGCTGCAACAGAGTGTTCTGCACACCCACACATGGTAAACAAAGCAGAAGGAGAAAAACATGCTGCTTGGCAGGGGTACCAGTAAATTGCATAAGCAAAAGCTATGCCTGTAGCCACCATAAAAAATTAATTTTCACTTTAAGATTCCTGTGTTTCAGTTCAGTCAATATAGAAGCTAAAGCACAAATGCCTTTAATAAGATATCCATCATAAGGGAAGAGGAGAAAAAAAGTGTTCTTGTGCCTCTATTTTGTTGCTTGTATTTGGCTTTGAGAAAATAAAAGCTTTGCTTTCTGGCTGCAAAAAGATTTGCAGACGATTTCTAGGCTACTAAATTGCACAATGGGCCATAACACCAAGCTTTAAAACTGGCAGCACAGAGGTCATTCAGATGCTGTGTGATGGTAGTTCTGCATCATATCAGAGCTGCATGAAGCAGTCCACATGTGCTGTCCTTGGGTATAAAACAGTGGGCTTTAGTCAGGTATTGGGACACAACAGATACTATCTCTGAAATTTAAGAGAATTCCCACTTTTCCACTCTAGCAATAGTCATAAACAGATGTCAAGGCTTGAAAAATGAATTTGGATGATACTAAGTCCTCTCTTACATTTCATCATGCCATGCTCAGAAAAGGGAGAGGAGGCAGGCAGCTGATAACCACTCACAAGAAAAATGAGATGCATGGTTGGATGGAGAATTACAGTGAAATGAGTTGGAATTAATGCCTGCTTTCTGCTACAGGATGGACAACAAGGTACTCAAGGAGTACCTCTGCTTCTATACCAGTGAAATCTGTGTAGAGAAGGACAAGTTAAGGGCTTGTATCAGGGATAGTGCTGCTCACTGAAGACAAGATGTAGCAGCCCAGAACAAACTTACCAATTACTCAGCTCCCCAGAGACATTAAGTCAATTGTCTCTTGCTTCAGGAAAGTGGATTTTACTTGCAGATCAGCAATTAGGCTACACATAGGGCAAGTATCCATTAATTTTCAATTATCTCCTGCAATAGTATATAAGTTTTCTAATTGCCCAGGAGAAAAAATTTATGAGAGGATGGGCAGCATTTTCATGCATGTGAGAGAAGTCTCCATGCTATTGCTGATCATCTTTTCTCAGGCCTTACTTTCTGACAGCTGGACTGAACCTGCTGTTCCCAGAGCAGCATGGCTGTGTGGGGTATTAGGAGGGGTCCAAGTGCAGTTTGTCTGCCTGGGGAATTTTCTCTCCACAGCAAGGAGAATTCACTGGCTTCAGAAGATGTGAATAAAAACATATGGCAGAGAGCAAAACTCTGTGGATTATTTTATTTTAAAGACAAAAGCATTTCAGTGTTGTGTTGTTTTACTGAGTTGTGAGGAACTTGTTCTACAGTTCATTGTTTTATTTTGTGTGCTTGTGACCATGTGGCAGTGTTTAAAGCAAAACCCATGAGTGTAATGTCCTGTGCTGTCCTGACAGTGATACCTTAAAAGCTGTGACAGATACAGAGCCAGTGCCTTGCTGAAGGCAACCCAATTATCACTTCATGAAAGTAGCAGAATCTTTGACTGACAGCTTCAGTTCTATTGCGATTCAGATTAGAGCAGCAGTTGTTTTCCAGGGACCTAATTGCACATTTTGTCTTGTTGAAGGAGGTGCCTGGACCTTTGTGTGTTAGTCCTTTGTAAGTTATCTAGCTGGGTCATAGAACAAATTCTTCCTGGAGTTTCGATTTCCTTGTCTTCTGTTAGCAGGTCCAAGACTTCCAGATGTATCTGCCTGCAAGAGAGGTAGGCAATAGCATTTTCAAGGTTTTGTCTCAATGTCCAATTCAGAAAAGGGAACTAGTGCTCCAAACAGTTCTTGATCATTTAACTTCTTCCAGCAACACTTATTTGAAGGGTTGCATGCTTAACTGAAAAGAAATTACAGAAGCTCCCAAACAGCTGTGAGCTCTACGTCACCTGCCCAAATCCCATTACTAACTGGTGTGCCAACCTACAAAATAAAGCTGCAATTGCTGAATAACTCCATGCTATTTTTCCATCAAAACTATCTCTCTTTTTTTTAGCTTACACAGCTGTCTCTTGCTATCTTGGCATTACTGCTTGTTGATTAAAATTCTTGGCACAGAACAGCCTTTACTTGTGGGTACATCATCCTTGTGATTATTTCTATTCCTCAGGGGACATAAAAGCACATAATCTCTGATTTGTAAAGCAGAGTTCTTACTAGTATCTCATTTTATAGTATTTATAATCGGGGCATAGTAGTAAGTTCCTCTGATTTTAAGGAATATTTTAGAAAATATGCTTTCTAATAAGGTGGTTGTAGCCACAGACCAATCAAACATGGACATGGACATGGATTGTACAGTAACTCAGCTGCTTCTCCCAGCCCACAGTTTGGTTTGCATTTTCTTTTTGATGCATTCTTGTCAGGATGAAGTCAGTCCTGGAAAACTTCTTCATGTACCTTGATTCTAAACTGGAAGTCAATGGAAGTCTTTTGAAATTTTTGTCTTACCCACAGGCAGCAGTTTGAGCCTTCCTTTGCTCTGCCAGCAGAGCACAGGTAGCAGGAGGTGGATTAGCATGCCAATCAGCAAAGCTACTCTATTGAGGTGCTTACTTTTAGGTATTTCATTTAAACACCCACCTTTAAGACAGCTCTCATTAGAATTACACAGTGAACTCATAAAATCTCTCAGATTCAAAAGGCTGGGAATCAATAAACACTTTCCTTTTATTTAAATCAGAAGTTCAGAGTTATCTATGAAACAAATTATTACCTCTCTGAACCCAAAATTTTTCATTGTAAAATATTAATTTCATTTGCCATGGCCATGCTAGTCTACTTAAAATTTGGTTAAATGATATGCAATAACTTACATAAGGTGGCTTCTTTCACATATTTTATGAATTAAATTTATGTAGTCGAAGTCATAAAAGATAAAAATTACCCAAAAAACCTAGCATGGAATCATACATAAATTCAAGGTCATTTAAAAAATGTAGTTTTGTTGAAAGACAAATGTTTTGCCGAAAGATTAGATTTTTACTTAGGAACTGATTATGCTTATGTATCAACCCAAAAAATTTGCACAAGCCTAAAGAATTTATCCCAGTTTAAGTTCAAGAGAAGCATAGAGAATTTCTTATTTTCTTTTGCAAAGTACAAAAGTATTTGTAATCCTGAAATGTATTAAGGATGAGAAGTTTGATTTTTACATAGATGTAAAATTATATAAATGCATGCCTTCTCATTAGACTGTTTTGCAGTAAAGTACTCCAGTCTTAAAGGCTGCTTTAAGAACAGATGCATTAATAGTGAGTTTAGGTTACCAAACTGTTAAAATCATGCTTAGAGTTTTTTCCAGTAAAAATGCTTCAGTGCTGTAAGTTCTACACAGTAAATCTTACCTTCGTTTTCTGTGGTGAAATCAACAGTTCTTAGATGAGAATGTTATGTCCAGTTCTTGCTTTTGTAACAAATAAAATAGATGTTACAAATAGTTGTGAAATACTTTTTGTACAGCCACTTAATTTACATGTTCCGTCATTCACTTAAAAAAAGAGAATTGCTGCAATTTCTTATTAGGTCAAATGTTCATAGTGAGAAAATATTCAGTATTATGATGAAATTAAAATAAGAGAGTATTTGCTAATGTGTTTATTGCAAACAGCGCAGATATGTAGTACCAGCACCTAGGGAAGCAGGAGTCTGGAGAAGTTGGAGTGTTGCTGCTGGCAAATGTTCTCAGGATGAACATTTCCTTATCAGATTATCAATAAATGGGCATTTTGATGACATTGTCTCTGGAAATATTAAATTTTTTGAAATATATTAGTTAAAACTCTACACAACAGAACTTGTTGCATAGAAACGAATGAAAATTGTATTATGCCTGGTACTAACTCTTTAGTTAACACTCATTATTAACTCATTACTATAGTCAATTAGCTACATTCACTTTTGGATGTGTGTAGGCAAGCCCTTTTGAGTTCCTAGTTATGTGCATATATATATACATAAATGTACTGTTTACTGTTGTGTCTTTAAACAGACATATTTCTTGACACCCTGTGTCTTTAACCAGACAGATTTCTTTTGTCACCTTTGGAGAATCCATATTTAAGTTATTAGTATCTATGTGGGAACCAAAAGGAAAAAAGGTGACAAAGTCTGTTAGCCACAGAAAATAAACACACAAAATAATGTTCACAAGCACATCTTGATCAAGTATTGCACATTTTCCAGTGCATGTTGCTCTATGTGCAAATTGATTGTTGTTACATACAACAACAATAAGGTTCCAGATTTATCTTTTAAGTGTATCGAGATATTAAAATATCTGATCCATGAAACACAATGTCTTTGTAATCTATGCAGATATTACCAGAGAGGTTTTAACAAAGTCTGGTTTTTTTCCCTAAAAAGTAAACCTTCCTTTTCCTAAAATTCCCCACCTTCCATATTACCATTTAGTCTTATGTAGAGAACATGTGCAAATTTAGTTGTTCTCATGATCAAATTTGCATTTAATTTCATTTGGTGTTAGAGTACTTTAAAGGGTCAGTAAATATGGTGTATGTTCCAGACCCATTACCTACAGAATGTTCACTTTTTGGAAAAACTAAAGCTCAGAATGGTAACTTCCTGAAGTGTTTATTTTACTGAATGGTGTCAAACAAAAAACATAAATGGCTCTATCATATAATTAGCTAAGTTCCCCCTGTGGTTCTGTAAGCTGCAGCCAGGCTTTTCTCACTTGCTTTTTCCAGAGGCATTCCATTGTGTAAAGCTCTGCTATTGTTTTATTGAATGGAAGAACATGGAAAGAACAACAAGTGGGCAGCTTTAACCTCACTTCACCCCACACTGGTTTTAAAATTCAGCTGATGTTCTTCAGTAGAAAAATGAATGATAATATCAAACAGCTTGGAAAGTGAAAGGAGCGGCTGCATCTACCAATTATTCAAAGTAACCCACTGCATTTTAGGGTAATGCACCATAAATCATGGTATTTAATGGCCAGTTTCTGACAGGCACAGACAGACAAGTATTTCATGTATTTCTTCATGTCTTCATGAAAATACTAGAAAGGCCTTGCCTCAGTGTGAATCATGGTCAAGTCTTACAGGTAGTTTCTCTTCTATCTTGGAGCCTCATCTTGCCACTATTGAGGTCAGGGAGAGTTTAATGATTGAAAACATGCTTGCAGTGATACCATCCCTCCAGACTCTTAACAATCAATTCAAACAGCTAATAGCTCAAAAGGAATCCTCTTATGTCTATCCTGCTTCCTCAGTTGAACATTTTGCTCAAATTAAAGTCCTGGCTTCTTATCATACTTAATTGATATTCTTGATCTCAAAGTAGGCTATAAATACTGCCTTTTGCAGTCTGTGATTTACACTCCTGCAGTTCTCACTTTCTTTGCATGTCTGCTTTTCTTAAAAACACATTTTTCCTTTTATATATAATAAGTGAATGACTGGATTCATTGATTCCAGTTTGTGGTAACATCTGGAATTTACTGAGCAGTTTTAAGTTCCCAGCAAGGTTCTTCATTTCTGAAAGTAAACTGAAAACCTGCAGTGATTTTGGTGTTATGACATATAGCTTACACAAAGGCAAGTGCAGTCCAGCCTAGACAAGTTTGGCCAGCTGATTTTGAATCAGGGCAGTGTCAGTGGTGCATCAGGGAAACCAAAAAACAGAGAAAATGCACCTTTGTGCTTCTCTGAATGATTTTCAGTGATCAAAGTTTTCTAGTTTAAATCTTACTTTAGTACCTTCTCATGACACTGAAGTAATTTTTGTGAGAGCAAGCAAATGCCATTTAATTTCCTCTGATATGCACATGAATTTAGACGGTTTTCAAATAACAACTCTCCCATTTTTACCTTGGACAGACATTTTGTGCTTTTGCTCCCCATACCAAAAGGAGCAACCTTCTTCTGCATCTTCACTAATGCAGTGGCTCGAGTCCTAATCAAGTGTGAAGTCAGAACATAACCCAGTTGTCTTTAAATATATGTAAAGATTTCACATTATTGTTTCACCTGCCAGGGATGTAATTTTAAGGACAGAAACAAAAAAAAATATGCTTTCAGATTATATTTTCTTCCTTTCTGCTTCATGGCTACCCTCTAATGAATGAAACAAAACAAAAAAACCCAAAAAAACAACAATTACAAAAACAACCCAAAACCATGACATGCTGAGTAAATGTTACAGGAAAAAATGACTTCTGAAACATTTTAGCTGCCTACAGTGACAGCCCAGGTCTCAGTTCAAAGAAGATTGTCCTGATCATCACAGACACTTTGGAATATGTCCTTCCCACATTCCTCTGAAACCACAGGACATCCTGCACCATAATAATAATAACCTGTGGGTTGTTAACAGCCAGGAAAGAAGGCAGAGAAGTTGTACTTAAAAAAGAAACTCTCAGACCTTTCTTCTATACTCCAAACTCTCAAACTGATTCCTGAACCGAGTTCAAAACCCTCATCTGTGTTTTCTACATTATTTGAAACATACTTCAAATGTTATGATATGTAGGCTACTATGTGCTGTTTACTTCGGAAGGGAAAAGTCTCAGTGACACTTTTATCTTGATTGTCCTTGAGGGTTTTCTATGAGTCTCAGAACAAACCAAGCTATAAAAACAAGATCTACAAGTAAAATAATATATCCTTGGTACATAAAAGGCATGTGTATGCTGAGCTATTTACTATTTTTCAGGAAGAAAGTAAAAATGAATAAGTCTGCTAAGTTCTGTCACAAATTGTAACTAAGGAGACGTTCTGGGAGCTTGGCACTGCTAGCATTGGGGGATCTTTTTGAAAAGCAAATTGCACTTCTCAAGACAGTGTGTACTCTGTTCCCTTTTACTTGCTTAAGAAGAGGGCACATCAGAGACTAAGGAAATGTACATGGAAATGCATCCAAATCCAGTCCTTCTATGTTTGGTGAATAGCAACTGTTTATGGGTGCTATTTACTTTGAATATAAAGTGAAGGAATACTCACCATTAAATAACATCTCTCTGAGGTGTTTTCATGGTACATGAGCTTCATCACCTAAGAAATACTCATACTTTAATTTAAACAAGAATGTTTTCTATTTATTATTTTGTTTGTTTGCTGCATTCCTCATAAATTTATTACATATTTAATGCTTATTCAGGAAAAAAAAGGTTTTCCTTCCTCCATAGAGGTTAAGTTAAAATGGTAATAGTAACTCAGAGAAGGGGGCAGCAAACAAGTAGTTTTAATAAAGTCAGTCCTTCATAATGGGAATTAAGTTTTTCTCATAGTTTTCACATTCAGTTTTGCTTGAAATCTTTCTTATAATTTTCTTTTGTCCTGTTCCAAGGTGGCTTTCTGCAGTCTCACACTGCAGTGCAGTCTCTACTATCGCTAATGCCAAAAGACTGACAGAATCAGAGACAGAAACCCTCAGAGAGAATGCAATATTTTACTTCACCAAAATGAAAACAAAATCCTTTGATTGTCGAAGAGTTAGGTTTTTTTCTTACAAGGGCTAAAGACATCTTGGCAGCTATTCTGCTTTTCTTGTGATTTGTGGCATTGTTTATTATGAAAACAAATTGCCCATCTATTGGAGGATATTGAGCCAAATTTGCTGATGTCAGTGAAGATACCCTGCGGCTCAAATGAGGTTGTTATAGCCCATGCAGGAACTTGAGAGGCTTATAAAAATTCTGCAGAGAAACATCCCACTTTTGGAGCTTTGGAACATTTTTAAATGAGAACCCTGGCAATGTGGAGTGAAAGTAGCATCCAGCTTTTGGGTTGGGCTTCAATTTTAAATGGAAGAGGTAAAGCTTCACTGATGTCTGGCAGCAGAGGTCTCCAGGAGTGAGGACAGGAGTCAGATTTTAGTGAGTATTGTCTCACCTGTGGTGGATCAGCACATTCTTAAACCAACCACAGCCCAGTACCTACTGCTTCTCTCAGCACCAGCATCACTACAAATGGCAGGAAAATCATTCCTTCAATAGAGGGAAATCTCTGCTCCATCTGGCAGACACAGTTGAGTGCAAAGAGAACAGCACAGATTTTTTCTAGTGACTCCTTTGCTTTTGAGACACAATGAACTCCATGCTCAGGTCTGATCAGAAACTAGAATTAACTGTTTCTTTCCACAGCAGTGTAGAAAACCAGATTTCCTAACCACCGATAGTAATTCCTGCCCAATAGAGGAAGTGCAAAGCCATTAAAAAATGCATCAGATCTTTCTCAAGTACTGAAGAGATGAAAAAAGGCATGACAGGGGAAAATAAGGGAAAGTTTTGTTAGTCCATTCCATATTGTGCAGGTAATTTTGTAGGAGCTTCAGGTGAGGGGCTGCTTCCAGCTCCTTTTTGGATGAGGTTCTGCTGTTCTGCGTGCTGGGTCATGGCATGAGGAGAAAACACCTCATCTTCATTGACAGTAAAATATCATGGACCCCTTAATTGTGATAAATACAATGTCTTGAACTTCATCTATTAACTACTACTAGCCATGTGCTATCACTGTGGTTTGAGCTGCACCTCTGTGACCCAGCACCATAATCACAAGGCTTGAAGAGAACATTTTTGTAGTGAGCATAGCCTTGCTGGGTATGCAGTTTTATTAGACTGTGACAGTGTACTTTCACAGCAGTTATTTCAGTCAGTCCCATTAAATATGACATGTTCCAAGCCTTTCAGCTTCACTGCTTTCAAGTCTGCAAAACAGACTTCTAAGATTGACAGAGTGATAAGGAGACAGCACTGCCCTCTTTCACCTTGGAATATGGAAATGTAGAAACAATACAGACTGTTTGTACTTCATGTCTTAATAAGATCTGTATCTTTAGATATACACATCTATGCATGTAATTTGTGAATGTAATATGCTTTATTCCAAGAACATTTGACCTGTTGGCCCAGTTTGGAACCCATACAGGCCTCAGGGCTCCATTAGATTGCTTCCTGCTAGCTTCACATAAGCCCTAGTCTAAATTTCTTTTTTTTTTTTTTTTTAATAGAAATGAGCTTTGACCAATAAAATAATTATAATTTCACAAGTGTGCTCTCCTTGGGAAAATGGACTAGATATGTTTCCCTCTCTCTTTAAGGGCAAAATTATTTTAGCTGAAAATTGCATTATTCTGTTTCTTTTACCTAAGGCAAGTTTTGCCAGTGAGCCACCATCAAAGGTATGCATTTAAGCAGAAAACCAGCATTATCTCTGCTTTATTTGCTTTGAGTGGGCCAGCAATGATTTAGCACAAACATGGGAGTTCAGCCTTCACATAGGTAAGGGGAGAGAGAGTTCCTCGGAGAGGCAGAGAGATGAAGGCCACATATTAGGCATGGGTGTATATCTGTTTATGCCTGGCTCAGAAGGTTTAGAATACCTCACTGAGCAAAGCTGTGAGCTGTTATCTCCTCTCCAACACATCAGCCTGTTTTGCTTTGGTAAAAATTGGCCACCATTCAGAATATCAAGTCTGGCTCTCTGTCAGAGGCAGAGGGCAGGGCTGGTCCAGAGCTCTGGCTGGAATGCCTTTAACCCCTCTGAACTTCATGCAGGAGAGGTAGAATGCAGCTGCCATTAGTGCTTCCTTCTACACTCCCAGGGGAAAGCTTGTTCTGTGAAATTCAACTGACCAGATAACTAGAAAGGGAGAATAAAGAATGTGGTAATACATGAACTGTGAAATTTTATCTTAAATTGGTCTAGTAACATTGAGGAGAGGTACTCATGTTACTGCTTTTATAACTACTGTAAACAGGTTAAAGTTCTTTGTTGCTAAAACCATATGGAAAATTAATTTTTTGTCAAAGAAATTGATACTTCACTTGGCATGCTGCTACAGTTTAAATAATTTTAAAGTGAAAGTTGAGCAGGTCTGAAAAACTTTTTCTAAAAATATAGGATGCAGGGGATTTCATCAGAAACACAGAAGTAAAATATGTAAAAGATATTTTTGAAAATTCTAATTTCTTGATATTCACATATTATTTACTTTCATGCTGTAAGGACACTGTCAAATGCAATGTTATTCTCATGTATAATTACAGGCATCATCCAGATCCCTACAAAACTAATGGAAAGTATCCCACTGACTTCAAAGACCTTGGAGCTGAGCCCTTACATAAATTGCTAATTAAACTTGATTAGTGAGTAAGGTTCACCAGTGGAAAAAGTTTACCAGATTTATAGCCTACCTGAATAATAGCTAGTGGAATTGGTGAAGGTCTGTTCCTCCACACCACAGCATGAGCTACAGTCCTCTGTTGGTTTTCATCATATAAATGCCCTGCTTCATAGAAATATGGTAAATTTTCTTTCTAACATTAATTTTTTACTGTTTATATAAGGCAGTCTTCCTTTTCATTAGAACTTTTATTATGTTCCCTTTGAAAAACAATGATACAATGATGAAATCAAGGGAAAGGGAGTATAATTTACATTAATGGGATTAAATTAAAAAAGGAAGAATACTGCAGAATATCAGGGGAAACCTTTGTCTCTTAGAGAAAGATCTGTTAGAGTATGCAATTGTCACTTGAGGGAGTTTAAAACTAGATTGAATGCAGCACAGAAAAACCCAGTATCTAAATGAAATTGGGAGATGGGCCTGCTCACTAGTTAGGCCTTCTGTGTCTCAAATGCCTAGAAGATTTTTAAGAGTTTACAATTTTAGGAAAGCCTTGTTATGCCTAGGCTTAGCTGTGGTATTGATAATAGTGAACAGTTTACATCAGACATTACATTGGACAGTTTTCAGTGACCCACATGTAAGGCTAACCAGGAGAATCTTCAAGCAAAAAGAAACCAAAATAAGGTGAAAACAAAATCCTTGTGGCCCTGAAAGGATTCTTAATATGCCTGTACCTTCTGATGTCAGCAGTTTGTGTCACTGTGGCGTAATCTCTTGGCTGTCCAAGGTGTTGGGTAGCACTCTGAGCTGCTGGTATGAAAAGCAGAGGTTGGGTGAGGGCAGTTTTTGGCTGACAGCGCTCACTATTAACAAAATTCCCTGGTTATCAATGCTTTAGTAGATTGAACATATTGTATGTACATTGAACTGGTTGCAAAACAACCGAAACAGAACACTTCTAGAGATAACTATAGTTTGCTACTCCGTTTTTGGTTCCACTTATTCAGTTATTGAAAGTTTGCAGCTGAATGACTTATTTTATTTGGTTAACAGACTTTGCTGTGTGTATTTGACCTCATTAAGTGGAGGGTATATGCAATAAATCCTACTAAATATGCTGTAGATAAGAATATTACATACTCCCAAAATCTCTCTTAATACACCATGAAAATATTATTTTCATTAAAATGAAAAATGCTGCTGTAGAATGCATATTGGAATGAAGAAAAAGTTATTTTCCTCATGGCTTACTTAAAATTATTAAGGTGTTCTTTGAAGGCCATCACAACATGCCTTAGAATTAATCAACAAACTGTTCCTAAACACCATTTGCCAGGAATAATCAAACAGGCATATGTTCAACACTCAGGAAACATTTCAGAGGATTAAAAGTCAGAGCATGGAGAGGAATATGAAACCCTAGACCTTCCCCTGCACTCAGACAAGCAGACAGCCACATCATGAGCAGCTGAATCAGACTGCAGGAACTGCTTGCACAAACTATGAAAATGTTTGGCAAGATAAAATGTACCCTCGGCTGGAAGAAAATGATTCAGTGGTCACATGATGTCCCATGGCCATAGCTTTAAAACAGACCTTCAGAAATACACTCAACATGTGTTGGTGATCACACAGATGAAAGAGTGCATTGTACAGATGGGAATTCCAGGGTCCTGCACGGGGCCCTCAGGAATTACGAAAGAGAGCGTTTACACGGTGTACTCTTAGGACAACTGTGGAAAAAAAGTGCCTTTATCAGTCAGGACAGTGGTTATGGAAGCTTTGTTTTCTTGAACGCACTGAAGTACTCCCAGGTACACATATGGAATTGGAGATTAATTCATCTGTCTCTGGATGCATTCCTCATCAATGAAATAGCAAAATAAAACAGAACAAAATGGAAAAGATTGCTCTGGAAAGATAAACACATTCCTTCTAAATCATAACAAACAAACAAAAAATTGGTTGGGGTAATTGAATTCTTTTTTGCATGCCTGTGGACCTGAACTGCTCCCCTAAGTTATTTTGCCAAGATTCACGACTTGGCAAAACAACTCTAAATATGTATTGGGTATATAATGAAGATATTTTAAAAAGCATTTGTAATACAGAGCCCATCACCACCACTTTTTAATATTTTTTTTCCTATAAATTTAATTATTTATTTTAAACAGTGGGGAGAATATGTGTTTTGATCTTTTAAATAGTCTCAGTTATATACATTATTATTTTTGTTCCTGTGAATTTCTATATCCAGTTAAACTCCAAGCAGATAAAAAATTTCCCTAAGATTGACTGTAGCTTCAGATTGACATTCCTTAATGAGTCTAAGCCCCAAATCCTGCCTTGCTGAAAACAGTCTAAGTTCACTGGGGTTTCTAATATTTCAGTTCAACTTTTAGATGTATAACAAACCCTCAGACCAGGCAAGAAGTCAAAATAAGCAAAAATCTCTCTGGGGTTTTTTCAGTGTGTTCTCTGGAAACACATAAATCTTGATGTAGGTTTTATCAGATATATTTTCCCTTGGATCTAATGTAACTTTCTGATTTTTCTCATGAAGTTCTGTACTGGTACAAAGGCATAGATGTTTATGTGCAACATTTGTTCATTAAGCTCATAAAAACTAGCTTTCAGGATTAATTTATTAGGTGATTTCTGTACATTTTTCAAAAGAAGAACTGCTTAAATGCTTTTAAAATTATTGGTACATTTTGAGACAGGAAAAATTGTCAACTGAGATAGATAGAATTACATCAAAGATTAAATTAGCCCAGTGTTAAAATTTTTGGTATTGGGCCAAAGACTAAAATTTTAAATGAGTCCTCATTCAGTCATTATTCCTATTGATCTTTGGCAGGTTTTTCCTTGCAGAAGAGAACAAAAGATGTGAGTTTGGCTCCTTCAGCTGTGTGTCATTAAAGTAAAACTGTTGACCTTTCTGGTACATGATCACAGTGACAAAGTCAGGTTTCTTTCCAGGTTGGATGGCTACAAGATTAAACTTTGAGGATTTATAATTGCAGCAAAAATTAGTTTTGCCATAGCATCCAGACAAAGATAGACCTTTTCTATACTCTGCAAGTGATAAGTTCAACCTGATTTTATGGCAGAAGTGATGATCAGTGTCCCAGTCAGCCACCCAATGTGGCCACTTTGCTCTAACATATTTTAATCTCTGCTTCTTGGACGGTGCCATCACAAATTACAATGGACCATTTAATTATGTAATTTCATTGAGCTGATTTACTGTTGCTGTCTTTGTTGCCTGTAATACCTGTAATTATGCTTGGACTTCATGAAAAGGCCACAACAAAATGTCTGAGGAGCCCTGTAACCTGGTTTTCCACATTCCTGGCCTTTTGTTTGTTCCAGGATTTGTAACATGGTGATTGATAATGATAGGTGCTAGATGAGATAAGTAGTTTTACTGTAAATCCAGGAAATTAGTTTACTTGCCCTCACGGCTAGAAGCACATTTCATACAACTGTTTTATAAGTATTTGCTAAGGAATAAAAATATTAATAATAATATTTTTTTAAAAAAGGACCAAAAAAAAAAAAACCAAAAATAAAAAAGCAACCCGAAAAAAAATTAAAAAGAGAGTAATCCTGTATAAATGAACCAAGATAATAACTGATAGTGGTAAAAAACTAAGGCAAATAGGCTGCTAGTACAACTTGGCAGCACTGCTTTCTCTGTGCTACAATCTCTTCCTAAACAGCACTTCTACAGTTTTAGTCACACTTCAATATTATTGCTTGCATGAACATGGCTCTGGTGATTTTTTTTCTGTAGTTTACAGCATTTCTATGGTACATGACAGGGTTGAAACATACCTTTACATCTGTGGTAAATATCTGTTTGTGGGAAGCAGTGAAGGACTGGTACAGAGAATGTTTTTCATTCATTTAATTTCAGTGATACTCCTTTAAATGGCAATTTGGTGTAATCTTGGGCCATAATTTGTAACACACCCTTCTGAGAGCTGACTAAATTCCCATTGATTTTTCAATTCTGGATGTTGCCAGAATATTGCATGAAGCTGAAATACCCAGGCTCCAGTGTCATTATGAGGCAGAAGAGGCCACAAAGTGTTGATGATGAATGTGCCTGTTGTGTGTTATTGAGGAAAAACAAACTGTTACTGCTTAGGAAAAAGAAATTTCTAGGAAGTCACTAAATCAGATTACAAAGGAGATGGAAGACTAACACTTAAAAGACAAAGAACTTGTGAAGGGTAATTGCAGAGCCAGTATATCCCATTTGGAATAAGCACTTAAATATGTCAGCAAGACTTGTGGCAGCATCTGCTGAGCACATTTTGATGCCATCCTTTATAGCTACTAATTTTTACAAGGCATAGCCATTTCTGAAACATATCTGAGATTACAGTGCTGTGAGCAGCTGAAAAATCTATCAGTTTCTTTGCACTGAAATGAACTGGACTTTTTCTTGTCTTTCTGTCACTCTTTCCACTCTTCCTTTGTCTTTACTGAGTAATCAGCAGGGTTGTGAAGCTGGAGTGATTGAGGGAAGGATCCAACAAGCTTTAGCTATTTGTCTGTATAGACCTTGTAGGAAAACATAAAGATTGAGTGGAGATTGAGTGGAACCTCATTCTTATAGTAAAAATATGTTATTAGAGCTCCTAACTGCATTTTGTGGATCATAAGAGATGGTGCTAGCTGAAATATTCTGGGTGCCTGACAGTGATAGCAAGATGCAATGTGAAGGTCAGCATGGGCTGATAGAGAAAATCTATTGGACCTGTGCGTGTCAATTCCTTCTGTGACATTGTGCCCTGAACCTGTGCATCCAGGTATCTGAACTGCACACAGTCACTAACTAACTGTCTAGTGAGGTGCAAATGGTATGTTTAAATGTAAACCACATAGAAGGCATGTTCTGGAAGTCCAGGGGATTCCTCCAGCCTGCTGGTGTCATCAGAGTGCTGAACCCTGAAACATCTGTATGAGGTAATGGAGGGACAAGAGAAAAATTAATTGCTTCAAGGAAATTATAAAAATTCAAAATGCTTGGGATACTGGAATATCAAGCAGAAATGATATGATTGTAATAATTTGCAATATTCTTGGGAGAAAGAGATATTCTAATATGTAGTGGTTTGGTCAGTCTGGTACCTGATCAGTCATCCTCCTCCTGCTCATTTTCACAGAGCATGTTCTGAAAACCATCAAAGTACAGTAAAAGCTATACCACGTTTCAAGTAGAAGCATTTTGAGAATAATTCCACTGCATGGAAATGGTATGACAAAAAACATTTTCAGACTCCTTTTTTCTAAGGGAGTTGGAAGGTCCTTGGGAAATGAGTAATTCTCAGAATAGGCAGGAATTTACTTGGGAACTTAATAATTGCTGGGCACTAGAGAAGTGCTGGCCTATCCATTATTCCCTGGTCATCAGCAGTCCTCAGCAGAGGTCCATGTGATTAATGGAGTGAGCCTGGTCCAGACAATAAAAAGTGTTAACAAGACCTTTACAGAACTTGTGGAAAGTGTCTGGTTATTAGTGCTGCACAGAGGTGCAGAAAGTTGAAGAATTTTTGGAGCCGTTGATGTTTCTTGGGGGAAGTCCATTAAAAAATGCTGGAGGTGTGAGAAGACATCTGATATATTAGAACCTGCAGATCAGATGCAGAATAGCTAAGAAAAAAGGAAAAACTCTGTGTCTAAAAAGTTACACTTGGGCAAAAAATGACTGAGCATCTTTCAGTGTGTGAATAAATCATGTGGCCTGAAAAGGATCTTGGACTTTGTGAAATCCTTGTGGCCCTGTCAAACACTGAGTGCTGTATCAAAAACCAAGATCATGAAAAATGAAATTTTATATGTTTATGTCAGGGAATGTCAGAAATATGAGGAAGAGAGAATTCTTATACTGCTAGAAATTAATATGCATATCCTATGAATAATTTCTTAGTATGATTCTCCAAAAATTAGCATATTACTTGCACTTGTTTGTGTTTACTTCAGACAAGTAATAAATTACTTTTAGCTGTTTAACTTTCTTAAAATATTTTTGTTGGCTTATAGGTCTGTTATAATAAAAATATGCATATTACTTTGTGAAAATTATATATATATAGTGTGCTTGTCTTATCTAAACTAAACCAGTTGACAAATGTCTTCAAAATTTCTGGCATCTGAGATCATATTATTGACTTTGGTTTTTTATGCCAAGCTCCTCAATATAAACTGGGACCTACACTTTTTAGTATATGACTCAGAGTGTTCATTTAATACATTTAATTGAATTCTAAATGCTTTTTAAAGAGAACTTATAAAAAGGTGTAAGCATTATATCACTTTTTAACAACTCTTCTATAACTCAGAAAAAACTTGTACTTAATACCTCTTGTGTTTCTTGCAGTGCTGAATGTCAGAGGATATGCATTTTAAGCATGGTTCTTTCTGCTAATAACTTAGTGGTTCTATTAATTGGGGTTTTTTTGACAGTTTCTTTCATTTTCTTATTGATGTTATTTAGACGTAAACAGAATATATATATATATATAGTTTTTTTGTTTGGTAGGGGTTTTTTGGAGGGGTTGTATTTTATTGTTTTGTTGGATGGGTTTTTGGTTGGTTGGTTGGATGGGTTTTTTGTTTTGTTTTGGGGTTTTTTTATGCTTAGTAGTTAGTATAACTTTCATGCATTAAATCTATGGATAAATATACCAGAAAAAAGTTTTAGACCACTCTTAAGATATGTTTGCAAAACATTTTTTCACATATTTCTACCCATGTAAAACTGAATAGATCCATGTGAAATGGTTTTCCTTCTATTCTTCTGCATTTTAAGCAAGTTTGGTTTTTTTCTTTAAAGAAGTTAACTTATGTTTGGGAAACTAAACAGCAGAAATCCAGGAAAATTCCAAGACAGCATATATTTCATGTGAAGAACAGTCTGTGTTCTAGGAGCATCTTTGCCTTTTTAAAACTCTGGATCGTTTTTTTATTGTACATCTATGTCCTCACAGAGCTAAAATTTACAGCCCTCATTAATGTAATTTATAAGACTAAAAGACAAGCATAGTAAAGGTTCTGCAGCTGATCCAGTCAGAAATATACAGATAATTCAGATTTGTCCAACCTGGTCTTGTCAAGTCAAGCAAAACAAAATCAATCAGTGAGCAGAAGTGGGAGTACTTAAGCTGAAAAAGAGTCTTTTATCTGCTAGGGATGTGGAGCTGGGCAGCCTGCGCCTTTGCATTTTAGAGAAAATGTTGCAGGAACTGATTTGGGGTTTTTTAAGTGTTGAAAAACTATGAACATTCCTTGAGAAATCCCCTTCTTTCTTTCATCTGTGCTGCATTGAAGAGTGGCATGATGGCAGTTCTTGGGAATAGCTTTCTCAAAGAGAGTCCAAGTCAGAAAATTGCTGTTTGTCAGAGAATCACATTTCCATCTCTCGGCCACTAATAATAACCTACAAAAGTGTTCACTTTTAGTTTTCAATGACCTCTTGTACTTGCTGCTGCCACAGAAATTGTCAGTTGACACAACTGGTATTTTCCCTCCAGCTAAGAACCAGCTGTGACTGTGAGGCACTGGTCAAGGAGGAGAAAGTTGAGTCTTTGGACAGGGAATCTGATCCCTCAGGCTGTGGATTCCTCCCACCCTTACTTCCCATTACCCTGCACATGCATCACCAAATAACACAATTTCAAGCCTTGGTTGAGCTGGGGTGGGAGGTAGTGGAAGCTTAGTTCTGCTACCAACATTGAGTTTACTGCTCTGAGCAGGGCCGGCCTGCAGACAGCTTTCCTTGGAAAGAATGCACCAACTTCATGTCTGATCAAGCTGCTGAAAGCTGTGCTCTCACTGGAAGGATGCTGGAGAGTCAACAGCCCTAAACTTCCTGCCTCTCATGGATTTTAGCTGAAAGCTCTAGCATGTGGTGTGTGTCAGTGTGCCCAGTGCCATGAGCTAGTCAGAGACATGTGAGCCTGTTTGTGAACAGTTCATTGAGCAAGGAACTGGCTTTTGCTTTATTAGCCTGGTTTTCATGCTTGTCTGGAGTCATATACAATGGGGTGTTTTCAGATGAAGAGTTTTGAAAATTTCTTGTAACAAAATCTGATTTGATCTAAGTAAAAGCAGGAGTAATGCACTGCAATTTATGTCTTGGGTCACAAAGATTAAAAAAGAAAATTCTTAACACTGTGTTTACCTCCTGGCACAGCAAGAAGCAGAAAAGGCAACATCTTCATGAGCAGCTGCTTGGCTCCGTTTGCTGGTGGCTCATTAGAATGCTGTGTAACCAGAGTCTACACAGGTGGGCAGTTAAGAGCCAAAAATTTTAATTGGTGCTTTTTTAGATCCATGTACTCAATGATCTCTAGGAGCTTGACCTTTGGCCAAAAACCAGTCTAATATTTTAAGTCATTGTGGGCCTGCAAAGATGCTTGTCTTGCTAGTGACTAATTTATGACTTGCTCTCTCCACAGTTAGTCATAGTACTGCAAGTTTCCATAGTGTCAAGTGGCAACTAAGAGGAGGAACTAGGGCAGAGAAAAAGATGGGGAAGAAAACTAAAATGGGAAAGATTTATTTTTATACAACCTGGACTGAAAAAAAAAAAAAAAGCAGCAAACTAACATGACAGGATATACTGTAATGTGAGGTTCAGCCAGGTAAACAGCCAGGAACTTCCAGGAGCTGTTGGGGTTCCAGGGACTTAGGCGTTTTAAATCAACATTAGTAGTCAGAAAAAGAATTTTAAAATGCCAAGACCCAAAATATTGGTTATCATGAACCCCTTATTAATGAATTTTTGCTCAGTGTACCATGGATCAAGCAGCAGATTATGTCTTTGAAGAGCCCTGGCTGGGTTCTGGTGATCCTTTCTAAGATTAGTTGGGTTGTGTTTGGTGACAGTCTTACCAAAGTATCTGGGAGAACTAGAGAAAGTCCAATGGGATGTAATACAAGTCTTTGGACTGATAGACCTCAGAGGAAAAATTTTGAAAGGGGAATTAGTGAAGACTGTAATGAGATAGCTTATGGAGAATATTTTTTAAATGGTGAACTGTAAAATCATAGCTGATTTATAATGAGATGAAGGTTTAGAAGTTTCACATTTGAAAGGGATCTAAAATGCTGCATGAGGCTTTCATGTGATCAAAAATTTAGACATCAGGTAATTAACAAAAACATCATTTTGCTTTCTTAGGCCTTCCTTTTCAGGCTGTGTTTTCTAGAGGTGGCATTATATTCTCACCCAGTGCAGGAAAACAACATATGTTAAAAGATTTAGTGCTTTAGTTAGGTATATCCTGGGACCCCATCAAAAACCCCAGAACTTTGCATCCCCAAATCCCCAAAAGATACTTTCTTGCTGCATAAACTGAGTATATTCATAGAACAGCCCAGGGTTGAAACAGCTATGCTGCTTTTTTTTTTTTTTTTGTGCTAAAAGACAGCTTGTTTCAACACTTCAGGTTTATGAGCATATACTGGAAACACAACAGAACAAGCTGGAAACATTTTGGATGAAAGGCTTTTGTTTATTATATGTATGGAAGTGCCAATAGCTCTTCAAATGGATAGCAACCAACACTGAACCTCAAAAAATTCAGACTGTTCAGTTCAGATAAGCATCCAGAAATTAGTCTCTTGAACCAAAACTTGTCCAAACCTCTTTGGTCTGGAAGTCAGAGTGGAAATGTTACATGAGCAGAATTTCTTATGAGTTTTCCAGTGCTCATTTCCTTTTGCCTGCAAAGAGATATCATGAGAACAACTTCTTATAGTGTGATGTGTCTGCAATTAGGTTCCTGCACTTGGCTGGAAAATACCCCAGCAGTTAACCAAGGCTGTTTTGAAGTTGTGCAGGGAATAGATTTTATGCCAAGTCCAGCCCTAATAATCACATAGAAGAGATAAACCATATACTCTTATGCAATGAAATATGCATAGCATTAATTCCTTTGCAAGATTTTAAAGCCACTTCCTTTCTTCTTGTGGCACTAAATCCAGTAGTTTCATTTTAAAACTGAACTTGGACTGAAATTGAGTTCACTTGCAAGTGAACTTCAAATTAAATCTAACAGTAGAAAAATTGCTAATCTAACAGAATTGTTTCTGCTCTTCCCTTTTTCCGTGTCAGTTGTAATGTGTAATCACATTTTGACATACATTCCACATTTTGATCTATATTCCACATGATCCTTTCTGTGAAAAACAAAAAGACAGCTTTTTCTATGGCTTTGCTGTGAACTAGGCTGGGAGAGATGGCCAATGTTCGGAAAACATTTGAAAAGGATAAAAAGTGTTATGTTGTCAGTAAAATATGTTCCTCTGTCTCCTTTTATGTTAAACTCAACAATTTCAAAATATAGGAACCTAAAGATCACTGAACTAAACTGTTGCTGTTGGATATCCATGTGCTTGGCTATAATCCACACAGTTGCCAGAAGTTTCATGCAGGCCTGTGTAGCTCCTTGGAAGTTCAATGCCAGCTGCAATTCAAACTTAGTTTTTTCTACCCACAAAAGAATCAAAAGTGTTCCAATTACTAGAGGTAACTCTAGTCTATCTAGATATTAAACATTCTGTTCAAGAGTAGAAAAAAAACTTATCATTTCTAAATAAAGAAATTCTGTCAGAGATAATGCTAAATCAAAGTAAAAATATTGTGGTTTTTTACATTGTGGTGTTAAATCACTTATCTGTTACAAAGATAGAGGAGCAGCAAGCTGGGCAGGAGACCTTACCCATCAGAGAGACTTTACCCTTTACCATCAGCAGCCCTTCCCATACAAACCTGTGTAGCTTCTTCTGTTTGGCTTTCAAAAGGAATGAAAAAGGCTTACTCATGTTGCTTGCTGTTTCAGTCAAAAAAGGGTCTTCAGAAGTACCTAACTACAGAGTTTCCAGAAGTTTTGAGGTGATTTATGTACCTTTTCTATCATAAACTGTAGCAGAACAAGAGCTTTAAGCACCTTCACATTTGAAAATTGAAAGTCAGCTCTTAACATTTGTGTTTTTTCAGAATTTCACCTATATAGACAAGTAGTTGGTTTCATTTGTACAAGTCCAGGACTCCATTTTCTCTGTAGCTTCATTTTAATTCTGCATATTCCTAAGAATGCATCTCAGTTGTATTTGTAGTCAGCCTAGATCACAGCAGCTGTTTTGTCTCCCAGAGCTTTCTGTAAAAGGGAAACATCAGGAATACTTTATAGTTTACATTTTTTGTTGCCACCAGTCTGAATAATATCTAATAGACACATTCTTTGGAATTTGTCAGGACAGGGAATCATCTTTTATTTCAACTGATTTCTGATGAAATAGCCCACAGAAGTAACCACAACGTCAGAGGTTAAGGAAACAACTCTGTTTAAAGTAAAAAAAAAATCAGAAGCGACTCAGACATTGAGAAATACAGTTATTTTTTCCAACTTCTCCCTCATTGTTTGGTTTCTTTCTGATTCTGTTATACTTAAGTATTTGAATTTTTTTCTCTGAATTGTTACAAATAGTATCCAGGGTTGCTTCTGCCTCAAAAAGCAGAAAATCATCCTGTAATTAACGGAATTAATGATCTTATGTAGTCTAATGCTCAGGATATTCTGTTCTGTGGAGTGAGGAGTTTCACTGACCAGTTATTTGCTGAACTCTGAAAAAATCACTGTGCTTGTATCTACAGAATGTCAAATCACAATTTTATTCTTTACTCCATCTCCACTGTTCCTGAATGGATAGCTTACACAGAGAGTGGAGGGATGACAAGAATAGCTCTGGGCTTTCTCCTAAACTGAAACAGCTTTAAACTAGTCAGAGTAAACAAGAAAGAAACCAAGTAGAGCACAAAAGATGGTTAAAGATGTGTTAACCCAAATAAACTCTACATAGAGAGGGACTGCACGGGTTGTTAGGGTAAGTCCCACAGAGAGTCACCTAAACGTTCTCTGTTGCCTTCCCTAATTCATGTCCAAATGAAATTCTGACTGGCCACTTCTGTAGGTGTGACTTTTCAGTGAATCTGCTTTTATGTTCCTTCCATGCTGTTTTGGAATGAGGAAAATATAATTTTAGCCCTAGTTTCCACAAAATAGCCATTCTTGATAAGAAGTTACATCAGGTAACCCAGGAATTACAATGAGCATAGCATCCATGTGAATCTGCCTTCCTACAGATTATTTCAGTGTCTGTGGCAATCTAAAAACCCAGGGAAAGATTCAAATACCTTATTTCAGAAAAATAATTGGTGGTCATTGAAAATTATACAAGGCAGTAATAAGAATTTCAAGTACATTTTCTCTTCCAGGAAAGGACATCAAAGAGCAAGGGCACCATTCTCTTTTGTCATTTTCTTAAAAAAAAAAAAAAAAGGAAGGGACAATCCTAGGTACTTGAATTATTTTAATCAAAACGAAAAAAAATGTATATTAATCAGCTCTGAACCTTGATAAAACCCTTTCTTCATGCAATTGTTTCTTAATTAACTTTGAATGCAGGAAAAGAAGTTGGATATTTATATACAGCATATGGTCAGGGTAAAATGCAACTGATCAGATTAAAAATCTGGTACAAGCAGGTACCAAAAGAAAGACATACAAAATTTGTCTCTTTTACTACAAATACAATCTCCCTTTCATGTGAACAGAGAGAAAGAAAATGTAAATAGCTGTCTGGCCCTCATAAGTGTGTCTCTAAGAAGTGCAGTGATGGAAAGAAAAGGCAGGGATCTGAAGAGCTAATGGTAATTTCATCATTGTCCCTCCCAGTTCTGATACATACATGATTAATTTGAGCATGACTCTCATTCTTAAATATATTGTTATAAGACATGCAACATTTTGGTTTGCATTTGGTTTGCACCTACAAAAAAAACTCCAACCAACCCACCAATAATGACAAAACCCCCACCCAAATAAAACCCTTAAAGGCAGCACAATTACAGGAGAATTTTTTCTGCAGTAGAAAGGGAAAGCTCAGGGCAGAACCAGGAGTGCCAAACGCCTTGGTTGCACTAATCCCATCGTACTGAAATATTGCATCTAAGCCACTAAATAAAATTGAAATTAAAACTATAAATTACCATTGTTACCTGTACAGAGTCCAGTTTGGTGAACCATATGCACCTGAGTAATTGCAGTGGACTTCCTTGGGCCGTTTATGTGTAGTGTAAAGACACATGGAAATGCTGGTGGCAAAACCAGACCCATTAAATGTAAGTGAATCTTTACACTAAGAGTGGTCAATTCAACTATATACAATTCCCCACCTACAAACCACACTCCTTTCTAGCACACTGCACTTCTTTGTCTCTGTAAAGGAAAACCTGCCAGGCTTGCAATGTGTATAACTCTGCACACATGGCAGCTTTGTGGTGGATCATTCCATGGGGGTCCTCTGCACATCCTCAGAGCACTAGGACTGCTTCCAGTTCAGCATTTTTGCCACAAAATCTCATCTGTTTTGGCATATGATCCTGAAATAGGGGGAAGGAAATATATGATGTAGTTGCCTGTAGCATGAGTGTGCTGTTTTGAGTAGCCAGGTTTCCTTTCCATGCCCCAAAGCACAATTTCATGCTGTCATAAAAACAGCATTTGTTATTATTTTGGATTCGCCCTGATATGTTGAAGGAGGAATATCTTTTACATAATTCCCTTTCTTTATTGTGACTCATCAGAAAGATCTGCATCCATTTGAGATAGAGGCAGGAATGTAGCCTGTATGTGTGGATGATGACTCAGATGAGCAAAACCAGCAGTTTTAGCAAATTTCTTCCTCCCACTCATAGAAGTTAAGAATACTGGAATTAGAGGAGAGTTGACAGAATGGTATTCCTTCCTGAGAACTGCAGTTCTCAAATTATTTATGCTAATTTGCAAGAGAGGATAAAAATAATTCACATTGAAAAACACAGGACCATTGAAGAAAAAAAAATCATCTTTGGTTCAAAATTCTGTCTTGGCTAATTAATTTCTTTCTGTTAAGAATTTAATTTATAGCCTTTTTACTTTTCTTGTCAGATTCTGTGACAAGGAAAAATATTTCTTAGAACATACAGAAATAATGAAACTTTGTGGCAGGGTATCTGAGACAGGCATGTGACTAAACCTGGAGTTCTGGAATCCACAGCCATTATTATTACTTATGAGTTATAAATAGAAGTTATTGACATATTTACAGACAAGAAATTCTGGGGATAAAGCTTAACTATGACAGTGTGTGAATTTGGCAGTTCTTGAAATGTTGTTTAAAAATTAGAAACCAAGGTTTTTCATTGAAGTACGGGTGAAGTGAGATACTTCCAAGGGTCTCAACCAGGGAAAGATACAGAGATCTGATGGATTAACTCATGTAATTTCCATAAAATCAGCTGCATAAACCATTT